>NC_088793.1:199448204-199752592 GCF_011386835.1 Chrysemys picta bellii
GAAGGCCAAAACAGTGATTGGGTTCAAAAAAGAATTAGATAAGTCCATGGAGGATAGATCCATCAATGGCTCATACCCAAGATGGCCAGGGATGCAAAACCATGCTCTGGGTGTCGCTAAACCTCTGTATGACAGAAGCTGAGACTGGATGACAGGGGATGGATCATTCGATTAATTGTCCCATTCTGTTCATTTTCTCTGAAGCATCTGGCACCTGCCACTGTCAAAAGACAGGACAGTGGGCTGGATGGACCATTGGTCTGACCCCGTATGGCCTTAAATTCTTATGTTCTTAAGGCTAAATGTTTTTAGTTCAAAAGTGGTATTATTGATTTCTATATAAAAATCTAAATAGATATCAACAAAAATATTGAAAGGATGTGTTTTTTAGAGCCCAATCCTCCCCTTTCTCCCCCACCCCTGCACTTCCAAGGACCTGGTCCTGTGCCCCTTAAAATAAAACAGGAATTTTATCTTTGACTTAAATGCAAAGGGCCTAAATGTAGCCCACTGTTATGTAGAGGAAGGGAGAAGGCTGTGGCGGAGCCATGCCTGGATATGTGCTCTGAGCTCTGTGTGCCTACACACTACTGAGTTATGTTCCATAGTTGCACTCTCTGAGGAAGCATCAGGGGAGGTCATGGTCACTGAGTTCTGAGCATTTTGGATTGCGGTGGCCTAACCCACTGAGTGCAGAAGGGTTTCAGCAGGCACAGATGATGCTCCAGCCATGGAATAGAAAGGATTGTATCTCCCTTGGCCCCCATGTTGATTGGCTGTGCAAGCCCATGAGGTTGGGCTTTTGCACAGGGAAGCAGAACTTGGGCTGTCTGTTTGTAGAAAGATGTAATTTTTCTGTCCAAATGAATAGGAACATTTTCACGAGAGTGAAGTGAGTGACTAGTGCCATGGGAAATAGGGGATTTTGCATGGGCAGTTGTGCCTCACAATCAGATTTTCAAAACATGCAGTGAAGAAAATTTGCACCCACAATTGCACTCATTTTGCACTCACAGTTGCATGCTAAACACCTCTTTGCTGATTAGCAACATTCCCTCCTGTTTGTGCCTCATTTGCTTTATGTTAACAGAAGCCTTTGTAACTGACAGTAAAATAAGGAGCAGGTGCAAACATGGTTGATCTGATGCTGAGACCAAAATGTTAATTAGTTTATAAAACTAATCCCATTTTTCTAACTATTCTGTAAGGATCTGATCCAAAGCCCATGGGAGTCAATGGAGAAATTCCCATTGACTTTCATGGGCTTTGGATTGGGCTCAAACCTCTTTGCTTATATGTCCTGTTAGCAGGATAACATGTCTACTTGTTTGTAATGTATGTTGGCGCAGACTTTTTGTCCATTGCACTCTGCATAAAACAGTGCACTGGTGAGTTCTTGAGGGGCGGTGGGTAATAAATGCTCTTCGCCTCTGCACAGTCAAGCTGCGCACACACACACACACACACACACACACACACACACACACACACGTGTCTCATGGTGGGAATAGCCCTTGACACACACACCACACAGAGCCTACTGCAAAGCGGGAATGGGTTTTATAAGACAAATGGTTCTTTACAAGACAAAAGATCGGATCTGGCTGACATGCATCTACCATCATTAAAGCCAGTTTCCCAGGAAGCTGTGCACCTGTTAAGGTCCATTTTTAAAAGTTCACTATATTTGAGAGAGTTCAGAGCACAGGAGAGTAGCAAACAATTCTGTAAGTCAGCAAAATATCAGAGAAACATCGGCTGTGCAGGAAATCTTGGAAACTCTTAAGGGATGGGATGGGAAAACACCTAGAAAAGCCCACTTGCATTAAGGACAGCCAGCACGGATTCAGTTACGATGAAAGGCCATACTCTGGTAACCTACTGAAACACTTGAAAGATATTACTGACTGTTGAAGCACCTTGTAGGATTGGGTACGAAATTAGACTAGCCCCTACTCAATTCAGTGTGTAGGTGTGGGCTTATGCAGTAGAGTGACTCAGGGGTACATCAGGAATGGGCAAGTGTGGATTTCAGATTACTTAATGCACTAAAGGAAGTCGCTCTGATTCAGTGGTAGTCTACACTAGAAAAGCTTGGCTGGTATAGCTATACTGGCAAACCCTCCTAGTGAGGGTCACAGCTTATACCATGGAAAAAGTGCTTTTGCCATTATAGCTTATACCAGTTCCCTAACTGAAATAAGCAAAAGCACTTTTTTTTTACTGGTAAAACTGTGTTTACACTAGGGCTTTTGCGAGTATAAAAATGCAGAAACCAAATCACCCCCCTAAACATTACCGCTGCACCAGCATAGGTTTCTCGTGTAGATTCGCCCAGGAGCCAGACTAGCGTCGAGATAGTATTCATACAGCATTGCAGGAGTCTTACCTGCATTTTCCTAACTTGGCAATATGAAGGACTGAGTTAACCCAGCTAAAATTTGAACCTGTGGTTACAGTGTGTGTCGTTATTTCAAAGCGTAGGCTAAGCCAGCTGCAGAATATTCCAGTAGTTACCGAGCAGGAGCGTCTGCTCCTGTTGGGAAGGGGATGTGCCATTACTACTAAAGCTCAGTGCTAGGTTGACTTCAAAACAAAAAGTAACTTATGTGAACCAAGTTATTTCCTTTTACTCTATTTGTTACCAAAACATTTAATTTAGGGGGAAAAAACCCAACATCTGTTTACTATTCTATAAACGCAGTTACTGAATTCTGTGCAAGAGAGAGATGCTCAAAGGACCTGGTCCAGGAGCAACATATAAGGAGTGCATTGCAATCTGTAAGTGGTGACGAGTCTAAGGGAGACTTACGCTGATGTCACTTACATGCTGAGGGGGCCTAAAGTAGATGTCAAATACACTAATACATTTTCCCCTCTGAGTGTCACCAACAGCCGGCTAAATGCCCTTTTCTGATCACTGGGGTTTATGTGCATTGATATTCCTATATGTCACATAGTAGCTTGCAATGTAGCCGACTGAAGTGACTGTGCTCTCCCTGGTATTGTATTACGGCTTCCCAGCACATAAAATGTATGGCCTATAATGATGTGTTTTGGGAGGTGGGATGTTGGTTGCCCTTTAATAGCCTTCTGTGGTTGCAACGGAGTGATATTACTTATGACGGTCAAAGGGTGAGCTAATGGGCATAACTGAAGCAAGTTCTTACGCTGTAATTTTTTGGAGGATAAATTAGGGATTGAAAATAAGCAGAAAAGAAAACAAATTTCAAAAATACTTTGTTCAGTTGCCTACTGTTCCATTATCAGGCCTGTCCCAAAGGAAGGCCCAAGAAAGGCCAAATCCGACTTTATGTCAATGGGAGATTTTCCCTGGGTAAGGCTAGAAGGATCGGGCCCTTATACTGCTCAACTATGAGACCCAAATTGCAAATACACAGTGGTGCTTAAGTCAAAGCAGGGGCTGCAGTAGACACTCAAAATGGCAGGACAGGGGAAGCATACACAAAACACATTAGGGTTACCATTCGTCCGGATTCTGCCGGACATGTCCGGCTTTTTTGAGTTAAAAATAGCGTCCGGGGGGAATAGCGTCCGGGCCTCCGGCAGTCTGCAGCTCTTCTCCCTGTTCCCCCTCCCCTGCTGCCCAGCGCGCCGCTCCGCAGCACTCTGTTCTGAGCGGCACAGTAAGGGGGCCAGGGGCTCGGAGAAGGGGCAGGGAGGTTCTGGAGGGGGCAGTCAAGAGATAGGGAGCAGGGTTGGATGGCTCAGGAGTTCGGGGGGGGTCTATCTGGGGGTTGGGGGTGTAAGGTTTTGGGCAGTCAGGGTAGAGGTAGGAGGTAGAGTCCTAGGGGGGCAGTTAGGGTGGGGGGGGGGGTCTCAGGAAGGGGGCAGTTAGGGGACAAGGAACAGGGAGGCTTAGGTAGGGGGTGGAGTTCTGGAGGGCAGTTAGGAGCAGGGGTCCCAGGAGGGGGCAGTCAGGGGACAGGGAGCAGAGGGGTTTAGATGGGTCGGGAGTTTGGGGGGGGCTGTCAGGGGTGGGGAGTGGTTGGATGGGGCGTGGGAGTCCCTGGTGTCTGTCTGGGGGTGGGGGTATGGATAGGGGTTGGGGCAGTCAGGGGACAGGTAGGGGATGGGATCCTAGGGGGCCAGTTAGGATGGCGGGAAGGTCTCAGGAGGGGGCAGTCAGGGGACAAGGAGTGGGGGGGAGGGTTGGGAGTTCTAAGGGGGGGCGGGAAGTGGGAGGAAGTGGAAGGGGCGGGGCTAGGGCAGGACGGGGCGGGGCTAGGGTGGGGCTCCTCCCATCCTCTTGTTTGATTGTTGAAATATGGTAACCCTAAAACACATGCATTGGGTGCTATAAGGGATCTATTTCGAATACATCTCCAAAGGTAAGACAAAATCCGGGAAATCTACATTCAAGTGGAAATGTGAGTAGTGTTCCTGGGGCAGAAGCTTCATGGTCCCATTAGACAGATAGGGAGAGAGCGAGCTGATTTTCAGGAGCAGGAAGCTTTGGCTTTGAAAAAGTGTTTTCCTGTTTTTTTGCATTACTTTGGAGATATAGAAGGAATAAATCCCTTGTTATAAGACACTGGGTATGTGCGTTATCCATTCTGTGTCTGTGCTTTCCTTGCCCTGTCTCTTTGAGGATCAATTATTACAGCTGTCAGAATTCACATTGAAAATAAGCAGGGCTTTTCTAGTGTTTACAAAATGCTACCTAGACTTCTACACAATGTAAATAATTTAAATGTTTATGCAGAGCATTACCAGCTGAGAAGTAACTTACGATCACTTTGGAGTCTATCTTTAGGAGACTACCATTGCAGCAGCCTACCTCTGGAACGGTAAGTGGCAGGCAAGAAGCCCTTTCTCATGTTAAGACTGGTGCTGCTGCTGAAGAAATCAGTGGGCCGGGGATAATGCATCAGTTGGCTCTCTTTCCTCTAGCTGCAACAGGCTTCATCATTTTGTATTTTGTTGGCACTCGCTAATTCAAATGGAGATATTTTCTGGGCTATATGCAGCAGACATTTATAGGGATGGGTTCAGTCCTGAATTGGGCTGGCTTCTGCTATGGTAAACCAGGGTTCCTGGTGGCAGAAAGCTAACCTGGAGATGTTCACAAATTCTCTTTCACCGAGAGTGTCCACAGGGCAGCACTGGCTGAGGTGAAGGTATGGACAGGGTGGCTGAAGATTTGCTGTTCTAGGGCTTCCCCTGGACAGATTCCACTGGTTGGGCTTTAGTGTAGCTTAGGCTGAAGTTTAAAGCTTCCTTCCCCAAGCAGAACCCTTGAGGGCAGGGAGCAGGGCAAACTACTCCTGCCTTCCTGGGGGTGAATCCCTTCTGGGCAGTTTGAGCCCCCCTGCATTAACAGAGGCTAATTAACCCCATCGGGAGTTTGTCTTTGTGTAACCCACTGGAGAGCATGTTTCAGGTCTCTCTCTGTGCCACTCTGCAAGGGGGTAGCAGTTGTTGCAGCCTTCAGTTGGAACTTATGCATTTGGCTCTGGAAGTCACCCATTCAATACCCAGCGTGTCAGCCAGGATGGCGGTTGTCCCATTTGCATGGTACCATACAGATTTATGGTCCAAATCCTGGCTGAGAAGGTTTGTACGCCCACACTTGTATAACTGTGCACTTGCCTGTTGCGATACTGGTACACATAGCAGAGGATGGCCCTGATATCTCTGACTTTCCCAGGAAACGTGGAGAAATTGCTATACAGACCTTCCCTAACAGCAGTGTTTCCCAAACTTGGGACGCCGCTTGTTTAGGGAAAGCCCCTGGCGGGCCGGGCTGGTTTGTTTACCTGCCGCTTCCGCAGGTTCGGCCGATCGCGGCTCCCAGTGAATCATAGAATCATAGAATATCAGGGTTGGAAGGGACCTCAAGAGGTCATCTAGTCCAACCCCCTGCTCAAAGCAGGACCAATTCCCAACTAAATCATCCCAGCCAGGGCTTTGTCAAGCCGGGCCTTAAAAACCTCCAAGGAAGGAGACTCCACCACCTCCCTAGGTAACGCATTCCAGTGCTTCACCACCCTCCTAGTGAAATAGTGTTTCCTAATATCCAACCTGGACCTCCCCCACTGCAGCTTGAGACCATTGCTCCTTCTTCTGTCATCTGCCACCACTGAGAACAGCCGAGCTCCATCCTCTTTGGAACGCCCCTTCAGGTAGTTGAAGGCTGCTATCAAATCCCCCCTCATTCTTCTTTTCTGCAGACTAAACAATCCCAGTTCCCTCAGCCTCTCCTCATAAGTCATGTGCTCCAGCCCCCTAATCATTTTTATTGCCCTCCACTGGACTCTTTCCAATTTTTCCACATCCTTCTTGTAGTGTGGGGCCCAAAACTGGACACAGTGTTCCAGATGAGGCCTCACCAATGTCGAATAAAGGGGAACGATCACGTTCCTCGATCTGCTGGCAGCCATGGTTCGCTGCTCCAGGCCAATGGGAGCTGCTGGAAGTGGTGGCCAGTACGTCCCTCGACCTGTGCCGCTTCCCGCAGCCCCCAATGGCCTGGCCAGTGGGAGCTGTGATTGGCTGAACCTGCGGACACGACAGGTAAACAAACCAGCCCGGCCCACCAGGGGCTTTCCCTAAACAAGCGGCGTCCCAAGTTTAGGAAACGCTGCCCAACAGGTACCATCAAAGGGAAGCATAATGGGACAAGGCTTATGGATCGAGGGACCTGGCCCATTTGTTTACACATGTACACTTCCTGACCCAACAAGATGCTCTGTGAACAGCTCCCATATAAATTCATCCCATCCTAAGGACAAATCCTGCATCCCTTAGCCACGACATAGATAGATTTCCCAGCAAAGTTAATAGGAGTTTTGCCTGAGTGAGAACTTTAGGATTTAAGGCCTTATCCAATGTTCATTAAAGTCAATGGGAGTTTTTCCATTGACTCCCAAGAGTATTGGATCTGTCCTTTAGCCCTTTAGGAATAGATTGTGCAATGGACATTAGGTAGTAGTGGTTTTAACTGGATGTGGGGGCACATGAATAACACTTTTATGTTTGAGGGAACATTATGTCTGCTTTACAGCACCTGGAGGAATTTGCTCCATAGTTTTTTGCAGTATACATTTTTTGGACCACATCCTGATGTCTTTATTCAAGACAAAACTTGAGGTTTGACTGAGTAAGGGCTTCTAGATTTTGCCAGTAGTATTTTGGTATCCCAGTGTACACTTCTCTTACCTTCTGTTTGCATTATTATTTGACATCCCTCTTTTATTGGTGTACTTGTGTCTTGCTATTATACTTTTGCTTTAGCATCCAATTATATATAAGAAAGGAAAATATTTTGTTACCCTGATTTAGCTTGAAATTAAACTGAAAGCAGTTTGCACATATGGAATTGTTATTTAGTGGAAAAACTGGTGATAATTGCCAATTAAAGCTTTCTTAGAGAGAAGTATTTTTATATGTTGTACTTTCAAATTGTCATTCAAAACAAAGATTGGATAATGCATTGTATCATAGATGCAATTCCCTTTTTTACTTGTTATGCAGTCAACTCATTCAGTGAACCTGATCTACTCAAAATTTGCCTTTAAGAGTTCACTCTTTCCATCCATTCTTCTTATATGTGATTGTTTCAGTAGCTTTTGTAAACCTCTCTGATAAAGTACAATAGGTTAATTTCATATTCTGGAAGAACAGAACTTTAAAGGAAGACTAGCTTTGAAGTGTCTTTTCTGCAACATCTTCTCAATTCTCTTCCCTGCCACTCAGCAATGCGCCTATCTGCAGTTGTTCTTCCTAGTTCACTAGCATTATATGTTAACTTCCTCATTATTACTTTGTTAACACATGTGAATTCTTGGGCGGGAGGAACCCTTGAAATGTCTTCTAAGAATACAAGACGTTTCTACACCCATTAGCTGCTTGTGACCATAGCTCACTCTTCCCAGTAGAGACGGTGATGTATGTTTTCTTTTATCTTCTTTGTAATGAAATTGTAATCAGAATTATTGGATTATGGGAGCATGAATGGAAGGGAAAGTGTATAAGGAGTTTGGGTTTGGGATAGAGGAGCAAAATGGTCCGTGATAATGTAGGTGGTAGCAGTTACTCAATATGCTACGGACAGAGATCCTGATCCTGCTTCCAAGCACATTGCTTTATGGCTTGAAAAAACAGCTACCAGGTAAAATCCTGGTTCTGCTGAAGTGAATGGAAGTTTTGCTAATGAATTTAATAGGGTCAGGATTTCACCCACAACATTTAAGCATTTAAGGGCTGACGTTAATGACAGTAGCTAGTCTCGCCAAACCCAAACTTTCAAAGATCGGGAGTCTGGTCCCAAAGTGTCCTGAGACTGGCTTAAAAATCATGAGATTTTAAAAAAATAATAAAACTCCGGCCTTTTTATGTGCCTTCAAGCTTTTGAGCCTTTATGGTGCACTTGGGTCACCTGCCAAGCTTTTCTCTGCAACTTTGTGGCCAATAATCCTTTTTTTAAAAAAGCAAAGCGGAGAGTCTCATGTGATCAGTTGACTCCAGGGCTGAGGAGGACTTGTGATAAAATCACAAGAGTTGGCAACAATGAGTAGCTGACTTTCCATGGTCCTCAGCGAGACGTGCTATGTATTTTACTTATTACAGGAGAATCCCTATTTTATGAACTAATTGGGGATTGAGGAGTTCCTAAATCTCGAGATTACATAAATCTGGTACATAAATTGCAATATGGTGCACTGAATTGCTTTCTTGCCCTTCAAACCAGTGCAAACCAATTTTGGGACGTGAAGAGATGTCAACTTGATCTTCATCAGCATCACTTTTATTTTGTGATCCTCCCGTATCCCCAGGGAAAAAATTGTTCAGCGCCAGAACCTTGGTAGAAGTGGAGAGCCATGAAGCCCCGCCCCTCTCTGGGGTCCTGCCCCTGCTCCTCTTCTCCCTGAGGCCCCACCCTCTCCTTGGCCCCACCTCTGCTCCTCCTCTTCCCCCCATGCCCCTGCCCCTCTCCATGGCCCCACTCCATGCTCCTTCTCTTCCCCCAAGGCCCAACCCCCTGGTCAGGATGGAAGCTGGAGTGCCCGAGAGCAGCCTGGACAGGGGGGCTGGTTTTCCTGAGAGAAGTCTCCAGCCCATGTCCCCACCACCCGGGGTGTGCCATCCAAGGCAGGTGGAGGGTCCGGAGCTCCCCACAGTGTCCCAAGCTCCCTGCACAGCTCTTACCTGCCCCAACTCTGGATTCTGGCTTGGCCAGGGGGTGGGGCCTTGGAGGGGGGGAGAGGAGGAGAAGGGGTGCAGTCTCATGGCAAGGGATGGCTCAGCCCTCCACTGGTAAGAGATTGGCACCATGGGCAGGGGCTGCGCTTCGTGGTGGAAGAGCTGATCAGCTCCCTTGCCATGAAGCGCAGCCCCTACTGGCACCGCTCCTGCCTGCCCAAGGCTTGCAGTTTGGGGGGGACAACACAGCCCCCTGCCCCCCAAACAACACCCATGGTAAAAAGTGGACAGGCATGCTGCTCCCCCTTTTAAAAGTGCCCCCCCCGCCCCTCCCACCCTGGGTTCTGGTGCCTCTGGTCGGTTGTAAGATTGGAGTTCATAAAAGTGAGGTTCTACGGTATTTTGAATTTAAAGAACCATAAAAGACCCTCTCACCTGGCAGGGTCCTAGAGCTCGGGCTCCAGCCTACACAGGGCATCTACACAGCAATAAAACAGCCCCGCAAGCCTGAGTCGGCTGGCATGGACCAGCCATGGGTGTCTAGTTGCTGTGTAGACATACCCCAAGGAAGCTCCAGCTTGAGTATTTCTGCAGCAGGCTGGCATGGAGGACAGATGAGCTCCCTGGTAGGCTGGATCCAGCCCATTTAGCACTTTGTAGCTTAAAAGCAACATTTTAACTCCACCCAGACGGCACTTGGCAGCCAGTAGAACGCTAGCGTTGTGTACTCATGGCAGGGTTCTCCACAGAGGCGTTCTGCCTTCCCGAGCTCTCTGGCATGCTGGTCACACAGGCTCAAGGTACTGCCCGTACACACTATGATGTGGTGTGTTGCCTGATTCCCACTGTGGCCACGGAGTTGTGAAGCCAGGGGTGTGTAAGGGCCAGACAGAATATGCCCCTACAATATTTATTCAATTTACATAACACCAATAAGACATGTCCAGGCAAAAAGCTCTGGGTGCCATAACACTTAATTAGAATTACAGGGGCAAATGGTAGGTACCCAGCAGCCAGAAAAAATCATATTCAAATAGTGAATTAGCTCAGCCAGCCAATAAATCAAAGCTGCAAGACAGTTTCCTTAATTCCCGCTGCCCCACCACCCACTACTCTCGGAACACAAATACATTGTGCCCAGATCTTACAATGTGCGCTGCTTCAGAGCATGGGGGAGCAAGTCCCAGAGATCTGGAGCCCTCACTGATGATGCCCAGCCAGCCGGTCTCTCTTGCATAACTAAGTAAACAGCAAGCTCCAATACTGAATAATATTATAAAGCAATCAAATGGAATAACTGATACTATCAGGGAAATGTCCATGGAGTGGAACCTCGCTAATGTGCATTTATAGCAGGAGAGGTGCTGTGCAGATTAGCACAGTTTGTGAATTAGCAAATAAGGCCCCAGTTTAGGAAAGCAATTAATTCTGAGCTTAAATTCTATTGATTCCAATGGCAGTCAAGCATGTGCATAAAGTTAAGCGCACATTTACGTGTTTTATTTGTTTGTGATGCTTTTCCGAATGGGAATGCTTTCCTCAATCAGGGTGAAAGAAAATAAGCCCTGCAGTAAAAAACAGAATCCAGGATACAGCTTCACAATTCAGTTGTCAAGTGTAGTTTAGTTGTAATTATTTATGGCAGGGCTTCACGGCACACTAGTAAATGCATATTTTGTACAAGGAATACAGTTTTAGAAATGAGAGACCTCACTACAGCTCTCAGCTAGTAAATCTTTGCTGCTGAATGTGGTGAGACGGCAGGGTCCTTTATCACAATTAGCCGGTCTGAGGTTTAGTGAAGTGAGAATTTGCTGTATTTGTCATCCGATGTTCTCTAGAATCGTTGTTCATCTCTTCCTCCTATTCAGCTCATATCCCCCTGAAGACGATGGGAGTTAGGCCAGAGGGAAGACAGTAGGGTTGGGCACCTTAAAAATCTTTTAACGGGGTAATTGGACAGGTTGTAAAATGTCAAGGTCTATGATTTTGGAAGGGAATGGGTCTTTGATCTTTGTAAAAGAATGGTTTATTACGCAGTGCCTCATAGTAGAAAAGCAGACTAGGAAGTAATGATTCAAATTCTAACTCTGTTGGGCTGGTTAACAATTCAAATTAGTTTTACAAAGGGATTTGGAGTAGACAGAGTACCCTTTGATACAGTGCAGCCAACTGAAAAAGGGATTCCAAATAATCCAGATTGATGTGTAAAGCCGGTTGTTAGTCCTTAGATGAGATTATTTGAATATGACCAATGCTTGGGAAATGGGGTGGTGCCATTGGGAGGATTTGCTATGAGATCATGATGACGGAAGCAGAAACCATTGTGGTGAGCTGTTTGGGAGCAGCTGAAAAATTCTGGCAGTTTAGAAAAAAAGAACCGCTAAGAAAATGTGGCCATAGAAGGAAGAGTGTGAATACAGAAATAGCAATGCTTGCTTTTCCTCTTCCAAAGGTTGAAAACATTATTGCTCCCAATTTCCCTGTGAGGTAGGTGGCCAGATCCTCTGTTGCCGTAGCTTCACTGAAGGCAGTAGAGTTGCATCCATTTTCATCAGCTGAGGATCTGGCCCAGTCAGTATATTGACAGATGGGTAAATTGTAACACAGAGGCTGACACTTTCAAAAGCAGGTCAAGCTTCGGATACCCACCTTTAGGCATTTACCTTCTGCTGGGGCCTTGGTGCTCTGCTTTTGAAAGGTGGGCCATTGAGGTGCAAGCAAATGCAACCTTCTCACTCCTGGGACTCTTCAGGGAACCAGCACTACCCAAAGTGTGAGTAGTGCTGGCCAGGGGAGGTCCATGGCTAGGCCAGCTGAAGGACGCTCTAGTTCAGCATGTGTACAACGTAGCCTCACCAATGGAGCCTCTGGCACATTTTAAAGCATCTCTTCTAATCGCTGGCAGAACCCTCCAGAGAGATGGTGTTTAGTCAGCATGCCCTCCCACAGGTAACTCCCCTTTGGGGTGTAGCATTATGCTGTCCGTGTGAATGGTTCATACAACTTTACAACTTGAGGTTGGTGAAATTTTTCAGACAAACTTTTTTTTTGCTGAAAAATGCAGATTCAGCAACACCAAAACTTTTCTTCAATTCATGTTGGTTTCCCTGAATTGTTTCACTTGAAAAAAAGACACAAAAATATTCCCCAAAACATCAAAATTTTATTTCAACATTTTTTAAATGAAATGTTTCAATTTTTTGGTTCAAAGCTTGAGTCTTTTTTTCCCCCAAAGTTTCCTTTAATTTTACTTTAAAAAAAAAACAAACACCAAAACCACTTTCAAATGGCTGAACTCTAAATGGAATGTTTTGATTTTGTTGACATTTTTTTTTTGACCCAAACAATTTTTATTTTGTTTCTTAGAATTCCCAGTGAATTGAAAAATCCAATATTTGCACAACTTTGCTTGCAAAACAAGTTGATCTCCAAATTACCGAAAAACATCAAAGCTTCTCTTACTTCCTGGAAGAAGTTTTGAGACAAGATGTGTAAAGTGGGCAAAGGGAAAGTAAACACCAGATTCCGACTCTATAACTAACACAAATACTGAACCCTTTCAGAATGCTATTGACTCATCATTCTTTTCCTACTATAAGAACTTAACCACATAGTGAAGTATGCCTTTGCCTACTCAGGTCATATCTACACTTACCGGGGATCGACGCTGCTGCAATTGATGCAGCGGGGGTCGATTTAGTAGGACTAGTGAAGACCCGCTAAATCGACCTCAGAGCACTCTCTGGTCGACTCCGGTATTCCACCGGAACGAGAAGAGTAAGATAAGTCAATGGGAGAGCATCTCCCCTCAGCGCAGTGCGGTGTAGACAACCTAATCAACCTAAGCTATGTTGACTCCAGTTACGCTATTCACGTAGCTGGAGTAGCGTAACTTAGGTCGACCTACCCCGACAGTGTAGACAAGGCCTCAGAAGCACCTGAAGTGATGCAAGATGAGTTTACATGAAGTAAGCATCCTTGAGTAATAGTTTTCCCAAGCTGACTACTCACAAAAGAGTCATTTCGGTGTAATTGATCCAGACTGTCTCTTGCCTCAGGAGCCAAGGAATTAAACTTCCAGTGCAATGTTTAAGACATATGTGACACCCTGAAACCCCAATATTCACCACTGTCATTTAATTAGGATATGTTTTGTACAAAGTATGTCTTGTGAGGTATCATTCTAAAAGTCTTGATCTGCTAGACATTAATATCTTGTTGGATTGTATCTGTTATTGTGGTTTGTGAAGTTATGAATTTTGGCTATATATGTGTTACTGAAACATGTTGTGAGGTTGAAAACACCCACAAGCAGCCTTTCAGATACAACAGTAAAAAAGCCAAACAATGTTAATGACTTATTGAGGAAATGCACACAAGCACAAGGATTACCCCAGGAACTGTGTACAATAGAAACCTCTCAGAGATAGCACTACACAATGGGAACTGTGTGACCCAGGTCACATCAAACGAGCAGGAAGATACAAAAGGGGGACAATGACATCATTGGGGGACCTCACTCTCCCTGCAGCCACACACCTGGAAACACCTGAGGGACAAGGACTGAACTGTGGGAAGTGATGGTCCCAGGCTAGAAGGATCTTTAGCCTGTGTATGAAAACCTGGGAAAGCCAAGGCGACTTTTGCCTTAAGAATCTGCCAGCCAGTTTATCACTCAGGGTGAGAATTTGTTAATTTATATCCTACATATCTGGTGTGTTAAGCTCAGTTTGCAGGTTTTGTTAATTTACTAAGGTAATCTGCTTTGATCTGTTTGATATCCCTTATAATAACTTTAAATCTACTCTTGTACTTAATAAACTTATTTCGTTTTAAACCCAGTTTGTGTAATTCATAACGGGGGGTGGGATGGGGGCAGGGAAGCTGTGCATATCTCTCTCCATGTTGAGGGAGAGGGCGAATATCAATTAACTTATGCTGTACAGTTCACTGTGCAGCGCAAGACAATACAATTTTGGGTTTACTCTCCAGAGGGGGAGTGCACTTGAATGCTGGGCAATTCCTTAGCTGAAAGCCTTCCCATGCAGTACTGATTTCAGCAGCTGTGTATTTCTGTAGCTGGGTGTGCCCTACCCGTGTGTGTGCTAGAGGAGGCTTGAGGGCCTGGCTTAGCAGGACAGGGTGAGGGAGGCCAGGCTGGGGGAACAGGCGGGCTCAGTGGTACCCCAGTACATCAGGTGGCACCCCAGAAGGAAAGGGCAACCCGTCACACCATATTGCAGGCATCACTCTCTTCTCTTCTCTTCAGGTTCTTTATACCATGCTCATCACTGTGGTGTCTGAGCACCTTCCGTAAGAACATAAGAACGGCCATACTGGGTCAAACCACTGGTCAATCTAGCCCAATATTCTGTCTTTCAACAGTGGCCAATGCCGTGTGTCCCAGACGGAATGAGCAGAACAGGTAATCATCAAGTGATCCATTCCCTGTCGCCCATTCCCTGCTCCTGGCAAGCAGAGGCTAGGGACACTTCAGAGCATGTTTTAGCCTCCCTGCCCATCCCATGAATTTATCTAGTTCTTTTTTGAACCCTGTTAGTCTTGGCCTTCACAACATCCTCTGGCAAGGAGTTCCACAGGTTGACTGTGCATTGTGTGAAGAAATACTTCCTTTTGTTTGTTTTAAACCAGATGCCTATTAATTTCATTTGGTGACCAGCAGTGCAAGTAGGGTGGTATGGTACGATATGCTGTACCTGCAAGATATTTAGAAACGGTACGGCGTACCGGAAAGATACAGGAGGAGCCGGTGGCCCCACATTGACAGCTCCTCCGGTGGCTGTACCGCCCCCACCCCCTGCCCTTCCATGGAACTGCGTCTCCTCTGTCTGTACTGCAGCAGCCTGACCAGAGGACAAGGCTGGTGGGGAGAGAGGGCTGGTACAGTCACCAGAGGAGCTGCTGGCTTTCTGCTCCTTTCCCCACTGGGAGGGACAGCGGGGACAGGAGCAGAACACTGACAGGTTCTCCGGCGGCTGTACTGCCCCCAACCCCCTCCTCCCCCCAGCCCTATCTTCGCAGGGGAGGGGGAGCTGCTGTTGTACAGATGGAGAAGATGCAGCTCTGTGGAAGGGCATGGGGTGGGGCTGGGGGTGGTACATCTACCAGAGGAGCTGGCGGCGTGGGGCTGCCCAGCGGCCCCATGTTCTGCTCCTTTCCCCACTGCTGTTCTGAAGTCTCTGACGCAGCAGGAGGAGGACAGAGTCCCTCCCCCTCCCCAGGGATGGATGGATAGGATGGATCATGGGGAGGGGACAGGGAGAGCCTGGGGGCCCCAGGCTGGGGGCAGGGTGGGGAGGAGTCACATGGAGGGTCACATGTGGAAGGCACGTGCCCCCCCCCTTAGCTGGTGCCCCTCTCCCTGTACCGGTAAGAAATGGATTGTACTTGCACCGCTGTTGGTGACCCCTAGTTTTTGTGTTATAAGAAGGAGTAAATAACATTTTCTTATTTACTTTCTCCACACCAGTCATGATTTTATAGACCTCAGTCATATTCCCCCTTAGTCGTCTCTTTTCCAAGCTGAAAAGTCTGAGTCTTATTAATCTCTGCTCATATGAAAGCTGTTCCATACCCCCTAATAAGTTTTGTTGCCCTTTTCTGTACCCTTTCCAATTCCAATATATCTTTTTTGAGATGGGGCGACCAGGTCTGCATGCAGTATTCAAGATGTGGGAGTACCATGGATTTATAGAGGCATTATGATATTTTCTGTCTTATTATCTATCCCTTTCCTAATGGTTCCTAACATTCTGTTAGCTTTTTTTAACTGCTGCTGCACATTGAGTAGATGCTTTCAGAGACTATCCACAATGACTCCAAGATCTCTTTCTTGAGCATCACATTTCGAAAAGGATGATAAATGGCAAAGGATTCAGAAAATGGCTACCAGAACAATTTGAGGTTCAAAAGTCACTTCACCACAAACATAGCAGAAGTTATCTGCACTGTTCACACAAGTACGAGGCATCTCTGCTCACTTTGGCTAAACAGAAATATGTCCCTTTGCAAAATCAAACACTAACAAATAAGAGAGCACGACACTGTATGATTTCTAGAGCTGATATAGGGCAATTTGTTCAGCAGAGTGATGTAAGCTTCGTTATGATTGCATCATCCATGACTTCTAGGAATAACATGATGCAATTCATATCATGTATGACACAATACCAGCTTCAGATTGCATCATTCATTGTTTTGCCTAAAAAGCAAGTACTGTCCAAACCCAGTCATAGATTTATTCAGAGTTCCAGTCAAAGATGTATTTTAGTCATTTCTGGTTTAAATTGAGATCCCTTCCCTTTATAACTCACTTATCCTCCGCCATTCCCAAGTCAAGGGTCGTATATACTGACCCAATAGCATATCTTGAAAACTAGAGCCAATCAACAATTTTAAGCATCATTTTCGTTCTCAGTGACCCAGAATTAGTAAAGTTTGACTACATTTATTTCAGAAGCATTTTGGCTGTAGAGCAGTGTAATCAAATATTCATTAGGCTAGTGAGAAGGTCTCTAGAGTCCAGTGGTTAGGGCATACTCCTGGGTTGTGAGAGACCCTGATTCGAGTCCCCTTGCTCCAATGACTCTTTATTTATACACAGTGGAACAGCTTCACCAGAAGAGATTGAGAACAACCCCTTCCCCTCAAAAATGCCTCATAGCACAGTGGTTACTGCATTCTCCTGGGAGGTAGGACTCAGGTGGCCAAATCCCCCTTCTGAATCCCACCCAGAGTAGAATATACCCCAAATGGGATAGCCATGTGCTGCCAAACACATTTTTAGAATGATGTGGTGCTATTGTGACTAAAACACTAAAACTCTTGGCTGAATGAATAGAAGTAATAATAAAAAGAAAGCAAACAAAACTCAATAATGCGTAAACAGAGTTCTTCAAGGCTGGAGGAAATCATTCTAGTCCTCTGTAATAGACTGTTGAGGGCACAGCAGGAATATAGTACTCAATATTATATGGTGTAGAGATGGAGAAAACAGCAGAAGGAAATAAAAATAATTCGGGGACACACAAAACATATAAGTGCAGAATAGAAATGAAGAGCCAGATTCTGATCTCAGTTTCACTAGTATAAATCCAGAAGAACTACCCTAAAGTCCAAGTCAGCTATAAACAATTTCAGATGAGCTATAGCCACACCCACAAATGTATGTTCACTTGAAAGCTAGGTGGTAATGGTCTAGTGGATAGAGCCGTGGTGTGGCTCTCAGAAAACCTGGGTTCTGTTTCCCAGCTCTGCCACTGGTTGGCTGGGTAATCTTGGGCAAGTTGCTACCCTGCTCTGTGCCTCAGTTTTCCCCATCTGTAAAATGGGGATCATGAAACTGACTTGTTCTAAGTGTTTTAAGAGCTACTGACGAAAAGTGCTATATAAGAGCTACGTGGTATGATGGAGTATCGAAGCAAGAGCTGCCAATATGTGTATGGACCCATATCTCAGTCCAGGGAGCAACTAGGGCACGGATTCAACAATGTGTTTAAGCACTTGCCTCCATTAGGCACACAAGTCATCCCATTTCAGTCAATGGGACTAATTGTGTGTTTCGCCTTGGGCGTGTGCTTAATACCTTGCTGAATCCTGGCCAAGGTTTTGCCTTTTTAAGGCTAAAAATCAAAAAGTTTGTGGCAAGGAAAGAGCAAAGTTTAAAGATTGAGATGATTTGTCTTGTCTTTAAGAATGTTATTTATCTGCCATTATGGCTTTCCTAGCAGTACAATATGTACTCCGAAAGGCATTTTGATGGAATCTATGCCAACAAAAGCCAGCTTTGGAAGCACATGTTCTGTGAATAGGCGAGAAAAGAAGCCACTTATAACGTGATAAGGCATCGGGACTCTGCGTGTGCTACATTTTAAGGGACAGAGGCTGTGTGCTAGGCAGGGATTTGATAAATGCCTTCTGTATTCCTACAGGGGTTAATTGGACAACACACAGCAGATGAAGAGTTTTCGTGTGTGTGTGTGTGTGTGTGTGTGTGTGTGTGTGTGTGTGTGTGTGTGTGTGTGTGTGTGTGTGTGAGAGAGAGACTGCACAAGTAAAGAAAAAATAATATATCTTTACATACAGAACTCTGTTCAAAACAGTTAAAAGATTATAAGGCTGCAAAGCAGGACACTCTTGAGGACAGAAAATGACAAAGTTTAAGGATGCCGTTGCATCCTTCATTCAGTCCCCTTGTCCGTATGCATGTGTCTCTCTGATTACATGATCACTTACTGTTTTTATTTCAGCAAGACCCTTGTTTCCTTTCGTGCGCAGGTTGGATGGTGAATGAGGCAGGATTGTGTAGTGAATGAGGCAGAAGTCCAGAGGAGTAGGAACATAATGAATAAATATTGAGAAGAGGCCTCATGAGGCATGCCTAAATGAGGCAGGGATCCTGTAGGAAAATCTAGAATGTGACCACTTCATTAAAGTTTGTATTGTTATGCATGTTGACACAGGGGCAAACTTAAGGTTCTACGGGCATCCTTAACTTTTTGATTTCCTAACTTTTTCGAAGCTTCTATGAGGCTCATGCAAAAATGGTGAAAACTGCAATATTGTAATTCAGTCAATGCATTTATAAAGGCAGGAACTGAACCTGGGCTAAGAATATTAATATTGTCTCCTTTTGAACCCAACCAGTTAGCCAAATTCATGGTGTTGTGGGTTGTTTCCATTAAGAGGAGAAATTGATGATGGAGTCAGGTGTTTCTTTGATGCGATCCTGTAAACAATACAAGCACTGTACAAAGGCCTCTTTCCCTGAGCACAGGAGGAATCAAACAGGAGAGAATGTCTTTGCCAACAGTTCCATGTCCCTTTCCAGATGACACTCTGCCCAAAAGCTCTCTAGTCTTTTCTCTGAGTCAGGTTCCCAGTGCTAGCTCTGACTGTCTTTGGCTTTTCTATCCCTTGTTTTGTGGCTTTTCTATCCCTGCTTCTCTTTGTTTTGTGAACAAAACAATAGCCAGTGAAACCCTTCCTCCCACATATGCCTTGTAGGTGCCTTTGGTTCAAGGTTCAATCCTTGAGGGGGCCATAGGGATCTGGGGCAAAATCAGTACTGGGTCCTGCTAGTGGAGGCAGGGGGCTGGACTCGATGATCTTTCGGGGTCCCTTCCAGTTCTATGAGATAGGTATATCTCCATATATTTGGTTTGGGTGGTGACATGTGCCTGTGTTTGAGGTGAAGGCTGCTATTGTTTCGGCTACCTGGTGCCATAAAGGAGTTTAACTGTTTCTAACAACTCTCTTAAATGAAGGGTGATGGTTATGCCCAGGCCATAACAATATTGTCAGTCATTACCAACAGTGTAATTGGTGCTTTACAATGATTTATGAGTACCAGATTCCTACCCTCCCGCAAAAACGTCCATTCTAAGGCTCCAATTCTGCCAATATTTCTGTATGTGCTTGACTCTAGACATCTAAGGAGTGCCATGGAACTCAGCGGGATTACTCCCCTTCGAACAATTAAGCATGTGTGTGCTTGCAAAATCAGGGCTAACCAACTAGTAGAGGAAGGGGGTGGGATGCAACTTCATTTTGGAAAGAAAAAAGACTGAGAGGAAATGGTCACTGCAAGGGGAGTGGTTGCTTATTTTTCCATTTTAAAAGGAGAAGCAGTTTGCCCACGTCTTGGTTTCCTGAAACATTCCCAGCGGTTTCAGATTCCATGAGTTTCGCCCTCTCCCTGCAGTTTAACCTTTTGTATTTTTATTTTTTTCTAAGTAAGCATCTATTCTTCCTGGGTTTCTTTTGTATAAACTCACTCCCCTCTCCCCAACTCCCACACCTCCCTTGCCATTAAAACCCTGCTCTCCCCAGTGCAACCCCATGTCAGCAAATCCCTCCTCATCATAGACCTTGATGTAATATAGGACCCTGAAGAAAAAGAAACAACCAATCAGCTGAATCCCAATAAGGTCCCAAGGTCTGAAGGTGCCTGCCAGTCCATGCCTGAAGGGAAAGGAACTATATTTCTGATTTCTTCTGCCCTCTGTCTCCTCCCCATAGCTTACTGCCATGGTTTTTGAAGTAGGATTAACTATGATTGCTCTAAAGGGACTGTTCAGTGTAATGAAAATAACGTCACCTTCCCTGATAAGCTGCACTGTAGAACAGGCCGTTCTCTAAATATCGAATGCAATAATCCTCTAATAAGGAGCATAATTGTGGCATTATGGTGCATTGTGAGATCCTAGGTAAGGAAAGAAATGCCAGAAAACACGGCATTCTGGGAAGATGAGACAATGGGAGAATAGATGCATGATAATGAAGTTCATTGAAATTGACTGGTGAAAAATTGTCATGTTGATTACTGTAGCAATTGAGCCCAAATAGCCAATGTAATTGGCACAAAGGCACATAGGACATTATGAATACAACTGTATTTGCAGTACTGAAGGATCATACTGGGGCTGCATCGCCTACCTGCAGATAGAAGCAAAACGAGTAATGAATAAAATTGCCTTGTAGTGTACCTGTGCACAGAGTTCTGCAATCCCAGCTACTCTGTATATTATCCACCCACTGCTGTAAACACCCTGCCGTGAGCACTGAAAATACATATTGGAGTTCGTAGTAAAAATAATGAAGAGCTACACGGCTCATGCAGCTTTCCCTTTGCATTCTATCATTTTCTAGCTGGCTTATTTTTGGCAATGGAAACTGAGACCAAACTAAGGCAACATATTTATTTAATTTTGGTCATTTAGATGGTTCTTTGATCAAAAACCATTCAAGGATGGCATTTATTTAGCCATATTACCCCTCCCAAGTGCCACATTCTAAATTCCTCAGCTGATGTTCAGAAATATTTATGGGATATGGGAAGATATTTCATAGGTAGCAGAAATCTCACATAGGTAAATCTATCAGGTGTAACCGTATATAGAGACATGCTGAAACTTTATATGAAGGGTACATTTTTATCAATAGTTTATAGAAGTTGTAAATAGTAATTGAGTCCAACAGATCAACGTGTCACTTATAACTGTAGTTTATAAATATCTATAACCGCCTCTACTGATGTGACTTAACTTTTCTACTCATATCTGTAACATGCTGATAACATCTATTAATCTTAATTAACCCTTTATAAATGGAACCTCAATATATAGTGCGAGACTTTGGTACACATAAAGGGCAGGGAAAGTTTTTTGTGACATAGAATCATAGGACTGGAAGGGACCTCGAGAGGTCATCTAGTCCAGTCCCCTGCATTCACGGCAGGACATTGATGGACAGTTAGAGATGCTATTTTAAAAACAAAGTTCATTTTTTATGCTAGAGTGAATTATTGTGAGACAGCTGGGAGATCTGCTTTAATGGAGTCTTGGTTTAATCACTGGTGTTGATTGCACTGAGGACTTACAATACTGATGTATTTCTTATCCCACTTTTCATTTCAGCAGGATGTACATATTGGTATACACTATGAAATGCATAAAGAGAAGAAATAGAATAAAGGAGCTAAACCAAGAAACATTCATCAGATTAACTTTTCCGTCTTGTTTTACTTAACATTTTGTGTATTCATAAATATATCTTCCACATGGACATATCTCCATCCACTTTAATATCACTAAGCTTTTTGAGTAGTGATTTTGCTCCAAGTAGCAAATGAAGAGAAATTGCAACTTCAGAAAAATGAGCGTTTCAAGATACATCTTTAACATTTCTTATGGAGAATAGCTGCCTAATCTGTGTCTTGATTCTTATAACAGTGCCCATCACTGCACTTTCTAACTTTCATCCTAAATAATAATCTAATTCACAATTGGCTAGTGGTCTAATTTTCCTTCCTATTTGCTTGTAGGTGGTCAGGGGTATAGTATTAGGTTTTTAAAAATTAGTTCTTTCTTTCTTTCTTTCTTTCTTTCTTTCTTTCTTTCTTTCTTTCTTTCTTTCTATCCTTTGATAGGTAGGAAGTGAGTTTTACATGTCATCCTAAAAGCAATGAGAATTGTGGTCAATCTGATCCCTTTCAGGAATGACTTCTAACTCTTGCTAGGAAAGTCCAGTCTCCCACTTTCAGGAGATTCACTCTTGAGGTTGTCAGCTTCATAGTTCCTTAGGAGCATAGATTTTGATAGAGGCCATTGTCACAAAGAGCAAGATGCTCTCTGAGGTATCTTGGTCCAATGCTATAGAGCAGGGGTAGGCAACCTATGGCACGCGTTCCGAAGGCAGCACGGGAGCTGATTTTCAGTGGCACTCACGCTGCCCGGGTCCGGGGGGCTCTGCATTTTAATTTAATTTTAAATGAAGCTTCTTAAACATTTTAAAAACCTTATTTACTTTACATACAACAATAGTTTAGTTCTATATTAGAGACTTATAGAAAGAGACCTTCTTAAAAATGTTAAAATGTATTACTGGCACGCAAAACCTTAAATCAGAGTGAATAAATGAAGACTCGGCACAGCGCTTCTGAAAGGTTGCCGACCCCTGCTATAGAGGGTTCTGAGGATTAATGCTAGAGTCAGAATAGGGGGTTGGCAAGGGAAACTGCTCAATTTTCAAAAAAATTAACTTCAGTTATTTTGTTGTAATTTCATTTTAATTGCAAGTTTTCTGAGTCGCTGTAATTAACACAGAGACCATGAATGGGACCCAATATTCTATGGGGAGTGGAGCAGTGGGGTGTTGTGCTCTCACTGGATCAACAGGAAGGATGGTTCAGTGGTTAGAGGGCTACCCTGCAATACCCAGCCAATGTCTCAAATCACAGCACTTGTCAGCAAAGGGGAAGCTTTTGGCAAGAGTCTCAAACATGGCAGCCGCATTTAAAGAGGTAATTTTCAAATACGTTTCCTTTCCCAAAATGCAGGCCTTCTTTCAGTGCTTCCAGAATGTCTTGCTCCATGAACGTGATGAGTTCTGTGCATTTCATCTTGGGTGTAGCTGCCGCTGTTCAGAGTGGGCATCCTGGGGAGGGGTGAACTGATGATCTGGGAGAAGTTTGCTACCATTTCCTCACGCAGGCAGAGCTGAGCTGACTTCTGAGGTGGTGCAGAAGCAGCCAAGGCTGATCAATTAATTTAGGGCCTGGATAGGTATTTCAGGGCAGGATATAGCCACCACAATGGCAGAGGACAAGAAGTCTTTCTTCGCCTCTACCATGCCTGTGGCATAGGACTGCAGAAACATCTTTGTGTCAGTCCCTATGGATCTCAAACCCAGGTCTGTGGGAGTCGTCACGCTCCAATCCTCCATCTGGCAGCTCACACACAGCAGCTGGGCCTGGGCCTATGAAGCCCAACCGAGGCACAAACCTGGCCCCTGCACTCTGATTGGGAGAGCTCCAAGGCTTCTGACTGGGCTGCAGCCCCTATTTAAGTCAGAGGAGGAACCAGGAAGTTGATTGTACAACTGGGCTTCATTCTGCCATGGAGTGCTGGTCTGGTGTTTACCTGTTCCTGTCAGCTGATCCTGGCCTCTTGGTATCCTGACTTGGCCTGATTCTTGGTAAATGGCTCTGGGTCCTGCCCTCTGGTTTGTCTCTCAGTTCTCATCTGCTGGTGTTCCAGCCGGCCTCTTCCTGGTAATTAAACATAAGAACATAAGAATGGCCACACTGGGTCAGACCAAAGGTCCATCCAGCCCAGTATCCTGTCTGCCGACAGTGGCCAATGCCAGGTGCCCCAGAGGGAGTTAAGCCAACAGGTAATGATCAAGTGATCTCTCTCCTGCCATCCATCTCCACCCTCTGACAAACAGAGGCTAAGGACACCATTCCTTACCCATCCATGGACTTAACCTCCATGAATTTATCTAGTTCTCTTTTAAACCCTGTTATAGTCCTAGCCTTCACAACCTCCTCAGGCAAGGAGTTCCACAGGTTGACTGTGCGCTGTGTGAAGAAGAACGTCCTTTTATTTGTTTTAAACCTGCTGCCCATTAATTTCATTTGGCTCCCGGCCCTTGGCCCATGCTTGATGCTGGGCAAAGGCTACCCATAACCTAGCCCTGTCAGTCAGAGTTTATCTGTATATATTCATGTTTTCCATCAGTAATGCTCTAGTTTACTTCCTTCCTACATCATCAGATGGAGCTCATCATGGCAGTGGGTGGTGGAAGGAGAAGAGACATTTAGGTGCTAATGTGTTAATGATAGTAGCTACTGTATCTCACCAGATCCTCCACTACTTGTCCCAGATTAAAGATTCAGTTTTCTGAGGCTCATCTCTTTAGAATATATTTAGGCAAACCAAGTAGTCATAATTCTAAATATAATTAGGTGGAGGAGTTGTTCCACATTTGAAATGCAAATGTCTAGAACAGAGGCGGCATATTGTGCAGCATTGTGTTAGATTGTATGCCTCTAAAGGAAAATGGCATCTGTTTTGCTCAGGCCAATGGCATGAAAGGTTAAATGGTAAGACGCATTTCTCCTTCATTTTGGGAAAGGAAATGTATTTGAAAATTAACTCTTTAAATGTAGCTGCCATTTTTGATCCTCTTGCCGGAAGCTTCCCTTTTGCTGAAAAGTGCTGTGATTTGAGACATTGGCTGCATGTTAAACCAGTGTAAGATGCCAGACAAGTTTCCATGCTGCCT
Organism: Chrysemys picta bellii; assembly: GCF_011386835.1. Taxonomy (NCBI): domain Eukaryota; kingdom Metazoa; phylum Chordata; order Testudines; family Emydidae; genus Chrysemys; species Chrysemys picta. Next base: position 199,472,961 of record NC_088793.1, read on the forward strand.
TCACATTGGTTTAAAGAGCCCCCAAGCAAACATTGGGCTATATCCCAGCATTAGCAACCACTGAACCCTAGTGGGGATGGGGCAGAGGATCACCAGACCAGCATCACTGCTGAGAGGAACACGGGGACACAATTAAAGACTGAATGATGATTTGAGGATGGCCCATATGAATCTGAATTTAAAGGGAATGTAAGGCACACTTTTTTGACTTTGAAGTCTCAAATTCAAACTCATAACAGCGTGTATTGTAAACAGTCCCCAAAACACTCCTCTCCTACTCTCCCCTGGAGAGCATGAACCTCACATACAGAAGTTAGTTATTAGAGAGACAAGGTGGGTGAGGTAATAACTTTTATTGAACCAACTTCTGTTGGTGAGACTGTCAGGCTTTGAAGCTATGAAGAGCTCTGTGCAGCTCGAAAGCTTGTCTCTTTTACCATCAGAAGCTGGGCCAAGAAAAGGTCTTTACCTCACTCTCCTTGTCTCTTTAATATCCTGGGACCAACCAAAAACAAGATGTTAGGTTATGTCACTTTATGAACTGCCAGACGCTGCTCACATACTACAGTGATGAGGGAGGTATAAGAACTTGTATAGAATAGAATGTTCCGGCTCCCTATAAGTTCCTGGGCCGCTAGTGTTCCAGCCAGCGCTTCTGCTAAAGTAACTGTTTTTACTGTGTAAGCAGGTTACACATCTGTTCTGATCTGTCACTCCTTGGAAACTTTTTCTTGTTTAATATAAAAAAAATATTTTGTTACAGAAAGCCAAATCATTGCCTGGTGAGTCTTGAATCCACAACATTCACAGTAATTTGTGAAACAAAGATACAGTTTCTCCCAGCACTGGTTGTGGGGCTCAGTCTTGCATCAGGACTTGGTCTCATGCCCAGCATTAATGCTGAAGTGCACTGCTCTGAGATGTAGGAATATTACAGGTACTCTCCTGTGGGATGTTAATTTGTGGTGTTTTGCCTGTCCTGAGTACTGTATTGAAGCTAAAGATCTCATGGCAAGATTTTTGTGGTTGGTTGGCTGGTTTTTCATGTCGGAGGTAGCCCAGGGTCCAAACCAACATTCCTTTTCTCAATAAAACAGGTTCTTGGGGAACTAGATGGCTCACAGAACAGGTAGTGGAATACAAAGCCTCTTATTGCTGCTTTGAATGTGATTGAAAGTTGTTACTATCTGATGGCTGTAAAGTGGCCTTTGTGAAGTGAGTTGCTGAGCTCAGTCAAGTGGGTAACAATACTCAGTTCTGCAATTGGCAGCTTTGTTGGCAGTCCCAGATGAGAGGGCATGGAATGAATGGGCATGGGGATTACTGTCATCTCACTCTCTGGATCAGGGGTGAGACAAAGAGCCAGAGACAAGTTATGCAGTGGGAAAGATGACATTGCCCCTGTCTGTTCTTTGGATTAATGGCTTGGAATGATTTCATGAAGACATAGAAACCAAAGAGCTCTCAGTGTTGACATAATGAACACATCAGCCACTACGGGTCACCTAGAGAGTTGTTGCACTTCCCGTTCTTAATACCTTCGTAAAAAGCACCTTGAGTACGAAAGCCATATACAGAGCCACCTTCTTTTCTGTTTTGCGATGAGAGTATTAAAGCACCAATTCATAACTTATTAATACTGTCAAAATTTTAAATACATCTTCTGGGGATGTCATGTACCAGCTGAAACTTTAATTCTCTATCAATAGAAGTGAACAGATATTTTTAGGCTGTAGTTTTAAAGAGTCTTAAGGAAGTTAGGCCGCAACTCCCATTGAAATTCAGTGTTAGTTAGATGTTCAAATCCCTGCTCTAATATTTCTTCCCTTCCTACTACATAGTAGTAGTATTTATCTGTATTGTGGTAGTGCCTAGGGGCCCTAGTCACGAACCAGGACCCCATTGTGCTGTAGACACATAGAACAATGCACCTATCTAGATAACTTGCAAAGTGTACACTCCGGCTAGAAATTGCAAAACGTTGCTTAGAGGGAGGAGTGACGCAGAAACACTCATATTGCTAGTAAAAATATAAACAAAGCAAATGCTCAATTAGAACATTCTGAACCATTTCAAGTGTTGCTATAAACTGTGAATTATCTGAGGACCTTTAGTATTAGCATCGGTAGCTTCCACCCTCTTCCACAATGATTCACACCTGCTTTCCTATGCTAAAGATCTCCAGTTGGTTGTTACAGAAATTAAATGAATGAACTCACCACCACTGTAACTGCCCAGGGAATTATTTTTGCTTTAGTTTGTGCCCATCTAGCTTTTAAGGGTGAAATTCACTCCAGGGCAAGGGACACCCAAGTTCCTATGCATCACTTAAGACCTCATCAAAGTGATTCCTAGGGTCTTGAGGTGAATTTTGCCCCTAAGTACATAGGGTAGGCAAAGAAAAATGGTGACCTCAAACTAGTTATTTAATGGTGCACAGTAATTTTGTGTGTGTGTGTGCAAAAAGCTCATTAAGACAAGATACTCTTTACATTTGGAAAAATAAAGCCGGAGTTACATTGGCGTAACCAGCAGAACTTGGCCCACAATTTTGAACAAAAGCTTGTAGGATTTATATTCTGTGCTTAAATGTAGGCCAAGATCTGAGTTAAATGTCCCCTCTCATTCTCAAAGCCTAACCACCCATGGTCAGCTTTTCAACTCTGAGATGCATAGCCCAAGAATATCAGAGTAACTAGAGGAAGAGCCATGCAGTGACCTCAATCCATAGTAGATCTCCTACTGATATTAGCAGGAGTCACGTGTAAAGATCAAGGGCAGCTCCAATTGTTTCTAGCCCATAAATGATAGTTCTGGTCCTTCACTGTGGGTCTCTTCATAATGTCATGGAGTTTAAGGCCAGAAGGAATAATTAGATCTCTAGTCTGACCACCTTTATATCACAGGCCATTAATTTTCACCCATTTACCCCTATTTTGAGCCCAAAGACTTTAATTAGACCAAAGCTTTTCAGTCCGCAGAAGACTAAACTCTGCCTCACAGGCAGTGAACAGGAGAAACCCAGGTGCCACCAATGCCTGAGGCTCCGGCAATAGCAGGCCATTGCTGAGGTGAGAAATGCCCAGATGACCTAGGATGGATCTAGACTGTTCTCAGTGGTGGCAGATGACAGAACAAGGAGTAATGGTCTCAAGTTGCACTGGGGGAGGTCTAGGTTGGATATTAGGAAACACTTTTTCACTAGGAGGTTGGTGAAGCACTGGAATAGATTACCTAGGGAGGTGGTGGAATCTCCTTCCTGAGAAGTTTTTAAGGTCAGGCTTGACAAAGCCCTGGCTGGGATGATTTAGTTGGGGATTGGTCCTGCTTTGAGCAGGGGATTGGACTAGATGACCTCCTGAGGTACTTCCAACCCTGATATTCTATGATTCTGTGACCCCAGCCGGTGAACTACACCCTATGCTGCAGAGAAAGGTGAAAAAGCCCTAAGATCCCAGACAATCTGACCTAAGTGAAAATTCATCCCTGACCCCAAAACTGGTGATTATTTGACTGTGAGCAAGACACACCAACCAGACATCGAGAAACTGGCTTCTCCCTATCACCTCAGAGCACTAGTCCACCACCCACGTCCAGTGTCAAATCTCCAGCGATGGCCAATCTCTGATGCTTTAGAGGAAGATGAAAATTCCAGAATACAACTTGTCAACTATGCATTGCATGTACAGAATTCCCGCTAATGTTAATGGGACTTCTGTAAACAAATTAATAGAGCAGCCCATTGTTCTAATTTTAACGATTTTAGCTATTTTTATCTCTAAGCCCATAGCTTATCATTTGAAATCAACACCTTCAAAAATTAATAAGCAGCACGAGAAAACCATCTTTTTACTGTTGTGTTGGAAAACAAATTGTACACGCAGCACACAGTTAGCCACTAGCATATTTACTTAGTAAGTGTACTTTAATATCTTTTCACAATTTACCTTGATACCAGAGAAATAAAATTGAAGTTGCTACCATGAAACACTCATCATCATCTTCCTGCAGCAACAAAAGTCTAAATGTCAAGACTGGGTGGCAAACACAAGAGTAAGTTCTAGACCAGTGGTTCCCAAACTTGTTCTGCTGCTTGTTCAGGGAAAGCCCCTGGCGGGCCGGGCCGTGTCCGCAGGTTTGGCCGATTGCGGCTCCCAGTGGCTGCGGTTCGCTGCTCCAGGCCAATGGGAGCTGCTGGAAGCAGCGGCCAGTATGTCCCTCAGCCCGTGCCGCTTACAGCAGCTCCCATTGGCCTGGAGCAGCAAACTGCAGCCACTGGGAACGGCGGTCGGCCGAACCTGCAGACGCGGCAGGTAAACAAACCAGCCCGGCCCACCAGGGGCTTTCCCTGCACAAGCGGCGGAACAAGTCTGGGAACCACTGTCCTAGGCAGAGGCTAATAGTAGAAGTGGAATCTGATCCTGTGTCAGGCTTCATAATAGCTGTTCTGGTCACGCTGAAGTTCCTCTGGGTGAAGGTTCTGTGTAGTCAAAGTGATGCATCATTAAAAAAAAAATCACTGTGAGGTGTGAGGGATACACTCTTCAGAAGAGTAAAGCCTTCCCCATGTTGTTTTTTGGATGGGCTGGAGCCAGGGAGGCCTGCTCTTTCACTGAATCCAAGGAATTTATTAAAACCGATCCTGTTGGACCACTTACTGCCTGATGCCGTTGAAATCCCAATAGCCTTAGGCCTGTGGATGCCAAGGCACCAAACATCCTGAGCAGGCACCGATTGCCAAAATCCCCAATCCAAAAGTGAGATAAAGCATCAGCAAAACAACTAGCAACCCACGGTACACGGTGTTCTTTAACTGAATTACTCTTTGAGTAGGACAAATTCTGAATCACGTGATATTGGGCAGGCAACTTTTTGGCAGTACCCCTGAAGGCAAGAACCACGAGGTTTGCACAAGGAAGCTCCCAGATGTGGCTCATCACTCAACCATCATTTGCCCCAATAGCAGTCTACACTTGGGGAAAAGTAGATTCTGATTTTAAATTACCTGACACAATAAGAGCCCTTCAAAAACCAAAGTGATCAAACTGTAAGTCTGTGGGAACCTGTATTTTCAGCTGCTCTCGAAGTAAATCAAATCAGGTAGGCGCCTCTCCACTTGAAATTGTTGCTTTGGTTGGAAAAACATTAGTTTACAAGGTTAATGACTGGGAAGAAAAAAAGCCAACCTCACTCTTCTAGCCATTCAGCAGTGACTGGCTGGAGAAGTCTGGAGTCTAGACAGAAAATTGTTACCCTTAAACAGGGTGCTCGGAAATATTAGTGGGAGAGGTTTCACCGAGGAATTTTTTAGGAGTGAATCTAGTTGCTGGTGGTGTCAATTATCCCCCTCTCTTTTTGAGTGTGTGTGTGCACGTGCCTATCTTTTATTCTTCCTGTCTTGTTTCTCTCTTTGCGTGTCTCTCTTGCTTTCCCCACAGACACTCTGAGTCACCCACTGTTTTTCTTCTTTCAGGAGCACTAGAGATTTGTACTTTAAGATTATAAAGTGGATTATGCATAGAATCTGTGTACTGACTGTTTTGATGCTGATTACGTCCTTTTTTATTCTGCTCCTGCTTCATGTGCCTATCATCAAAATCTGCTTTGCAAATGGTAAATGATGACAGTTTGATTTACGTTGAGGAGATTAAGGGTTTCTGACTGTCAGAACTATTTTTTTAATCTCAGCTGGCTAACAGCTAAGAATTAAGTCTCGGTGCATAATGATAATATGCATTTTTCCAGACTCCTTCAGGTCTGATTTATTTTCTTGAAAAGTAGATGCATTTGCAGCATACACAGCTGGGCATGTCTATGCATGGAGGCACACCTTTCTCAGGTGCTGACACCTGCTATGCAGATGTAAGAATGTATCAGTTGCACTTAGATTCATAGATTCTTAAGGCCGGAAGGGACAATGAGATCATCTGAGTGATCATGTTCAGTTACTTGTGCACTATGATCCTGTCATCAGCCTGCCTGTGACAGACCCCTAGACTCTTTTCATAGTCTCTGCTTTCTAGGACAGTGGTTTTCAAACTCTGGGTCGGGACTCAGTACTGGGTCGGGGGAAGTGAGGCACTGGGTCACACAGCGGCTCTGGTCAGCACTGCCGAGCGGGCCATTAAAAATCCCGTCGGCTGTGCTGCCCAGCTAAGGCAGGCTAGTCCCTACCTGTTCTGACACCGCGCTGCGCCCCGGAAGCAGCCAGCAGCAGGTCCGGCTCCTAGGCAGTGGGGCCACAGAGCTCCACGCGCTGTCCTGGCCCGAGCAAAGTCTCTGCACTCCCATTGGCCGGGAACCAGCCAATGGGAGCTGGGGGCGGGTCGGTGCCTGCAGGCCAGAGCTGCGCGGAGCCGCTTGCGCACCTCCACCTAGGAGCCAGACCTGCTGCAGGCCTGCTTCCAGGTTTCAGCATCGTCCACAGTGCCAGGACAGGTAGGAAGCCTGCCTTAGCCCCCCCACTGCACCGCTGACCGGGAGCCGCCCAAGGTAAGCCCGCACCCCAGCTCTGATCCCCACCCCAAACCTGCAGCCCCTTCCTGCATCCCAAACCCTTCATCTCCAGCCCCACCCCAGAGCATGCACCCCCAGCTCAGAGCCCTGACCCCCCTCCCGCACCCCAAACCCTTGCCCCAGCCTAGAGCCCCCTCCCACACTCTGAACCACTCATCCCCAGCTCCGTTGGGTCACAGGCATTAACAATTTTCTTCAACTGGGTCACCAGAAAAAAAGTTTGAAAACCACTGTTCTAGGATATAGTCCCGTCTCCCCACACCCATTCTGTAGATATGACCTGCATTCCTTGTTCCTAGATGTATAACTATGTATTTGGCTGTATTAAAACACATTTTGTTTGAATGGATCCAGGTGGTGGTCCAGATCCCTCACCATCATTGTTTACCACTTTGACAATCTTAGTGTCATCCACACATGGTATCAGCAATTATTTTGTATTTCCAGATCACCGATGAAAATGTTGAATAGTGTCAGGCTAGTACCAATTCCTGCAGAAAGATCCTGGAAACAATCCCCATTGGATGATGATTCCCCATTGATGACTGTTTTGAGCTATTAGAGACACAAAGGTGGGTGCAGTAATATCTTTTATTGGACCAACTTCTGGGGTGAGAGAGAGAAGCTTTCGAGCCACACACACAGAGCTCTTCTTCAGGTCCCAGATTGTTCCTATATGTATGGTCTTGTGTTTGTCTGTATTGAAGGACATTTTGTTTGAATGGGTCCAGCTTACTAAGTGAACCAGATTGCTCTATACAATTTTCCTGTCCTCATCATTAATCACCAGTCTGCCAACCTTTGTCATCCATAAACTTTATCAGCCGTGCTTTTACATTTACGTCAGCGTGTAGGAGTTGGATCTTAAAGTGAACTTGCATGTATTACAAGGCCCCACTGAAATGTACCCCTTTACTGGAATTACACATCGGGCTTTCTGCAGCCTTTCTGGCTTCCTTATATGGGGGCTGGTTGAAAGCTAGTTTGGCTTCCTACATAAATTAGAGAGGGTTCAGGGCTGCTCTAATCTACACCCAGCTGTTAGACTTCAAGTGGTCATTCTGGCAGCTGGGCATAGCCAGAGTGAGAAGACATGGAGTGTTCCACCGTGTGCTACCTGAGAATCCCCAATAGCCAGGTTAAGCCAGCCTCTTTGCACTACCAGAAAGCATGGGGTGGGGGGGGAGTCAAATCCCCAAACTTGTTTCTCTTTCAATGGTAAAAATAGACAAAGCTATAATATAGTTTCATTTGAGATTGGCCTACCCTGTAGGTCAAACTTCCTTATTTTGGAGCCTCCCACAATTTTATGTCTATTTTATAATCTATCGGACATTACGCTCTTATCCTGCACAGCTCTAGCAACTACATTTCGAACCAGTGTTGAGGTGAAGGAAATTTTTTGTGTGAACTGCATTACAGAAATGTATCTTGTAAAAGATCAAGTGTTCCTTTAATATAAACGTCTCTTAAAGGAAGCTCTTGTCTTTCCTGCCTTTTGTACCATCAGTTAAACATGGGGCCAAATTGCCTGCTATTGTAAACTGGTGTGGTTCCACTGATATCAGAGCCAGGCCAATTTATACCAGTAGAGAATTTCCCCCAAGGTTTGTATAATTGAGGGAATAATGCAAAGCTTTGTTTTCTTAATGGGTTGAAAAAAGAATGAAGAAAATGTGAGAGTACTGAGCTGTTCCTGGTAGAACTTTGGTTAGGAACTTAATAAACATACGTATTTTCAAGACTTTTTTAAATTTGCTCTTCTAGTTTGGCAGCGGAGTTAAAGTTCAATTAAGTCTCTCTAACCTTGCTGCAGGGAAAGCTTGGGGATCGTTTGTTATTTTAAATCCCTTCACTTTTCAATTGTCAAATTCAATTCAGGGAGCATTTACAGTTTCATTGGAAAGGGGCAATGGTGAGAGAAAAAAAGCTGTTCCAGAATCGGATGAATGATTTTTAAACTCTCAGCGGTTGCAGTCTAATCTTCATAATCCTGTGGACAGAAAGTGTTACTGGGGGTATTTTCTTATCTCGATATGCAGGAAGCTATATGTGCAAATCTTCATGCCCCAGAGTGAAACTATAACCCAAGGGATTTAACCCATAGACTTACACCTGTGTATGGTTTATGGATTTACATGAATAGGCAGATGTAAGAGACTTTTATTTTACACGGAGTGGGCCCTTTGAAGTCAGTGGAGGCCTTTTCATGGACCTCGGTGGGTTTGGCTAGAGCCTGTTGTGCTGCCCAAAATGTTTAGACTTGCACAGACTTTTCATTTAAAGACCGAACCTCTGATTTGTTTGTGTGTTTTGCTTTGTGTTTGTTTTTTATAAAGATCATTGGATCTCAGTGATGACATCCTGGCCCAGTGAAGTCAGTGGGGAGTTTAGCTATTGACTTCATTGGGCCAGGATTTCACCTCGGCTCCCCCGTCACTAGATCCCATAATGCAATCCCCAACTCTTTGGAACATGTTTACACTTCTGTACAGTACACCACGTCTTTCCACTATCCTTTCCCTCTCCTCCCCATTGATCCACTCTGCTTTTGTGATTGACAGCAGCCTATAGGCACTAGGAGTTCATGGCCCGCAAATTAAAGTTTAATTTGTTAAACTGTCATTGAGCCAGTCATGGGAGAGTTAGCCAGCACCTGCAAAACCTGAGCCATATTAAGAAATCTCTTAGCTGTGCTATTAGGGCCGATCCAAAAGTCCACAGAAGTCAGTGGAAAGAATCCCACTGAGTCTAATGTGCCTTGGCCCAGCTCCATAGGACCCATGCTGATGGAAGGAGAAACTTCTGGTTAGTCCTAAACCATAGTGTCCTCCAATAGCCTTTTCAGTGCAGGCTTGAGCCCTCCTCTGAGACATTGGCTCTGCTTCCATGTTGGATTGCTTGGGGACCCTGATGGTGGGTGGTGCATGAAGCATTGAAGCATCCAGACTGAGGAAGAGAGTTTCTTCAACTCCGAGAAGCTTGCCGAGCAGAGCCCTGACCATATTCAATGCTCATCTGAAGGGTAGTCACTGCAGATGCTTCACTTTTCCCAGGGAGATGGGGAATCTCATCCTGGGGCTTCAATTCCCTACCTTCAGGACAGTTCCCTCTCTGGCAGCTCTCCTTCCCTGTCTTGGGGCTGCTTTCATTTCCAGTGGCATTGCAGGGGATTCCATGTGGTCAGATGCAGACCCTGTGCATTCAGACAGTCCAGGTCCCTACTAGTGCACTTTTTAATAACGCTTTCCATTTAACTAAGTAGGGCATGGACTGGCTTCCAGCACTGCCCAGGATAAAGATTCTCTTGTTCCTTTTTCACTTTCAACCCCTGATGCTCACGCGCCTTAAGCCTCCAATCTATCACAGGTTTGTCTGGAGCCTGAGCAGTCCTAAAAGTGCTGCTACCATGTGCCCGTGGAGCAAGTTGTGGAAAATGCGAGATCACAATCGAACCCAACATTTCTTGGGCTAGTGCTCTAGAGGTGTGTCCTGTAGTCAAACGCAGAGCCGTAACTAAGCATTTTCAGCAGGGGTGAGCAACCATATTTGTATCCCTTAGAGGCGACGTGGGGTGAGATTTCTGCCTCTCATTCAGCACAGAGGTTTTCAAACTGTGGGGCATGCCTCCCTAGAGGGATGTGCCCCCCAATTTGAAAACTGTCGCCTTCTGCCAGGAACTAGCAGATTGGAAGCTGGTGGGAGCTGCCCACTCCACTCAGGCCCCTGGCTCTCCGCGCTGTGGGAGCTGGGGCACTGGCTGGCTGCCCGGCAGCCCTCCCTGCCATGGTTCCCAACCCAGGCCGCCTCTGCACAGCCGGGAGCTCCCCAGGCAGGGTGGATGGCAGAGCTCCAATCTGCGCCCCGACACGCTCTTGCCTCTGCCCTGAAGGAGCCTGGCGCCAGCCGGTGACACCCCCCTGGAGCTGATCCCTGCCCATGGAGCCCGGCTGCCAAGAGATGCTCCCCAAAGTGCTCCCCAGAGTATTCATTCCCCTTGGGCACCCGGCTCTCAGCAGCCTGGTCACACCTCACTCACCGCCCAGGGACCTGCCATTGCAGCCTGGTCACTCTCCCAACACTCCCTGCGTGCAGAGTGGAACCACCCTTTGCTTTCCTTGGTTGTCCTGCCTCTGCCCTGTGGCTGCCAGGCTCGCGGCCGCACTGCCTGAGCTCTGAGCTCGGCTACGTGAGCCCCGTGCCCAGCCCAGGTGCTGGGGGCAGGTGGCTGCTGGCAGGGTGGACTTGCTTCCACCAGCTCCAGAAACCAAGGCCATGGGAACAGGGGTTACCATATTTCAAGTTCCCAAATACAGGACACTGCTGGGGGGAAGGGGAAGGAGGAGCTAGAGGGGGCATTTACGGGGTGTTGGAGGGGGTATCTACAGCAGGGGTACTCACTGGAGGTGGGCTGCTAGAGCTGGTGGGGGAGATGGGCTGGTTTAACAGGAATCCCAGTTGTTGCTAAGGGGATGCTGCATGCGGGGCTCCCGCTTCCCCTTCTCTTCCTCATCCCATCCCCTTTCCCCACTGCCTTTTCCCCATCCCTTTCTCTTCCCCCTGCCCTATCCCATCCCCCTTCCTTCCCCACTGCCTCTTTCCCCCACTCATCCTCCTTCCCGCATACCCCCTTGCCCTGACCACCCCCCCCCATGGGCACTCACCAGTGTACAGGAAACAGGATAGTGGCTATGCAGGGCACCCAGCACATGTAGAAGGCAAAGCCAACCGGCACTAGGACCTAGGAGGTGGTATCCAGCTGCCAAGGCGTCCGGGCCTCTGTTGGGGGGGGCAATGCCCCCCACCTCCCAAAACTATGTCCAGGGATTCCAGCTGATGCTGCTGGGCCCAATCATGCACCACCCCATTTTTGTGCCCTCACCAGCTCTGCACCCTGGGTGGCTGGCCCTCTCACCCTGCCCGAGTTATGGCCCTGGTCAAAAGTGACAGTTTTCAGAAACAACGTTACGGATTAAGAAGTGGTTAAGGCTTAAATAACATAATCATTCTCTTCCCTACTGGGGAGAAATTCACTCCACGGGGAGCAGAGGAGGCTGCATGCTTCAAGTTCCTGCTGGGCATCCCCACGCCTACCGCAGTATATTGTGCTCCTGACTGCTGGATTTCTCACTGCTGTGATACCAGAACTAAAGCAAGTCCCACAGAAGGAAAATGATGGTCTAGTGATTAAGGTGCTAGCCTCGCACTGGGGAGCGCAGCGTTCAACTCTCTTCTCTGCCGCCGTGTGATCTTGATCAAAACACTTGGTTTTTCTGTTCTCCATCTGTAAAATGTAGCACTTTCCTATCTCACAGGGTGTTGTGAGGCTAAATCCATAAAATAGTGTAGGGTACTCAGGTACTATAGTAATGGAGGCCTTATAGGTACCTAAGATAGATAGTGATGCTAAATGCATGTTCTGGGCCCTCTGAATGAAGGAGACTATCACCCTAAGTGAACACAATAAATTATTTTATTTAAATAAAGCTTTAACCACTTCTTATCCAATCAAGTACATATGACTGTGGCATTCATGTAGTGCAGAGGCCCTGAATTTCACTTTTGGCCCGTCAAAGGAGAATTGGTTGAGTCAAGTGATTTTTTTTTTTGACATATCGTTTAATTTTTTTCTTTTACTGCCATTTAGTTTCCACAGGGCTTGGTGAGCATCTCATAACCCAGCAGCCATTTTTCACCTGAACGCTGACAACATTTTTCACTCACACTCTAATGGTGAAATGTATTTTTAAATAACATTTCAAATAAACGCAGGAGGCTCTAGGTAACAGATGAGCCAGCTGGAGACGTGGATGCGTCATAGCTGGAAAGATCATAGATTTGGGTTTTTTTTTTTTTTTTTTGTAAATGTTCCCATTTCTATCAGGAAACCAGAAGGACCTGCCCACAAGACCGTATTTATCATCGTAAAGCAAGCTGTTACAAAATATTCAAGGCAGGCAGTATATTGATTCCCGTCCCTGGAAATTAGCTTGTTATAATAATTTCTGTCCATTTTCTAAAGCATATTATCAAAATTGATATTTGCTCTCAAAGTTCTGTAAAACTTTCAGCTGGTAAGTTGAGGTGAAAAGCATTTTGTAAGGTACAGCTGCAAGTCTGGGTATTTTCCTCTTTTTAGCCCGGTCAGAATGGTTAGTGGATAAAACATGAATTCTTAAGGTCATATCTGGTCACCATTCCATATACTGGACACCTGCTGAAGTCAGTAGGAGGTCTGAGCATAAATCAGTGGTCCTTATTGATCGTGATCTGCTGTCACCCTTACTCACTATAAGCAGTGCTTACTAAAATGCTCCCATCAAGGTCAATGGGAATTCTCACATGAACAAATATCTGTGAGTAAGGATTGGGGCCTAAACTCTGTTTCACCTTTGTCACCTTGAATCATTCTGAGGGATCTTGCGGAATGCAGGTACTGGATCTCAGCCTGATTCTACCACCACAACACTGACAGTAGCACAAAATGCAATCGAATACACAATGGCAAAGGGTGAGCAACATGAACTATAATGCAAACTGAGGAACCCTGGGGCCCATACTTCTGCTGACGTCCATGTCAATCCTCCTGTTTTCTTCAGTAGGAGCAGAATCAAGTCCCAACATGCACATAGTGAGGAGAGTCCCTCTTACAGAGAACTTAACATCTTAAATAGGAAAGGATCCTGTAAACTCCATGCATAGACATGGAAATCTAGGGAAACTTCCCGGCATGGAGCATATGTGCAATAAGGCCATCAAGACTTTCTATAAAATCTTGCACTAAACAACTTTTGAGGCATAGGTGGTCCTGATTTTCAGCCACTGGCCTCTTTTAGCACATGCACAGAGATAGCCTTGTGTTTTTCAAGTGAAAACACTTGTGTATTCACCTAGCTTTAACGTGCATTTGCACAAGAGTCCCAATCTCACTTTATAGGCAGACTGAGGAATCAGTCTCGGAAAGACAAGCAGTGCTTCAAGAGTTATTCTCTCTCAGAGAGAGGCCTGTAAATCATTAAGGAGTCCGGTGGCACCTTAAAGACTAACAGATTTATTTGGGCATAAGCTTTCGTGGGTAAAAACCTCACTTCTTCGGATGCATAGAGTGAAAGTTACAGATGCAGGCATTATAACTTTCACTCTATGCATCCGAAGAAGTGAGGTTTTTTACCCACAAAACCTTATGCCCAAATAAATCTGTTAATCTTTAAGGTGCCACCAGACTCCTTGTTGTTTTTGTAGATACAGACTAACACGGCTACCCCCTGATACCTGTAAATCATTAGCATGCTGCTGCTCTAACAGCGCCTGCAATGTAGTGTAAATAATAATCATTCAAAATGAAACGAACATACCTGGCACAGCTGAGACACATTGACCACATCAGATGCTGTACTAAGCAGCCCCAGAGTTGTAGCTGTATCCAGTACAGTCTCATCATGAAGGCTTAAGCATCCTTTACCGGAGAACCTCGGAAAGCCGGAGCACTTGAGATTTCTCACATACGGTACTTGACAACTGCAGCTTGTGACAGAGTTAGGATTGGGGCCTAAGCTGTGTTTCACCTTTGTCGCAGATGTGTGGCTAATACTAAGAAGCTATGAATGATTCAGGTTCATACATTTGTGAGAAACCCATTCTAAAAAAATTACAGCCAGCATGAATACTTGAGAAAGCAACAAATCTGCCACTAGACTGTATTTACTGTATGAGCCCATAAATCCTTTGTGTGCATGGAAATTCTTTGGAAATGAGTATTTAATAAAGAAATGAAACATTGTTGTGAACATGTAAAAGCTCTATTTAACTATCCTCTACCAATATATGGTTGGGAACTATAAACCCATGAGAACTATAAACCCATGATTATTGCCTGATTTGGCTTATCTAATAAAAAAGGCATTTCAATAAAATTGTCTGCGCCTCAATTTACATGAAGCGTTCTAGGTATTATCCCTTTTTACACATGTACCTGCTAGAGGAAAACGTGGAAATTTAGGGTAAAATTTTCAAAAATGTCCAAGTGAATTGACAGCCTAAGTCCCATTTTCAAAGAAGATAAGTGCGTTAGTCCCACTGGTTTTCAGTAAGACTTAGGTGCTTTTGGAAACTTTACTCATATTCTAAATTTGACCCATCTCACTTCCTGGTTATATATACACACAGCTCTCATTAGTATTGATGGAGTAACACTCATGCATTCAGCTAAGAATTCATATCCCTTGGTTTAGTTCACTTTAAGGTCATGATCCTGTGAAGTCAGGCACTCCTTTGCTTCAATGGGAGTTTTGCGTAGTTTGCTTGTGACATTTATCAGCCTTCTGGATCAGGCCGTAAGTTATCGCTAGACAAGTCAACTCTAGTTGGTTTCATATTTTTCTTCGTGAACTGTGTCCTAGACAGAATGTAGAATTGCTTGCAGGAAATGGCTCTTTGGGGGACTAGCTAGTTCCAGGCTTATTTTGCAGAGTCCTGCTTTGTAATGGGTTTGTGGATAGAAGGTTAGGGCTGGTTTAAAAAATGCCAATTATTTTTCACTGATTTAAAAAAAAAAAAGTATGTCTTTTTTTCAATGGAAAACTGAAACGGAAAGAAGTAGGTTTTTTGTTTTGTTTGTTTCACTTTTGGTTTAAAAAAATGAAAACCAGAAATTTTTACCAAAAATATTTTTATATTTCCAGTGGAAAAACTGGAATATGTAGATCCAAATGAAAGATTTCCACCAAAATGTTCATTTTGGTTGAAAAGTCACTTAATGTTGGAAAAAAACAGTTCAATGAAAAACTGTCTAACGGGTCTAGTCCTCCCAGCACCTGGTGTGATGCCCCACTGAGTTACCGCTGCCCATCTCTCAATCTCCCATCCTTCATGTCTGTTCTCCATTGTCTCCTTTTGCAGTTTTCTGTTTCTTTCCTTTTTTTCTAATTGCTTCTTGCACAGATGGCTCCTCCCTCTCTTCTCTGCCTCCACTCTTCGCTCTGCCTCCTTGTTCCTTAAGTCATCTGCTGCTTGCAGCTTGGCTGGCCGTGGGGGTCAGGGAGGGGGTGTCCCTTAGCAGCTCAGTGTTGAGCTCCATATGGTCTCATGGCCTCAGCTGCATAAGAGATGAGCCTGCAGCAATGTACATGCAAACTGCTCCCACCCTGGGCTGCATTTACAGTCAGTGCCACCTGCCACTTTACCTGCCGCTGGGAGAGCACATTTGCAGAAGGGATCCGGCTCCACTGATCATTTGCTCTGCTCTATCTCCCCCCAGATAAGCCTGGTATGCCAGGCCCCGCTGGTAAGCGTTGGCTCCAGGAGTTGCTAATGGTATACAAGGCCTTTCACTTCTAGGTTGCTGGTTTGGATTCAGGAAAGGTCAGCAGCGACTGACAGTGGTTCCTGTGTGATGACCGTTGATAGGAAATAGGTTTGGGAGTCTCAGTCCAATCCCCAGTGGACACCAGCTGACCACTGTCAAATATACCACCACTGCTGGCATTAATTGGCATGGAAATTGGGGTGGAGATTGAACTGCTCCTTCATCCCCAGCAGTTGTTTCTTTGGGCCAGGACTGAGAGACACTGGCAGAACATGTGAGGAAGCCAGCCTTCATGCAATCAGCATTTCCCCTGGTCTGTGAAGGACTCCTTTCTCTAGGATGGTGATCACGCCAAAGAAACTAAAGGCAGGCGAAAGGATCTGGTTAGACTGGGAAGCAGGAGAGAGGGAAATATGAAGTGGAAAAGAAGAGAGAAGGCAAGGTGAAGATCTGTATAGGAGAGTGTAAACTCAATTATCTATGGATAAACATCCAAACGTGGGTCGGGGCTTGTCTAATGCACCAGACTTTTTGAGGGCCGCCCATTACTAAGTTATACTTGTTCTGGGGTGACACTTATACAAATAGTCCCAAGCGCCAGCTTCAGAGGTTCTGTAACTCAGAACTGATGATGTTGTTACAGAGACAAGGTGAGTGAGGTAATATCTGCTATTCGACCCCCTTCTGTTTGCGAAAGACAAGCTTTCACAGAGCTCTTCTTCATGTCTTTTACAGTCTTGGTTTTGCACGCTTTGTCACAATGTGGAGTCTGTTAACCCCCTCTTCCCTCCTAAAATAGAACTGATTAATGTTCAAATGTTGGCTACTGTGTACATTTGGCATACTAAATAACCTGTCTAATATGCACATGCTGTATGTTGAATACCAAGGGCCAAATTACACTTGCAACTCCCGCTGGTGTCAACGCATTCCAGGCATGTATTTCCAAAGGCAGAACTTAGCTTCATGCACCAGACTGGGAATCCCCTTATTCACCTCACTGGGCAAATACACAAATAGTCCCTTTGACTTCAATGGCACTACTCTTGTGAGTAGCTACTCACTAATCTCCATACGGGCTGCAAGTCTTGTCCTAAATGTGATCTGTAGAGAGAGTGATATGTGTATTGACACAGATCAAAGAGCTGGGCTTTCCGACGCCCTCAAGTAGAGCACATGTAAAAAAGCTGAAATTCTATTCTCAGTGCATCCAGGTGACCCCGATAATATTTGCCATCCCCCATTGCGACGGTCTCTAAAGAGAGGGGGATCTAACATAGCAGAGTTACTGCAAAACCTGTGCACTGTGGGCTGATTTAAAGCTGATGCCTTAATTTACATTTTCTTGTTTCTCTGAATGCAACATTCCTGTTGTCACTAAATGTAATTGTTGCGGATTGCTTGCTTTGCAGGTGCAAATAACTGAACTTGCAAATGTGGATGTTAAATCAGAGGCCAGGTTTTAACAACGTGTCCTTTTGCTCCCTCCATAGATCACATTATTTCGGTATGTAATCTGTGGCTAGGTCTATACTACCCGCCTGAATCGGCGGGTAGAAATCGACCTCTCGGGGATCGCCGCTCTTACTCCACCAGCGGAGGTGGGAGTAAGCGCCGCCGACAGAAAGCCGCAGAAGTCGATTTTGCCGCCGTCCTCACAGCGGGGTAAGTCGGCTGCGATACGTCGAATTCAGCTACGCTATTCACGTAGCTGAATTTGCGTATCTTAAATCGACTCCCCCCTGTAGTGTAGATGTACCCTCAGACTCTGAAGCTGTGTTGCACAGTGCTCAAATGGAGTACATGTAAAAAAAAAAAACCTGGAATTCTATTCTCAATTAATTCTCAAGAATTCTTCCATAAACCTACCCGCGTCTACACTGGGAGTTAGGTCGACCTAACTACTAAATCACCCAGAGCGCAAAATTTTTCAGAGTCCCAAGTGACCTCACTAGGTCAGTCTAACTTTTAAGTGAAGAACAGGCCTTAGGGTGAAGATAAACTATCAGATCTGCAGACTGAGGTGATAATGAAATCATTCAGTCTGGAACAGCATGCTGGCAATAGCAGCAATTCTCTCTTATTTTTTTATAGTTAGTTTTCTTTAAGTGTAGAAAAATGAAAGTAATAATCAGTTACTTATTTTGCTTTATGCATTCATTATTTGTGACAAAGCAGTTTTATAGGAACAGTTTTGAGAGTGCAAATAATTGTGCTCCTAAAGAAAGCCATTTTGATATGAATCTAAATTTGTAGGCACAATCAGGGAAATCAAGTGCTTAGATGTCTAAGGCCCTGATCCAGTAAAACACGAAAGCATATGCCTAACTTTAAGCATACGAACCATCCCAATGAAGTTAACACACATGATTAAGAGCTTTGCAGGAATTAAGCCTAGAAGATCTAATTTGCTGGTGCAAACAATTGAGCTTGCAAATGTGCATATTAAGTACAAGTCCCTTTCACATCCTGGAATAAAAAACTTAACACAAATTAGAAAATCTATGATCAGCCCAGTTTTACAAGATGCTGTGTGCTGTCATCTCCCACTGAAATCAAGAAACCGTAAGCAGCACGAGGCCCATAATGACTTTTGCACATAAGGGTGAGATCTTTAGGTCGTGTAAGTTGGTACAGCGCCATTGAAGTCAGCAAAGCTATTCAGATTTACACAAGGAATGAAATCCATCCATTAAGGTCAATGGCAAAATGTGATTGATTTCAATAGGACCAGGATTTCACCCTAGATGAGGATCTGTCACAATGTATCTTTTCTCTCACCTCTCCTTTCTCCTTCACTCATTTTTCAATACCACTCCAGATGGTCTTTGGGAAGGTAGCTGATGCATAGTGTAAACCTCATTGCCAACACTGGATAACCAGGCCAGTAGTCAACAAAAAAGATTTGAAACAGCAAAAAGTGTTTCAGTCTGAGCTCTCACGACGTTTTAAGCTAACAGATCTGCTTATGAATGTGTCAGATAGATTTTGGTAAACTGACTGGGACTAACATTTTCAAAAATGCCTTGGACCCTTTTTGAGAAAACAATTTAGCACTTAAGTCCCTTTTGAAAATAGGATTTAGGCTCCAAATCACTTAGGACGAGATTTTAAAAAAATATTCCAGTGCCTAGTGGCATTTTCAGAAGCGCCTCAGCATATAACTGCCATTAGAAATTAGGCATTTTTGAAGATTTTACCCCACGTCAGGAGCGCTAACGCAACAGGACCATTCCCTTGTGAGTTTCAGTTTTACTGTAGTTTGGCGGGGTTGGGGGGAGGGATTAAAAGTTCAGTTGTCAACATTTTCAAACTTGGATAGCTGAAGTTAGACAGCTAAATAAGTGGTTTGATTTTCCTGGGTGCTGAGCCAGGTTATGGCTTTTTTCAGGTGAAGTGAAATCCATATCCTCAGACTGACAACAGGGGGCAAAGCTGCAACTCTGGAGGAAGTAGGAGTTGCATCACTTTTTGTGCCACTTGTGTAGTGTGGTAAAATCACTAGCTCCATGTAAATAAGGACCTATGACCCTTCCTCCAACCCACTCCTCTCACCCTGATTCCATGTTGGTATATGCAGGGCAGCCTGGCACACCCATTCTATCATTCAAAGGGTGTAGCGGCCCCCAGGCATAGCTACTTATCCAGCAGCCGTGCTTTGCAGCACCAATGCAGTGATTGTACCAGGATTGTGATTGTTCAATTAGATGTGAACAGGAAAGCTGCTAAGAACAGCTTTTCTGTATTTTTAGACCATTTTTGGCTCTGTGCTTCTACCTCTGTTCTATTTCAGGTTAATGTAAAACTGCTGTGGATACAATTATGTAATTAATGGTTTTGCAGCCAGTTTTCCCTGGGAACTTTTCAGTCTTTGTCTCCTTGCAGCTGAACATCAAAATAACTGATCAATGACAAATGCACATCAAAACAGAGGTCTGCACATCCATGAAATTCCCCATGTTAAGTCTCCTCACACCTTCTTGTCAACTGTCTAAAATGGGCCATCTTGATTATCACTACAAAAGGTTTTTTTCTCCTGCTGATAATAGCTCATCTTAATTAATTAGCCTCTTACAGTTGGTATGGCTACTTCCACCTTTTCATGTTCTCTGTATGTATATATATTTCTTACTATATGTTCCATTCTATGCATCTGATGAAGTGGGCTGTAGCCCACGAAAGCTTATGCTCAAATAAATTTGTTAGTCTCTAAGGTGCCACAAGTACTCCTGTTCTTTTTTTAATGGTAAATATGACTTCTATATTGACAGTACAGCAGATAGCAGCAAAGGCAGGAAGTGATGACAATTATTTTAAATTGACAATATTCTGCAAGAAGCATTGAGCTCTGACAACAATCTTAAAATACAAAAACAATTATTTTGCATAGCAATAAAAGAACATCTAACCACTTGAAGATCAAAGATAATGTCTGAAGATTGAAAACATTTTCACAGAGAAATTAATTCTTCCATCTCAAGAACTATAGGTGCTAGCTTTTTCTGTCTCTTCAATAAGCTCTAACAACATAAGAACAGCCATACCAGGTCAGACCAAAGATCCATCTAGCCCAGTGTTCTGCCTTCCGACAGTGGCCAATGCCAGGTGCCCCAGAGGGAATGAACAGAACAGAACAGGGAATCATCAAGTGATCCCTCCCTTGTTGCCCATTCCAGCTTCTGGGAAACAGACGCTAGGGACACCATTCCTGCCCATCCTGGCTAATAGCCATTGATGGACCTATCCTCCCTGAATTTATCTAGGTCTTTTTTGAACCCTGTTATAGTCTTGGCCTTCACAAACATCCTCTGGCAAGGAGTACCACAGGTTGACTGGGCGTTGTGTGAAAAATACTTCCTTTTGTTTGTTTTAAACTTGCTGCCTATTAATTTCATATGGTGGCCCCTAGTTCTTGTGTTATGAGAAGGAGTAAATAACACTTCCTTATTTACTTTCTCCACACCAGTCATGATTTTATAGACCTCTATTATATCCCCCCTTAGTCATCTCTTTTCCAAGCTGAAAAGTCCCAGTCTTATTACTCTCTCTTTATACGGTAGCCGTTCCACACCCCTAATCATTTCTGTTGCCCTTTTCTGAACCTTTTCCAGTTCCAATATATCTTTTTTGAAATGGGGCGACCACATCTGCACACAGTATTCATGCTTGTTGACCCTCTCAAAGAATTCTAGTAGATTGGTGAGGTGTGATTTACCTTTACAAAAACCATGTTGACTATTTCCCAACAAATTATGTTGATTTATGTGTCTGACAATTTTGTTCTTTACTATAGTTTCAACCATTTCCCCAGTACTGAAGTCAGGCTTAGCAGCCTGTAGTTGCCAGGTTCATCTCTGGAGCCCTTTTTAAAAATTGGCGTTACATTAGCTATCCTCCAGTCATTTGCTACTGAAGCTGATTTAAATTATAGGTTACAGACTACAATTAGTAGTCGTGCAATTTCACATTTGAGTTCCTTCAGAACTCTTGGGTGAATACCATCTGGTCCTGGTGATTTATTACTGTTTAGTTTATCAATTTGTTCCACAACCTCCTCTAATGGTACACAAGAAGAAATGGATATAAACTAGCCATCAGGAATTTTAGACTTGAAATTAGATGAAGGTTTCTAACCATCAGAGGAGTGAAGTTCTGGAACAGCCTTCCAGGTGAGCAGTGGGGGCAAAAGACATTTCTGACTAAGACTAAGCTTGATAAGTTTATGGAGGGGATGGTATGATGGGATAATCTAATTTTGGCAATTAATTGATCTTTGACTACTAGCGGTAAATATGCCCAATGGCCTGTGATGGAATGTTAGGTGGGGTGGGATCTGAGTTACTGCAGATAATTCTTTCCTGGGTGTCTGGCTGGTGAGTCTTGCCCACATGCTCAGGGTTTAGCTGATCGCCATATTTGGGGTCAGGAAGGAATTTTCCTCCAGGGCAGATTGGCAGAGGCCCTGGAGGTTTTTCGCCTTCCTCTGCAGTGTGGGGCATGGGTCACTGGCTGAAGGATTCTTTGCACCTTGAAGTCTTTAGGTTAGGGCTTTGTTGCGGAAGTGGGTGGGTGAGATTCTGCGGCCTGCGTTGTGCAGGATGTCAGACTAGACGATCATATTGGTCCCTTCTGACCTTAAAGTCTATGAGTCTACAATAACACATCAATCTGGGACAGTTCCTCAGATTTGTAATGTAAAAATCTGGCTCGCGTTTGGAAATATCCATCACATCCTCAACCATGAAGACCAATGCAAAGAATTCATTTAGTTTCTCCGCAATGGCCTTATCGTCCCTGAGTGCTCCTTCAGCATCTTGATCGTCCAGTGGCCCCACTGGTTGTTAACGGGCTTCCTGCTTCTGATGTACTTAAAAAAAATTTTTGCTATTACTTTTTGAGTCTTTGGCTAGCTGTACTTCAAATTCTGTTTTGGCCTTACTAAATATATTTTAGACTTCATTTGCCAGAGTTTATGTTCCTTTCTATTTTCCTCACTAGGATTTAACTTCCACTTTTTAAAGGATGCCTTTTTGCCTCTTAGTGCTGCTTTTACTTTGTTGTTTAGCCACAGTGGCTCTTTTTTGGTTCTCTTAGTATGTTTTTTAATTTGGGGTATACATTTAAGTTGAGCCTCTATTATGGTGTCTTTAAAAAGTTTCCATGCAGCTTGCAGGGATTTTACTTTTGGTGCTGTACCTTTTAATTTCTGTTTAACTAACCTCTTCATTTTTGAATAGTTCCCCTTTCTGAAATTAAATACTACAGTGTTTGGCCACTCTGGTGTTTTCCCCGCCACAGGGATGTTAAATTTAATTATATTATGGTCACTATTACCAAATGGTCCAGCTAGATTCACTTCTTGGACCTGATCCTCTGCTCCACTTAGGACTAAATCAATAATTGCCTCTCCTCTTGTGGGTTCCAGGAGTAGCTGCTCCAAAGAAGCAGTCATTTCAGGTATCAAGAAATTTTATCTCTGCATCCTGTCCTGAGGTGACATGTACCCAGTCAATATGGGGATAGTTGAAATCCCCCATTATTATTGAGTTTTTTATTTTAATAGCCTCCAATCTCCCTGAGCATTTCTCACTCACTATCATCATCCTGGTCAGGTGGTCGATAATATATCCCTACTGCTATATTCTTCTTATTCGAGCATGGGATTACTATCCATAGAGATTCTATGGTTACAGTTGGGTTCATTTAAGATTTTTACTTCATTTGATTCTATGCTTTCTTTCATATATAGTACTACTCCCTCACCAGCACAACCTGTTCTGTCCTTTCGATATATTTTGTACCCTGGTATTACTGTGTCCCATTGATTATCCTCATCCCACCAAGTTTCTGTGATGCCTATTATATCAATATCTTCGTTTAATAAGAGGCACGCTAGTTCACCCATCTTATTATTTAGACTTCTGGCATTGGTATATAAGATGAATGAATCAGGCACCATTTCTTGATGTCAATGGAAAGTTCCTCTTTGTCTTCAGTAGACTTTGCAGCAGGCTCATTGAAGCACTGAGGAAAAATTCTGACAATACTAGAAACTGTGAGCAGAATACCCGTATTCTACTAAATGTTCGTATTGTTAACTGTGAGCTTTAGGGAAGGCACTATAAGGAACTGCGAAATCTAGCACTACAGTGATCTCCTGTTTATTGCTGATTAAATTCATTGTCAAAGTGCTGCAGTAATGAGTCATGTGGTTATGAATCCTGCCAATATATTTTACATTGCAATCAAGTGGGCACTAACGTTGTGCGATTCTGGAAGGCTCCCTAACAAGTGGTCGACATGAAAAGGATCAAAGGCACGATGCTGGAATAAAGAGGGGGAGCAGAGGGGTTGAGACACACCACAGGTCTCATCCTCCATTCCTCTTCACCTTTGCAGCCTTTTAAACTGGTGCATAGTGGGTATAAGATGCTACCGTTCTGAGACAGGGCACACAGCTGAAGGAGAGGGATACTTGGAGCCGGATTCTCATTTACAAAAAGGACCCTTAACACAGCTGTGACAGTCTTGAAATGGTGTCTTGAAAGCTAAAGGATAATATTAGCACATGAACAAATGGATAGAAACTGTCCATGAATAAATTTGGCTAGGAATTAGAAAAAGGTTTCTAACCGTCAGAGGAGTAAGGTTTTGAAACAGCCTCCCAATAGGAGTAGAGAGGGCAAACAACCTAACCAGTTTTAATATGGATAAAGTCATGATTGGGATGCTATGGCAGGGTTGCCTGCAATCGCAGGGGACTAGATTCAGTGACCCAGAAGGTCCCTTCTAGTCCTTTGTTCCAATGTGGGAGTAAAATGTAACCTAGTTAATGCTAGAGCAGCATATAATGAGCCTTTGTATAAATGAGAATCAGGTCCGTTTTTGTTTGTTTGTTTTAATTATTTAAATAGAATGTGCAGTGTTGTGACAAAGTCCTAAGAGGTTTCAAGTCTTGCAATATTTGATGTTTTTCTTAAAGCTCTGGCTCCTGGAGTCACATGACTAAGAATCTTTAATTTCATTTAAAAAAAGAAAAAAGTAAGCTTCTAGCCTTCATGGTTGCAGAGAAAAGCTTAAAAATGTGAACTACACAGGCTCACGACTAGAATGGCAAATAAAAATAACTCCAATTTTTTTTTTTAAGTCTCATGATTTGTTTGAAGCCTGACTAACGCTTGGGTTTATGTCCCATTCAAACAGGCCACACAATCAGTTGAGCTGAAACTGTTTTCAAAATGTGTAGTGTCGCGTGGGGGTCTAGATTTCCAGGTTCATTGAATCTCTGATTTGGAGCTGATATTGTATTCTGACTAATTTTATTTGGGATCATTAATTTCCTTTATTTGAATAAACAAATAGTCTCATCAGCTTGTCCCTATTATATGGACTAGTGTTGTATTGTCAACGAGGGACAATATATAATTTGTTCACTTAACATAGTGACAGAGTTGTCCTAGTTAAACAAATTAAGCCCTTTAACAACACCCCTATTAATTGACTTTGACTGTATTGCATTCATTACGGAAAGGATCACGAACATTTAATTGTAGAGAATTATTCTCCAATTCAGCAGAAACAAAACAAACAACACATGCTTAACATGCAGCCTCCAATAAGAGTTTGTTAGCACTGTGTTTAAGCATTGTACTTAATGTTAAAATAATTCTGTGATTGTAGTAATTATATGAATAATATGCTGGTAAGGAATAATAAGATAATATAACATAGAAGTACCACCATTGAAATCAAATTTGTTTTTATAAACAGAATAAAAGCCAGAAGGAGTGAATGGGCTCCATGTTAGAAATTGGATGTCAAAACTTTTACCTCTAGGTCACCTAAATCCAGACCATCCTGGTAATAACTGAAACTGGCTGCTCTTTGGCTTGTGTACAATGAGGTTAACAGTCTCTGTCTGGTTCTGAGTATATAGGTACATCATATAGTGTATATATAGATTCTGAGTACATAGTATAGCACAAAAACACCCACCTTAACCTGAATCCTTGGTGGAGGTATCAGTAGGAAGGCCAAGGACTGAAGTATCTTTTCATTCCTTCGCAGAGGTGGTTTTAAAGGGCCTAATCTCTCTGCAGCACCCCCAGGAGTGCAATGGAGTCATGTATTCAGACTCTCCTCAGCCAGGTTGGAGCAGTTAGCATCACTAGCCCAAAGACAGAAACTCAGGCCTCCAATCGAGTTCCTCTGGTGCTTCCCCCTTCCAGGATTCCAAGGAAACAAAACAAAAACAGCCAAACAGAAAAAGGAACAAATAACCAGTCCCAAATGAGCCATCAGCCTCTCTTCCTTCTGGGGGCCTTGGCCAAACCACAATCTTCTCAATATCCTCTGGTCAGATAATTGTGACCACCTTTCTCTCAGGATGTTCACACAATCATAGGAGTAGGCTGTGGCTAGGCCAGGCCTCTCCCTAGGAGCTGAGGGAACGAGTGGTCAGCCCTCTTTTAAACTCTTCCTCCAGTCCTGATATCCCAATATGGTTCCATCGGGATCTCTTTGGTGACCTGAAAATCAAAAAGGAATCCTACCAAAAATGGAAACATGGTCAAATTGCTAAAGATGAGTACAAAAGTATAGCACAAGCATGCAGGGACAAAATCAGGAAGGCTAAGGCACAAAATGAATTACACCTAGCAAGGGATATAAAAGACAATGAGAAGGGGTTCAATAAATACATGAGGAGCAAGATAATGATGAAGGAGAGTGTGGGTTCACTACTTATCAGAGAAGGAGAACTGATAATGGATGGCATCAAGAAGGCTGAGGTATTTAATACCTATTTTCCTTCGGTCTTTTCTAAAAAGGTTAATTGTGACCAGATGCTTAATACAATTAATTTTAACAACAAGGAGGAATGAATACCAGCCAAATTAGGGAAAGAATAGGTTAAAGAATATTTAGGTAAGTTAGATATATTAAAGTTGGCAGGGCCTGATGAAATTCACCATAGGGCACTTAAGGAACAAGCTGAATGAAGCAATATCAGACCATTAATGATCATTTTTGTGAGCTCATGGGGGATAGGTGAGGGTCCAGAGGACCGGAGAAGGGAAAACATAATACCTGTCTTTAACCAGGGGAACAAAGAGGACCTGGGAATTGTAGTTTAACTTTGATAGTTGGAAAGATATTGGAACAAATTATTAAACAATCAGTTTGTAAGCACATAGAGGGCAATAGGGTTATAAGGAATAGCCAGCATGGATTTGTCAAGAACAAATCATGCCAAACCAACCTAATTTCCTTCTTTGACAGTGTTACTGGTGTAGTGGATGGGGGAAAGCAATAGACATGATATATCTTGATTTTAGTAAGGCTTTTGACACAGTTTAACATGACTCTTTTATAAGCAAACTAGGGAATGTGGTCTAAATGAAATTACTATATGGTGGGTGCACAAAGGGTTGAAAGACCATACTCAAAAGTAGTTATCATTGTCAAACTATGAGGCTATATCCAGTGCAGCCCCACCAGGGTCAGCCCCGGGTTCGGTACTAGTCAATATTTTCATTATGTCACATTCTACTTGTTACCAGTGAGGCCTCAACTGCAGTTTTCAGTGCAATACATTTGAAGAAAAATATGACTAAACTGGAGAGAGGCCAGAAGAGAGCAACAAAAATAATAAAAGGTTTAGAAAACCTGACCTATGAGGAAAGGTTAAAAAACTCAGGTATGTTTAGTCTTGAGAAAAGAAGACTGGTGGGGGGGGGGATGTGATAAGTCTTCATATATAATAATGACTGTTATAAAGAGGATGGTGATCAATTGTTTTCCATGTCCACTGAAGGTAGGACAAGAAGTAATGGGCTTAATCTGAAGCAAGGGAGATTTAGGTTAGATATTAGGAAAATCTTTCTAACTATTAGGGTCGTTAAGCTCTGGAACAGGCTCCCAAGGGAGGTTGTGGATTTCCCCATCATTGGAGGTTTTTAAGAACAGGTTAGATAATCCCCGGCCCACGCCGCTTCCTGCAGCCCCCATTGGCCCGGAACGGCGAACCGCAGCCAGGGGGAGCTGTGATCGGCCGAAACTGCGGACGCTGCAGGTAAACAAACCATCCCAGCCCGCCAGCGGATTTCCCTGACAGGCCGCGTGCCAAAGGTTGCTGATCCCAGGTCTAGGCTTACTTGGTCCTGTCCCAGCATGGGAGGGATGGACTAGTTGACATATTAAGGCCCTTCTCAGCCCTACATTTCTATGATTCTATGGCTTGCAGGTGCAGCAGAGTAGGGCTACTTGAGCCCTTAGCAACTCTTTAACCCCTTCCTGTCTGGTGCAGTTTGTACACCCCATCAGAGTGGTCTTCCAACGTCAATGGGGAAGTATCCTCTGACATGTAGTTTGGGGGAACACTTGCACTGCCACTACATGTGGTGTGCCTGTGCTGAGGATAAGTGGAGCGCATCAGTCTCTGCTGCTGTCAAGCCAATACAGTTCATGAGCATTAAATTCACACAGGTTTTGTGCCTCTTTGCAAAGAAACGGTGTGTTTCTGTGCTCTAAGCCAAATTACTCCTAGTGTTGGAGAGCAAGGCTCAAAGAAAGCCTGCAAGCAACTCGCAGCACCAAGTTCAGCGCTTGTGACTATAGGCATCTCTACTCTGCAGTTAGACACCAATGGCTGGCTCATGCCAGCTGACTCGAGGCTGTTTAATTGCGGTGTAGACGTTTGGGCTCAGAGTGGAGCCGGGGCTTTAGGTGGGAGGGTCCCAGAGCTCAGGCCACAGCCCCTTAGCCTGAGTTAGCTGGCACAGGCCAACAGCAGGTGTCTAAATGCAGTGTAGACAGACCCTGTATGATGATATCAAATGCAGTCTGGTGGGATAGCCTGCAAATTTCCACGTATCATGAAAGGACAAGCATGTAACAATGGTCTATTAATCAGTAAAGTATTTATATGCCCCATGTCACCATAGCATATGAGGCCCTCGTGAACATTAACAAATTACTCCCCAATATGGGAGTATTCTCATTCTACAGATGGAGTCCTGAGGTAATTTTTTCCTAGGGATTTTACATGGGAAGCCTGCAGCAGAGCTGGGAATTTAATTCAGTCCTATTCAGTTCAAGTCAACAAGACTTCATTGGCATGACAAACTACACTTGTCAGCCTCTAGGGATCGGGATCATATTTTGTACAGCACCTTGCGCAGTGGGGTCCTGGGTCACGACTAGAACCCTTAGGTGCTATGCTAATATAAATAATAAAATACAAGCAATGTCTAAGTGTAAAAGGAGTCAGATCCTTCAGGTCTCTGTCATAGGTAGGTAATGTACTCCAAGGCTAGAGATACTCAGTGTTTGGATCTAGGTCCCCTGTCCTTCCTGATCCATTTGTCATTTCTCTTCATTCCTCATCTGGTGCTAAGGAGCACAATACTGTCTTTGCCATCTCTCTCATTTCTCTCAGAGTTAGGTACTGGCTTTCCTCATTGCTTCCTGATGAGAAATCTGTTCCAATTCCTTATGACTTGAGGAAATCTGTCTCACACGCCCTGTATTATAGACACTGGAGCAAAAAGCGCCTTCTCTGTCTCAATCCCACCTCTTTTACATTGGCTGCGCAGTCATGTCTCTCTGGGTTTAGACTGTACTTTATCACTCCCAATTTCCACTTCAAGTTTATGGCCAATGATTCTGTATTTGGTAGATTATACCTTAGGCCTTGTCTACACTAGGAGTGCTTTTCTACCTATGTAGGCCTTCCAGAAACTTCCATCCAGTCTTGTATTACCCAAGTCTTAAAAAAGCTTGGCTGAGGTTGGCAATTGAGTCCCCTGTCGATATATCCCCAACTGGTTATTGGCTCAGAAAGTCCGTGTAAACTGAAATATCTCAACAAAAAAACTCAATAAAATAAATCCTTCCCTGAGAAAAGAGATGAGAGAAATTGTCTGAAGAGGCCATATTTGGGGTCAGGAAGGAATTTTCCTTCAGGTCCGATTGGCAGAGATACTGGGGGGGGGTTTCGCCTTTCTCTGCAGTATGGGGCACAGGTCACTTGCAGGTTTAAACTAGTGTAAATGGCAGTTTTTCTGTAACTTGAAGTCTTTAAATCATTATTTGAAGACTTCAGTGACTCAGCCAGAGATTAGGGAGCTATTGCAGGAGTGGGTGGGTGAGGTTCTGTGCCAGCGATGTGCAGGAGGTCAGACTAGATGATCATGATGGGCCCCTCTAACCTTAAAGTCTATGAGACTAAATGCTTCCACTGTGCATCTGTCAGTCAGCTAGTTGCAAAAGTGAGGATACCAAAGCACATGAAGAGAGGACTGTCTTCATTCTGAAGAAACTGGGGAAAAGGAGCAGATGGGGGGATGAAATCTGCAAGGATAGCAAATATCTAGAGTTGCTGTGTCTGCAGCCTCTTTGTTGCTACAGCTTCATTTACGGATGCTGAAGAATAACAGATGTGAGAGACTCACCGGGATTCTTTCCAGGTTCTCAGGCTTTTCCATCTTGCAAGCTAGTTAACAGTGAGAAATATTTCAGAATTTAAACACAGAAAGAGCAACATGCACATGTACTCTCCTCCTCTCCCCCTGCCCCCACTATATTGGAGAATAGACATAGGGGAGATCTAGATAACAGGAGCGAGGACAATCGCATCCACTGTACAGGGTGGTTACATTTCTCTTAAAGGTTGGTTTTAAAACATGGCCATTGTCTGAAGATGCTCAGGGCTTTGGGATGTAAAAAATAAGACCTAGGGAGATGGATTCATTGGCAGGAGGAATCATAAACACAAGATAAATTCAGTTTATCACATGGATCTGCAATGGGTCACAGCATTTATCAGATGATTCAACAATTGGTCACATGCATTTTGTGTGTGTGTGTGTGTGTGTGTGTGTGTGTGTGTGTGTGTGTGTGTGTGTGTGTGTGTGTGTGTGTGTGTAAAACTCTTCTGCAGGGCTGGGTTCAATATCTGGTTCCTGTTAACAATACAAAAAAAGAACCAGCTTGAGCCCCCACCCAGTAATCTGGGAAAATTAAATTCCATCCTGGGCGTCTCTAAGAGTCAACACTTCCCCTCTCACAAGCACTGAGTCTGTGTATAGCAAAGAAAACTTTTAATAAAAAGGGAAAAGGAACTCCCATCCCCTCAGTAGTAAGGGACCGGGCTGGAATTCCCATCCCCTTGGTAGTAAGGGACCGGGCTGGAATTCCCATCCCCTCAGTAGTCAGGATAGTTTCCAGCTGCCTCACCGTCTCTCTCACGTTGCGTGGAGCGAGGCAGGTGCCTAGCTCATTCTCACAGAAATGAGGCACCTAAGCCGCTCGACATCGGGAGAGGGGTTCCCAGTTGGGAATCACTAGCAGAGATAGTTATTTCCCAGCAGTCTGGACTTAGGCGCCTACCTCTGTGAGGGGGTGGGCCTTAGGCCACTCCTCTCTCGTTGGCCTCTCCCACTGGCTAGCTTATACGGCTCCCCATAGCATACTGGCTTCTGGGGATCTCCTTCTCCCCTTTCACAGTATAGAGAGCGTAGGCCTATACAGTGCCTAAGCCCCTTCGTGAGTGTGGCCCTCAGTCCCTTACATCAACCCTGCCTCCACTCCCTTCTATTCCTTCTCTGCAGGATAGCTGCAGCCTTCTCCACTCCGCTACAAGCAGAGAGAGAGAGAGAGAGAGAGCTGGAGGAAGCAGCTTCTGCTGCTATAGCTGCCCTGGTGGAGGAAAGGCAAATGCAAGCAGCATCAGTAGCAAAAGCGGCAGCAGCTGCTCTGAATAGACAGAATAAATGCTCCACACCCCCCTTAACTGGATAGAAATGGTAGAATTTAAGAGCCTGATTCTCTTCTCAGTCACACTAGCATAATCCCATTGATTTCGAATGAGTTACTCCTGATTTGCATTGAGGTGAATAAAAGGAAAATCAGTCCCTAGCTGTTTAAATACCTGGTCCAGATACTTGGTTGTCTAAATGGTAGATTTTCTAGCAAGGTAACAAAGGAAGCCAAGTCAATTCCCCTTTACAAATCAAGCCCTAAAGGATTCTAAGTGTTTTGTTTTGTTCTCTTGTGTGGGTCTATCAAGGATATGTCAGTGTTTTGAAGCTAAAGGAACTGGCTGTTCAGGAAATTAAACTTCTCTGTTCATCACAAGGAAGCCTTGGTGGAGGCATCCTTCATAATTGTTCCTCCAACCAGCCTCTCTAGTGACTTAGCTCTGATTCAATCTCTATACTGTATCCGAGGTCTCCTGAGTGCAGAGTGTCAGATGGGCAGAATTGTTTAAGGTGGTTTATGATATGGGTTGCTGAGGACACAAAACTCATCTCTACTAAGAAAACAGATTGGAGAGGCCAGAAATGAAAATGGGACTGTTTACATCACTACTCTCAGGCTGACTTTTCCCCCCCGCTAAGTTTTCATCGAACACTTAGGTTTACATGCATGTGGGGAGTGTGCGTTTGCAGGCGATGAGCGGGGTTTGCTTTTGAAATCTGTTTGCAGTGGCAAGCATTTCCTACAGGCAATATAAAGTTTGTGAAAGCTGTTAGATTGACAGCCACGGAGATATTAATTTTAGATTTGTCAGCAAAGGGCCTGATTTGTGCTGAGGTAAGTGAAAGGAGAATCAATCCCTAGATGTCTAAATATCAGGGCCAGGTACTCAGTTGTCTATATGATAGATTTCCTATCCAGGTAAAAAAAAAAGGAAGCCAGGTCAACTTCCCTTTAGAAATCACAGGGTGGGCTTTCGGTGAATAAGATATGCAGAATCAGGCTCAGCAATAGAAAAATTTGAGGTACCCCAAATATGATCTGGGTGGGACCACCTCCGTGGGTGACAGAGTAGTTCGGTCTCCCTGACCATTCAGTGCTTGGCTTCTATTGAGACTGCCAACAATTGTCTGAGACCATTAATTCACTTCAGGTAGGCCACTAAATATCCATCAGATAATGACTTTTGGTCCCTTCAAACTTAGACTTGATTCAAAACAGTGACCTAGAGGAGAAATGATTTGTACTCATTACCAATCGACTGAGCCCTCCAGTCTCACTAGGAGCAAGACATTTTTTAAAATTCCTAATTTTTACAGTGTCTCATCACTAACCTAATTCTACAGCCTTTCTGCCTACGGAACCTCTGTTCACTCTGAGAGTTATACGCACCGATGGGCTGCAGGATCTAACTTCCCAGCACCATAGATCTGATCTGATCATGTGTCATCCTCACATAGCACGTGTGCATGGCTAACCTAACATCTCATGCATGTTATGTGAAAGATTGATCCCACCTCCACTTTGCCAACGATACCAGTCTGCATCACCCATTTGTACATTTTTCAAACAAACACCTTCACGCTCTCAGCTATGCCTGCGCTCATGCCTGGGGTGAGTGCCCCATAGTCATTTGCAAAGCCACCTTCCCCGCCTACAAACCCCTCTTTCAAATCCCTTAAAACTCTCCTCTGTCCTGATACCTACAAAAAGCATGACAATGGTGAGGCAGCTGCTGTGTTGTGACCACTGCTTTCCATACTGACTATTATTGTTTCATTGTTAATGATTTGCTCTTTGCTGCGGGAGCTGAGTGGCATGCTCAGTTGTCAAAACTTCCTGGAGCTTTGAAAGAGGAGGAGCGCATGTCTGTATAGCAAAATGCAGAGCAGCCGAGTTCAAAACAGTGAGCAGAGTGGTCACGGCGGGCATTGTGGGATACTGAGGGAGGCCAGTTATGGCGATATAATGAACGGCAGTGTCTACATTGATGCTTTGTCGCTTTAACTTTGCCACAGAAAGCCCTAGGCCTCTCATCGAGGTGGTTTTATTTTGTTGCTGAAACTGAAGAGTTTTGTCGCCAAAAGTGGCATTGCAGTGTGTATACCTTCACTGTTTCGTCGCAAAAAGCTGCCTTTTGGAGACAAAATTCTGCAGTGTATACAAGGCCTTATTCTCCCTCTGTCTATTTGTTGTATCTGTTGTGTCTTGCCTTATACTTAGACTTTAAACTCTTCAGGGCAGGGACTGTTTTTTGTTCTGTGTTTGTACGCAAGACTCTGGCCCCCAGGACTGGGGCAGTACAAATAAATAAAAATAACGACTGCAGGATTGTTAATTAAATCATGCTTATTTTTTAATCACCAACCTGGCAAATATCATTTCACAGTAATTAATTTCAAATTTTATAACATTAAGGCAGGTCAAATTTGAGACCTAAATAAAATGGTTTTGGTTTCACTAAATGCGATTTGAGATTGCAATGTTTTAATAATGATGGAATTATCAGAAGCTCAGAACTGATTCATTAAATTGTCTTTCATCTTTTTGGACATCTTTAATATTTAATATTTTTCTCTATAGCAATTTACATTCACTGGCGTATTTTCCTTTCTTAAATTGCAGTTTGATCTCAACAGTCTCTGGCTGACCTAATGAGACTGTTTTAAATTATTCACTTTAATATGGAAAAACGACATGCAGATAAATATTTGTACCATCAAGAATTCCAACACTGTTATTGTGAGACATGATGTGCCAAATCCTGGATCCGCCAGAAATGATGAGCGTTGTGCAATGCAAAGATACGCACATGAACATTTAGCAATGCTACTCTCTATCCTGCTGACCACTGGCTGGCTCAAGCATGCAGCGGGGCAACAGTAACGTGGTTGGCCAACAATGGCCCCTGTTTGCTTGAGTTTGGAGGCAAGGATGAGATGCAAGGCGGTTCATCCCACCTCCCTCTCTCATTTTATGCATGAAGGAGAGTCCATACACCCGGACATGCTCTGGGCTCAGTCTTCAGCTTGGGAGTGGACAGTGAAGGCAGAGTAACCAGATGCCTATCATCGGCTAATCATCATTTACCTCAAGCACAGCTCAAAGCTCTCCGGCCTGCCTGCTGAACTGGTGGATGGAATATGAAGGTCTGCTCCTGGGACTTACAGAGTCAGTGAGTTTGCAGCCCTCTCTTAGGGGCATGTCTACACAGCAGCTGGGAGGTGTCATTCCCAGCTTGGGTGGATGTGCACATGCTAGATATTCTCGAGCTAGAGTCAACAAATATCCATGTGGCCACAGTGGCATGGGAGGCAGCTCGGGCTAGCTGCCCAAGTATGTACCCATGGGTTGGGTGGGATTGTACTTGGGCAGCTAGCCAAGTCGCTGCCCATCCCACCGCAGCATGTTTAGCATGCTAGCTTGAGCAGAGCTAGCACATGGATGTCTCTGTCAGCTGGGAATTACACCACCCAGCTGCCATGTAGACATATCCTCTGAAAGGGCTCACTAACCACCCGCGGGAGCAGTCTAGCAGTGGGATACTGCCACTCCTCTCTTTGGACAGGTATTTTCATGAAAATTAGGTCGTGTCTCCTAACTTCTCTGGAGTAGAACCCAGCAACCTATGCTGGGAGAACTTCACTCATTTGTGACTATTCTTTGTGTACAATTAGTTCTGTAAAGAGTGTCCAGGCACAGAAGTGCCTAGCTAACAGAAATAATAATGATAAAGGCACAAGCCTGGGGAGCAGAGGGAGGCAAGTTAGGAGTGTGTCTTTGCTGAGCACATTTAGCGCAATGCGGAAACCTCCTGCATTCCTTCTACCATGCTGCACCAGCCTGTGCAGGACCCGCGGCAATCAAGACTACCAGGCACGTTTTGATGCTATAGCAATCACCACACCAAATTCATGTGACTAGTTCAGCCACCATTTCCTTGTGAATGAAATCAAAAACATTCTCACTGTGGAGAACTCAAGGGGCTGGTTTTCTGCTTTGTTTACACTAACCGTTACAATAATCAGATGATTAATGAGAATCTTCATCCCAACATCATCTTAATGAGAATGCGCAGAAAAACAAAGATCTAGCACTGGTGATTAAACAAACCGGCTTGCTGTATATTTCATGAACTTGAACAATTGAATTTGACTGTCCAGGGATGAAATGTTTACATTTTCCTCTGTGGGATTTTGCAACAGTAACATAGGGCATGGGTTTATCAATTTTCAAACGCAAAATACAGAATAGAGGTACAGATGAGCATTGATTAATGAATATCCATTATTTTAACCTCAAGCTTTAGGACCTAGTCTCAAACCCACTGAAGTCAATAGGAGTCTTTCCATTTACTTCAGTGAGCTTTGAATCATCGTTACCATCATCTGCTCTCCTGCAGGAGAAGAATTAAAATATCCAGAAAGAAAGTGAATACAGCATTAAAAATCAGAACAAATGTCTACTGTAACAATGAACTGAACCTTCTTACTATCTTTCCTAGTATGTGAAGTTTCTTTCGCCTGAAGATACTGGGGGTGCTCTGTCACCTACCAGCCCACCTCACTTCTATAATACCTCTGCAGCAGAGTTAAGGAACCCACCACCTCTGAAAGGTCACC
Source organism: Chrysemys picta bellii (assembly GCF_011386835.1). Classification (NCBI taxonomy): domain Eukaryota; kingdom Metazoa; phylum Chordata; order Testudines; family Emydidae; genus Chrysemys; species Chrysemys picta. The sequence goes on from NC_088793.1 coordinate 199,508,661, forward strand.
AGTTCTTTTGCAGCTTCCTCTCTGTCTCTGTATACTAGCAATAGTTCCCTATCAGTCTAATGCTGCAGCAACTGCACTTTCTGCTAGATTTCCATTCTGGTATGTTACTGCCGCAGGCGGACTGGCTCCTGTGATTAAAACAATTCCAGTTCCCCTGTGCCAGACTGGTGCTGCACCTGGGGCTAGAAAGGCCTATCAGAGGTGTGATTGGGATAGGCTGGGCCTAAGGAAGAGGGATCACAGAGGAGGGGAGATAAAGCCTCTGGTGGGTGCCTAGGAATGTTGTCCTAGATGAGCAATAGACTGGGAAGACACAAGAAGCAGGATTACCAGAGGCCCCCACGAAGGGAGACTGTGGGTACGTCTATACCCAGCCGCTAGTTCGGCGGCTGGCAATCGAACTTCTGGGTTCGACTTATCGCGTCTTGTCTGGACGCGATAAGTCGAACCCGGAAGTGCTCGCCGTCGACTGCGGTACTCCAGCTAGACGAGAGGAGTATCGCGGAGTCGACGGGGAAGCCTGCCTGCCGCGTGTGGACCGAGGTAAGATCAAACTAAGGTACTTCGAACTTCAGCTACGTTATTCACGTAGCTGAAGTTGCGTACCTTAGTTCGATTTGGGGGGTTAGTGTAGACCAAGCCTGAGAAACCCTAGGACCAAAGGTGAGCTGAGGGACTGTGGGTGGCTGGTTGGTTGGTTGTTTTTCATGTTGTCCTGCGTTTAGACAAAACACCTATTTAAAGGAGACCGGGTGAGGTAGTGTATGCCTGTCAGGCGGGAAATAGTGCTGCCATGTCACCTGCTTCTGGAATTAGCGCTACGTGGAGTACTACTAATTAGCCTTAGCGCTACTTGGACTTTTTGCTAGCAGCTTAGTCCTTTTATTCCTCAGAACTTCTGGTTTATACCAGCTAGTCCTGGTGACTGGCTGCTTTCTTATTCATCACATTTTTATTCCTTAGAACACCTTCTTCTGACACCTCAATCTCTTCTGGTACCTCATCTCTATTACCAGACAGGAGTAGATCTGATATTGCTAACATTGTTTATAGTGAAGACTGATATAAAGACATTAGATTTTTCAGCATTGTTATTTTCCTTAATTGCTCTGTTTACCTCCTGGCTGTCCTCTAGATCAATCTATTTTCTCAGGCTGCTATTTATACTTAATTACTTGTCACTTTGTTTTCATACCTCCAGCTATTTACTCTTCAAGTTTGTCCCAGCCCTTCTAACTGCATTCTTACACGTGGCTTGCTGAAACTCGCTCCAATCTTAGTGAGGCCACTTAAAAAAAAAAAGTCTAAATTCTGATTAATCATCTGGCTTGGAAAAACCTCTTGAGCTTCGTCATTGAGCCATGTTGGTTTTCTTTTTGCCGTCCATCACTATGCCTCAGTGGGTCACAGCTGAGAATACCAGATTCAGGACAAAACCCTGAGAAACAGGGTAGACACACCCCAAACTGGTAGTTATTCTATCATTCGATATACCAAGTCAGTAACAAAAGTGAACTTCTGTCTCATCAGGAAATCTTAAATGCAGTCTCCTTAGGCATTCCACGCTCCAGCTGTTGGCTCACCACCCAGACACTAGAATTTATGATGAGTGGCTATTGAAAACCAATTTAATCAAACAAAGGGTTCTTCTGATCTCAAGAGATGTATTGAGCTGGCTATGTGGCTAATAATTCAGACCTTACCCAATAATCATGCGGTTGTCAATCCTTTAGTACAGTGGTCCCCAACCTTTTTTGTCTGTCGGACGCCAGCCGACGAGCCACGGAGAATCTCGGCAGTGGACTAGCATCCGCCAAAATGCCGCTGACAAACGGTTACGTCAATAGGCGTTGCCGCCAAAATGCCGCCAACAAGCAGCGTCATCCAGAGGCGTCACCGCCGAAATGCTGCCTCTGGATGACACTGCTTCTCGGTGGCATTTCAGTGGATGCTCGTCCGCCGGCCAGTACGCGGGCGCACATAGATGCCCTGGCCGGCGCCATGATGCTTTAGTAACTAAAATCTAAAGGTTTATTCACAAGGAAAAGAAGAGAGTCAACATGGTTAATAGATCATATACATACAATCATTGCAAAGTTCTCATCTCAGGTTTGTAACAGTGATGGAATACACTAACGGCTTGCAAAATCTCTGGTAACTTCAAAAAGATTGGAAGGTCCATAGATTAGAACGGGGGTGGCCAACCTGTGGCTCCGGAGCCACATGCGGCTCTTCAGAAGTTAATATGCAGCTCCTTGTACAGGCACCAACTCCGGGACTGGAGCTACAGGCGCCAAATTTCCAATGTGCCGGGAGATGTTCCCTGCTCAACCCTTGGCTCTGCCACAGGCCCTGCCCCCACTCCATCCCTTCCCATCCCCTCCCCTGAGCCTGCAGTGCCCTCGCTCCTCCCCCCCGCCCCGAGCTTCCTGCACGCCATGAAACAGCTGATTGGGCGGTGCGGGGAGGGAGTGGGAGGCGCTGATCGGCGGAACTGCCGGTGGGTGGGAGGTCCTGGGAGCGGGAGGAGGGGAGCTGATCGGGAGATGTGGGGAGGGAGGGGGAGGCGCTGATTGGCGGGGCTGCCGGTGGGTGGGAGGTGCTGGGAGCGGGAGGAGGAGAGCTGATGGGGGGCTGCTGATGTATTACTGTGGCTCTTCGGCAATGTACATTGGTAAATTCTGGCTCCTTCTCAGGCTCAGGTTGGCCACCCCTGGATTAGAACGTTCCTTTTTAGTTGCAGAGAATCAGAGCAGGAAGGAGGCAACATGGAGATGATTCACGGGGCTTCTGTATTCTTTGGCAGGTGCTTAAAATTTTACTGTCCCAAAACAAAGCCCACAGCACAGTTTTGGGGGAAATTACTGGCACAAGAGGCAGTCCAAGGTGTAGCGGGGTGGTTACCCCGCTCCTGCCCTGAAGGGCTTAAAACAACCCTGGGAGAGGGCTGTGGCAGGGAAAGCAGCTAATAGGCTAATTGGGGAAGCAGCTGCAGCTGGACCACGCCCCAATCAGGCCTCAGCTGGCCCTATATAAGAGGCTGGGAACCAGGAGCTCAGTAGACTCCCTCTAGCTTCTGAGAGGGAGGGACCTGGCTGCAGGGACCTGAGTAGAGTACCTGAGTGGAGCAGGGCTGGGGAAAGGCCAGAGGGACTGGGGAGCTCCAGGCTGGCAACTCCCCAGGCTGCAGGGCCTTGTCCAAGGCCCCCGTAGAGGTGCTGGGTTGCAGAGAAAGGCAGCAGATCCAAACCCAACCTTGCCTGTGATGAGTGACTTATACTGCAGTCTGCCCCAGGGTGTGGGGGCTAGTTGGTGACTGGCAGTAGCCTACGACTGAGGTGAGGTGGGGATAGTGGGTGGGGGCTCCCTGGGGAGGGGAGACCCTGAGAGAAAGGGGTTACTGCAAAGGGGCAGCACCCCAGATAATGGGGCACTGGGTCTGGGAGGGACATGGGGGGCCAAGCACCAGCGGGACACTGGCCTGCAGAGGGTGCTCTCAAGGTTGGATGAGCTAATTCCCAGAGCGACCAGTGGGAGGCGCTGCGGTGGTGAGTCCCAACCCTGTCACACAAGGTCACAAGGGCAAGTCACATGCCCTTACATGGCTTGCTGACTCACAGGGGCAGCCATTACCCATATTCTGGCTGGGAGGTCCACAGGAAGACTTGTTGAGAGTGTGTGTGGCGGGTGGGGTTATGGCCAGGGTGACCGTATGTCCCATTTTGGCCAGGACAGTCCCTTTTTTAAACCCTGTTCCAGACATTCTGACTTTTTTTGGCAAAACTGGGCATTTGTCCCATTTGCTCTTGCCAGCTGATGATCAGCTGGCAAGAGCAAATGGAACAAATGCCCAGTTTTGTCCCCCAAAATGGGGTGCGCCGCCTGTGATACATGCATATAAACAGGATAATCATACTTAGCAAATCATAACTTTTCCATTGACACCTTACGTGATCTACTTTTGTACACGTTTTGTTGCAATTGTTTAACAAGTGGTATCATTGATATAAAGGTCATATTTCAATCATACAGCATCAGACCTTGTTTCCCCCTTTTGTTCGGTGGTATGGCTGCTGTCTGTGACCGTTTCCTTAAATAGTATCCATGCCAAGTCTAACAATTTTAATGTCTTTATTATTGACTTTAGCACCTCTTTATCTAGCTTCTTCTTTTCTTAAATCCTTCTCTCTAAAAATTAGTGATCATGGTAGGTTTTTAAACCTTTCATTTCCCCCAGGGTGTTGAACTTTAATTATGTTAAGTAATCTATGCAGTTGAACTTTATTATATAACATTAATTATAACTTCTTTAATATAGACTATTAGGTTTTCATTTTCCACTGTTAGGTATAACCTACACTAGGTATCAAGTATCAGAGGGGTAGCCGTGTTAGTCTGGATCTGTAAAAAATGACGGAGTCCTTTGGCACCTTATAAACTAATAGAAGTATTGAAGCATAAGCTAGGTAGATCTGCCAATCCTTTCAAAAGCTAGAAAGATAATTGGTGTTTCATTAAAGTAAATATTATTAGGGTTTGATCCAGATCTTACTGATCAATAGCATAACTTCCAGTATGAGCAAAATGGAGCTGTTAAGCCAAGTTTTCAAAAGTGGCCTCTCATTTTGCCTGCCTCACTTCGAGGGCACGAAATGTAAGATACGGGCCTGGTGTTCATCGATGCTGCACTGCCACACTTCCTGCTTGTCTGGTCTGGGAGCTGGAGGTGTTCGACGCATCTGAAAATCAAGCCAGGGGTATTGAAAGTTGAGCACTGGCACCCAACATTGCTAGTAACCCTTCAGCTGATTTTGTGAGGTCTGGTAAATATTCGTGTTTTGTGTAAGATTTGTGGGGTCAGACTTGTGGAGAGGATTTTTTTAAGCTCTAGAATTAAGTCAGATACAGCTTTGGTGAGGCAATAGATTTATTTAGAGTAAATCTGTTTTCTGCTTGTCTGTGCTGATTGCCACCCAGCTCTGCCATTTGTCATGGCTGAGATCTTCTGTGAAGAAGCCAGAAGGAGTGCCGCAGAGTTTCTTTTTATAGACTGCCTTTGAAATCAAGCCTTCGTCTCCTCTTTCTCCTTCTAATGTTAGATAAGTGTTGGAATAAATACACAGCCTGCTACGGCTCTTAAGGAGCTCTGCAATGTTTTGCCGTATTAATGTTGGGAAATAGTCTGTAAACAGTTCTAAGTATTCCCAGCAAAGTGATCTCTGTATATAGTTAATATTGTTAGCAGTTGCACTGTCAGGCAGCCAGACAAAACTAGGATAAAATATGATGTGCTCTCAGCAGGGAAATAACCTGCTTCGTTTTGTCCACTGAGGCTTGCCCCTCTGCTCTGATTGAATTATGATACTATAAATGAAGGGTTACTGCCTCATGCTGGTGCTGTGCAATTCTTATAAATTTCATAGGAGACTGGGGATGGGAAAGAGTGTCAACCTAACCAGTCCGAACTCTTTCTCCCTGGACCCCTATGAGTCATCATACTATAAATGGTAGTCAAGTCCTACCTCTAGAGAGAGAAGGTGCGTGAGGTAATATCTTTTATTGGACCAGTTTCTGTTGGTGAGTGACAAGCGCTCTCCAGTGGCATCATTGATGTATACACAGGGCTCTGAAGCTGTGACCCGAAGAAGAGCTCCGTGTAGCTTAGAAGCTTGCCTCTCTCATCAGCAGAAGTTGGTTCAATAAAAGATATTACCTCGCACCCCCACCTCTCTTCTCTCTAATATCCTGGAAGCAACTGGCTACACTAACACTGCATACGTCCGTCCTACTTCTGTAAGCCAGCTGACCACAATAAGAGTTCAACCATCTATTGCAGCTCACTGCCGAGTGCTAAGTGGAAAAGACAGTTGCTTATTTTGTCCACTCCATAGTTGCTGGAGTGTGCAGTTTTTGTATGAATGTTCATTGGGAGTTACCAGACTCTGCATGAGCACAGCCAGCAGAGAAAATAAAAAGGGGTTTTATGTGTCAGATTAATGTTGGTTTCTGAGCACAAAGCAATACTTGCAGAGGACCTCTCTGGCTTTACTAAATTGAAACAAGATGAATTTATCTTCATTATTTAAAACACTGTGAAAACTTGCTTATACTGTCATGAAACTAGGCTTTTTAACTTTAACTGTTCATCACATTCATGGTAAGTGCCAAAACCTGAAAATATTATACTGCTAATTTTAAATAAAGCATGGGGTGCATGATGTTTAACTGATATAAATTCGGGTGGGGGGGGGCAGGGGTAAGGAATATTTCTATGCAAATTGCATCAAGTTTGCTAAACCTGTCTTAAGGAAGGTCTAAATTGCATGAGCCTTCGGAAGCAGTTGAAAACTGCAGTCTTTTTTTTTTCCAGGGGGAGACTTTAGTGTTGATTAAGAATGTTTCATGTATTAGAAAACCTAATCCAACTCCTGGATTATTTTTTTAAAAGAATTAAACTGGGATGATAGTTCAAAAGGAGATCTTCTCTGCCATAAACTACAAGAGTGCAGAACAAAACAGCAGCAGAGCTCCGAATGTGAATTCTAGCAAGAAGTTTGTGTACTGTTTATGGTGTGGTAAAATGCTATATGGAGAATTTTGTTTAATCTTTTAAGCTTTAAATGATTATCCAAACATTGAACTAAGACTGGAATGCTGCTTCCTGTACCCTTTCTCCTCCCTGTCCTGAAACTGCATGTGAAAGAGAAAAGGACTAAACATAAATATTTGACTGGTCTAGGAAATCGGGTTTATTGGATTTTTAACGAAGGGACACAATATCATAAGCCCTGTAATTTGGCTGACTCTTCTTAGTTGACTCAGAAGTTCTGTTGTATAGTTTGTGTACGTGGCACTCTGTCAATCACTATGGTCCTGTAATGCCATAGCTGTCAATGTATTGTTATATGGCAAAACTCTCTTTAACTTCATAAGTCCTATAAAATCTATGCAAATAGACAAGCTACAGTATGAACAAGAGTCTTCAGTTGCAGTAGTAAAATATTCCTGTTCAGAACAACTGCTGTCTCTTCCTTAGGTAAAGACCTGGCTTGTGTATTGGCACCACTGCGCATGGGAGTTACATTGCAGCCACCTAACTGTGTGTCCTTGGGCTGCATTGGATCCGCCTTTAGCTTAAGTGGTAGCAACCTTCGCTTTTGAAGCACAAAGATCTGAGTATCAGAGGGGTAGCCGTGTTAGTCTGAATCTGTAAAAAGCAACAGAGGGACCTGTGGCACCTTTGAGACTAACAGAAGTATTGGGAGCATAAGCTTTCGTGGATAAGAACCTCACTTCTTGCATCTTGCATCTCAGAAAGATCTGAGAACTCTCCTGGCCGCTGTCATGAAATTGAGCGGTCCTGGCATGCAGCATAGTGACTACCATGAACTCCTAGTTGGCCATGAATTTGACACAATTGTCCTAATGTATTCACAAGTAGTAGTTTATTACTGGACTGGAGTAAAACAGTTCCTTTTAATAGCTGCTTTTTTAAAAAAACAAATGAGACTTGCTCGTATCTGGGGCTCCGTTTCTTCGTTTTATCTCTGGATCACTTATGCACAAATAGCATAGTGGTAGAGTTTTGCTCAGATGAGTATTGAATTACAAAATTTAAGATGTGCAGTGACTAGTTCTAATGCCTTAGATATAGAAGAGTCTATGAACTCTACTTATGTATATCAGCAAGTGCTGCCGTTTCCCTGCTACTTCCAAGAGGGAAACTGAGTGTCTTGTGGCTCAGTCTGAGCGACACTCCCATAATACATGGGTGGTGGTGGGGGAATCCGTGTATCTTGACTTCATAAGCAAAGCACAGTGGAGATGTACAAAAAGCTCAATTTAGCTAATTTTTGACCTAAAGTTTTTTTTCTTTTAAAAAATGCAGCTCCATGAAAACTGAAATGTTGTATAAACAGTTTAGTTTCAATGAAATCTTGTGCGTGTGTGCGGGGGAGGCGGATATGAAGACAAAATGCCTTTTTTTTCATTGAGACTGTTTTAGTAACATCTAAATTTCAACTCAACTGCCTGGTTCAAAATTGATTTTCAGAAATCAAGCTGGATTTTTCAACCAGCTCTGTCCAGTATATGGAGCCAAAACCTACAGAAATGATGTTGTGGAAGCTGCATAGTGGTGCATATCATGCGTTTGCCTGTTACAGATGGTCAACAGGCTACATGTGAATTTACAGTAAGAATTCTGAGACTTGTCTGATGAGCTGTCAGCACAGATGATCCCGGCATGCCCCAAACATTCTGCCATTGTTATACTCTGATCATCAAGACATGAAGGCCCCTAAGAGGAAAATACTTCAGTTTTATCTAGGATGCATTGGCTTTATAGGCAGTATGAAGTATTGCAGATTTCCCAAACTCCACCCATTGCACCAGTTTCCTCCCAGTTTGTTCTTTCATGGCTATGAAGCTATTTAGCTTTGCATCACAACTCAAAAATGTTACTCTCTGGCACCCTGCCGTGTCACACTAGTGCTGGAGATTGTCAAGTATATTGAAGCATCAGAACTAACTATCCTTTACACCAGGGGTCAGCAACCTCTGGCACGCGGCTCGCCAGGGTAAGGACCCTGGCGGGCTGGGCCAGTTTGTTTACCTGCCACATCCGCAGGTTTGGCCCATCGCGGCTCCCACTGCCCGCAGTTCACCGCTCCAGGCCAATGGGGGCTGGGGGAAGCGGCGTGGGCCGAAGGACGTGCTGGCTGCCGCTTCCCGCAGCCCCCATTGGCCTGGAGCAGCAAACCACGGCCAGTGGGAGCCGCGATCAGCCGAACCTGTGGGCGCGGCAGGTAAACAAACTGGAGCAGTATGGGTGAATTTTTATACCCAGAATATGGGACAGATTAATAATGGGAAGCAAATGTCGAAAGTTTCAAGCGGCTGTGAGGAGGTTTATGCTAGAGGGACTTGCCCATATTGCCTTTTTCTTCCCCTTGCATTACATCAGATGACACAATCTGTAACTCTTTAGTTTACCTCACATGTGAACACAGTGAACTGCCACATCACATTTCAGGTAATCATGGTGAATTTGTATTAGCATGTTGAGGAGCTGCAGTGTATGAATTAGAAATGATGCATGAATACACAAAAATGTTTCTAAATCAATACGTCACCTCTAGAAAAATGAGTGCCATGGAAATGGACATCTGGCTGAGTTTATCACAGTAGAAAATATTTTCAGAGCATATGAATTCTGATTTAAGCTAACTTTATTTTTCATGCTTTAAAGCAGTTCTACCAATAGTAATTTGCAAATATTTAAAATACACAGAATCCAGGAGAAAGAACAAGAAAAAGATAACTAATTGTCCAGGTAAATAGAATCTGAATCAAGCCACTGTTTATCTCCAATAAGGAAATCAGGCCTTGATCCTGCAAACACTTAACTTTAAGCATGTGACTACCTCATTAACTTCTTTAAGCACATGCATAACTGTTTGCAGGATCAGGGCTTAGTTCATCTCCACACCTGGCTGCCCCCCATTGCTCTATTGTCTGCCCTGTTATGATGAATTTGAGCACCGCGCTTGCAACTGCAGTAGTACCTGTGACTAGTGTGTAAAGCTCAACTAGCCAGATCCCAGACCACTGACAGCCTAATAAGAACTGAAAGTCCACACATAAACTAATCAGAAGTCACTCCAGATCAGAGGACTACGGCAGTAGTTCTCAAAGCTGGTCCGCTACTTTTTCAGAGAAAGCCCCAGGCGGGCCGGGCCGGTTTGTTTACCTGCCGCATCTGCAGGTTCGACTGATGGCGGCTCCCACTGGCTGCGGTTCATCGCTCCAGGCCAATGGAGGCTGCAGGAAGCAGCGCGGGCCGAGGGATATGCTGGCTGCCACTTCCTGCCACCCCCATAGGCCAGTGGGAGCCGCGATTGGCCGAACCTGCGGACGCGGGAGGTAAGCAAACCGGCCCAGCCCGCCAGGGGCTTTCCCTGAACAAGCAGCGGACTGGCTTTGAGAACTACTGGACTAGTGTATTCGGCTGTTTGTATGAACCACTGCTTAATAAACTTGCTCTTGTGTGCTGCCCTGATGGTTCAGATCTTGGGTTAACCTAAGAACTGTACTCTGCGTGGATTTTACAAATAACAAAGAATTTGGGGGGGAGGGATAGCTCAGTGGTTTGAGCATTGGCCTGCTAAACCCAGGGTTGGGAGTTCAATCCTTGAGGGGGCCACTTAGGGATCTGGGGCAAAACCAGTACTTGGTCCTGCTAGTGAAGGCAGGTGCTGGACTTTCAGGGTCCCTTCCAATTCTAGGAGATAGGATGTCTCCATTAATTTTATTTATTTTTAATTGTCTTCAGCAACTCTATCCCTGCTGCAGAGGACTCTTCTCAGAGCTGCTCTGTGAAGTGATTTGAGCGTCAAACTAGTCCTAGCTGAGCTTAAAATTGGACTCCCATAGAAGATGGACAGTGATCTGGAAAAAAGGGGTAAACAGTGAGGTGGCAAAATTTGCAGATACAAAATTACTCAGATAGTTGAGTCCAACCCAGACTGAAGAGTTACAAAGGGATCTCACAAAACTGGGTGACTGGGCACAAAATGGCAGATGAAATTTCATGTTGATAAATGCAAAGTAATGCACATTGGAAAACATAATCCCAACTCTACATATAAAATGATGGGGTCTAAATTAGCTGTTACCACTCAAGAAAGAGATCTTGGAATCATTGTGGATAGTTCTATGAAAACATCCATTCAATGTGCAGTGGTAGTCAAAAAAGCTACAAATGTTGGGAATCATTAAGAAAGGGATAGATAAGACAGAAAATATAATAATGCCTCTATATAAATCCATGGTACACCTGTATCTTGAATATTGCGTGCAGATATGGTCACCCCATCTCAAAAAAGATATATTGGAAAAGGTTCAGAAAAGGGTAACAAAAATGATTAGGGGTATGGAACAGATTCCATATGAGGAGAGATTAATAAGACTGGGACTTTTCAACTTGGAAAAGAGACGACTAAGCGAGCGTATGATGGAGGTCTCCATCTCATAACACAAGAACTAATGAACTAATTTCACCAGATGAAATTAATAGGCAGCAGGGCTAGCAATTAAGAAATACATATTTCGATTTGCAAACTAAACATACTTGATCTGGAACTTGGTGAGACACAAGAATACTGCCATTTCCACAGACTCTGTTTTGGGAGTAGATGTTCACTTTCAAGAAAGACACTCACTACAGGCGAGTGAAACGTCTCTAGTGAAAGCAACCAGCTGTGTACTGACACCGATGAATCCACACAGTGAACACCTTCCAGTAAGTGCTTTGTTTCTGATCCCCGGGAAGCCAGTTGCAGAGTTAGCTTTTGTGAACAGCAAAGCCATATGTGGGGTTCTCCATGTGGGCCAGGTAGGTCCTTGTGTGGCAGAGGGCTGATGGACTATAGAAACTCAAAGGGGCTGAGGCCATGCTTCAAGGGGAGAAGTAAAGAGAGAGGACTAAATGCAAAGGAGCATAAATGACTGATGTTTTGTGACCAAGAGGAGGAACTACTTGTACTTATTGCGTGGCCAGTAAACCAGACTCCAAGCAGGGGTGTTACTTGAACCACGTTGAATGTGAAAGCACACCTACAGGAAGCTAAGAAGGGGAAGCTGAGGGAGTAGATACATGACCTGACGGTAAACTAATCTTGTTCCACGTGCTACTGTCTAAGCAAAATGCTGCTGCTACTAATCTCTTCCTTGCATGTCTGTTTGATCACATCACTCCCCTTCATGAATCCCTCCATTGGCTTCTCATCTAATATTGTATCAATTTTGGCTTCTTACCACCACCTTCAAAACTTTACATAATGTCCCTCCTTGCGTAGTCTCCCTTGCCAAGCTTTGTGCTGCCTTTGTCCCCTCTGCTTCGCTAATCCACCTCTTTGTCAGACAATTGCCTCTGTACCTTCTTCCATCCAACTTGTCGGAGATAGTGACTCCTGAGCTCGTCCTTAGTCTTAAGGATATAAAACGTGGTCGGGGTGAGAATCTAACATCTGCTGTGCTGCTTGTAGTGAATTATGTTGTAAATTATATACACATCTATTGTTGTTCCCCATTCCTTGACCTCTGTCTCTAGCTCATGAGCAGAGACTACCCAGGCCTAGCCCATGGTGGGCATTACTGCCAATAAATATTTATCTACGTTCACGCTCCTTTACACCATTCTAATTGCACAGTATCTACACCATGTTCATTTCTCACCTGTTATTGTATTGTTCTCTGAAACATCTCCTGAGCATAGCCTAGCAAACCCTTCCCCTTGGGCTAGGGGGATAAAAGTTTGGTGTCTGTTTAGTAACCCAATAGATTTATGGGTATGGTGCTAAATGATACCACTTCCAATTTTTCTGACTCACTAGGCTAGTGAGAGTAGCCATAATATGCAGAAAATTTTACCTTGAAGATCACTTAGCAGACCACTGTATAGATAAACATAGGGCTAACAGGAAACGCATTAGTGGAAAGCAGATGGAGAGCACGGTATGTGGTTGGCATGGCCATTGTATTATGATTGTAAACCAGGAGGTGAGTTATGGTGGGACAAAAGAACAAGCATTTAAAACAATTATTTAGAAAGTCAGAGGGAATAAATATACTGAACTAAATGACTGGTAGTGACTAAGAAAGCTAAAGGGCAATGTATTCAAATCACAGCTATACCATTAAACAATGAGGGCATGCAGACAAAATGGAGTGACATGATGATTTGAGAAATGGAAGGCTTTTGATTTGAGGAAAATAAATAGACATGGTTCCTCTATGACCATCTGCTTATGCTGTGACTGAAGAGTCCAGAGAGCTAGAACAAGCCTGGTTATATGTTCTGAACTTGTGCCAAAAATTTCCGTATGGTTACCTTAATCTGTACAGAACATTGCATTAAAATAATTCAGTAATTTTATGAATCCCATACATTGATTCATCTCATCAACTCCATTCCAATTGCATTTTCATGTACATCTTTCTGAGCTGAGAGCAGCTGTCTCTTTGTTGCTTGCAGTTAGAAGCATTTGCTATACTTAACCAATTGTTTAATTTAAAATCTTGACTCTGTAACACATTTTAGTTCACCAAAGAACATTATGTGAGGTTTCAAATGAAAACTCCAAGTGTGTCAATGGTCTTTCATAGTGTGAAATGTGTATACACATACAATGTAAGGAGAGGTGTGTTTGTGTGTGTGTTTAAAAATATATATATATACTGTGACAGGGTTAGGCCAGATGGCTACAGGAGAGTAGTGAAAGTAGATACAGTAGCCTCAGATTAAGCAGGTCCCTTTTCCCTGGGTAAGATAACAGGGACTATTCCAGAACAATCAGGAACCTGCTAGAACCAGTTAAGGCAAGCAGGCTAATTAGGACACCTGGAGCCAATTAGGAAGTTACTAGAACCAACTAAGGCAGATAGGCTAATCAGGGCACGTGGTTAAAAAGAAAGACCTCCCTTCAGTTAGGGTGAGGCACGTAAGGAACTGGGAGTGAGAGGACAGGCTGCTGGAGGACTGAGGAATACAAATGCCATCAGGCATCAGGAAGAAGGTGCTGCGGTGAGGACAAAGAAGGTGCTGGGGGGAGGTCCAGGGGAAATGGGAGACAGGAAACACTGTAGACAGCTGCGATCCACAGGGCCCTGGGCTGGAACCTAGAGTAGAGGGCAGGCCCGGGTTACCCCCATTCCTCAACTCCCTATTTGACACATGAGGAGGTGACCTGGACTCTGGGTCCCACCGGAGGGGAAGGTCTCTGGCCTGTCCCCGACCCACTAGGTGGGACAGCAGAGACTGCAGGGATTGTTCTCCTCCTTTTCCCCCATGCTGGCCAGTGATGAGGTTAGCTGAGTGAATGGCAGGTTTGAGTCAGTGGCAAAAGTGGCCAAACTGAGGACTGCCATGAACCTCTGAGGCAAGCAAATCTGCCAGAAAGCACAAACCTACCAAGGCAGAGGAGGAACTTTGTCACTATATATATATATATATATATATATATATATATATATATATATATATATAGTGACGAATTTCCTCCTCTGCCTTTATATATATATATATATATATATAAACATTCAAGGTATCAGTCACTAGCAGTGGTGTAAAACAGTTTTTTTTGTCAGATGAGACGTCTGTTCACTTAACTGTCTGCTTGTAAATTGAGCCTTGTAAGCCAATACAATGGATGCTCATTTACATACAAAGTCAACAAAGATGTAAAGTCAACTGGGAAGCAGCACACAGGAAAAAAAACAAGCCCTGGGTGGTTATCCTGGCTGTGTACAAAGGCAATGAACTTTAGGGGTATAATGTTTAAAGCAAAGAAAACACCCCATAATCCTGCAGCTAAGAAGCAAATGGATCTTTGTTAATGATAACTGGATCTCAGCCAACCTTGGTTGAAAACTCTGAGGAAAGCTTTGGGTGAGAGAACCTTCTGGCTAAAGACATTTAATGGGTTAAGTTTAGTTTCTAGAAAATGTTATGATTGTTTTATAGGTACCCATCTGTTTCCAATTTCCTTCCTCGCTATCTCATGAATCTCGAGTCTTTGATAACAAACTTACTCTTGTGTTCACTATCAATATATCTCAGTGCTGTGATGTTAAGCAAAATGCTGGTCCTGAGCTGAATCTTACAAGCTGATGTGTACGCTACTCCTTTCAGGACAGCAAAACGGATGGTTGAGTAGCCAGTGTCAGGGGCTGGAGCTCACAGGGGAATGCTTCACAAGGACTTGGACTGGGGCGCACCTATTGTTTAACTGCAAGGCAAAGTAAGGCCTCCAGAGGCGAGTGCTTGAGTGGCTGATGGGCTGATGGTATCAGGGAACTAACAGCTAGCTAAGCACAGACCAGACTTTTCACTGGAAAGGCGGGAGAGAACCAAGGCGATTCTCAGTCCCAGGTACCCTGAGAACCATCCTATTAACTTTAGGGAGTCCAAGGTTCTGTTAATCTTTCCTGGAAAACTGTAGATGGGTATTAAAAACACTTACAACCTATTCATTTGTAGGAATAGTATAATGAGACACCACCTACCTACAACCATTGGTTAAGCCAGTTTGAGAGAAACTTTTTTGAAAGCTGAGCCTGCAGAGAAATGAAAATCAATTGCACTTCCCTTGAAACCCTGCCGTCTGTCAGAAAAAGCCTATATATCTTTCACATTCCCCAACAAGTCATCCTCCAGGCATTCACACTCGCTTGCTCTGGGAAATTCTGGTATAGCTCATCATAATATGAAACTTCCTTTCCTCTCATTTCATCACCCAGCAAAGCATGTAGCTAACAGCACTGACTTAAAGTATCGCTGGCATCTGAGAAATCCAATGAAATGAATGGGGAAGTTCAAATCTCAGAGCTAACATTTCAAGCTCTTGGCATTTCAATCTCTCAGCAGACTCAGAAGGATTGTCTGCAGCAGTGACACTGCCTTCAGATTCTGAAGATTTTATTTGTGACCATAACAGCTTGAGACTCTCCTTAATAAAAGCTGAGACTTTGGATGGAGAACAATTGAGGCTTGTCTGTACTACTCATTATGTTAATCCTTCAGGCCTGCTCCCCAAGGAGACCCACCCCACACTCTGGGAAATACGGGGTTAAATATCTGATGGCAAAAAAAAAGAAACTGAGATGATAAATACAATGGCACATGATCCCACATGGAAGATCTGAATTCCTTAATTCATGAAAGGTGCCATTCACTCAGCTCACATCAAGCCTGAGTAAATGGGCTCTATACAGCTAAAGTGAAGGGTGGGGAATAAGATGGCAAAATCCATCCAGCAACTCCAGGCAAGAAGTGAGACTGCAACCCATCTCCCCATCTTTATAGCTGCTGCCCTAATGAATGGGCTATGCTAGTAACAACCCCTTCACGCCTCTTGCATGGTGTTGGTGCTATCCTTGTCTGCCCTACTACCTCAACCAGGTCAGGGGCCCCATCATACACATCACTATACACGTGTATAGCAAATGGCAGACCTTGCCCCCAAGGAGTTCAGGTGAGATCACCCAGAGAAAAAGGGAGAAGAGAAAGTGCTCAAAGGGAGGAGGAGACACTGAAAATGGGCAGAGGTCTGAGAACTAGGAGAGGGTGGTACCTTGAAAGACAAGGGGAGGACAGGATGTCAGAGGACAAAAGCAGTGGCCAGGACGAGGCAGATGAAGTATGGTCCAGAGATGTAGCCAGTAGGGGTTTATTTCTATTGTTAAGAGTAGCTTCAGTGGAGTGATGGGAGCACAAGCCAGATGAGAGGATCCAGGATGGAGATAGGAGGAACTTAGCGCTCAGTGTCCCATTCAATGAGGTAAGAGGTGAAAGGAGATGGGGCAATAATTGGAGGGACAGGTGGTTCTGGTATCTGAGGATACAGGGGCCTATGGTCAAGGGGTGAAGTGGAAGGATTAGAAGTAGAGACTAGGTGAGAGTTCGGTGCCTGCAAGACTGGGGAGGTGGAAAAAGTAACAGGTAGTAGTAAGGGGAGTGGGAGATTTGTGATGTCATCTTGCTTAGGTTTTCACTGACTTCAAGCTAAAGAGAAGGGCAGGGGCTGAAGTAGTTCTTAAAGGGAGATCTAAGGTGGCAAACTGGTGGTAGAAGCCATGAAACTCAATCACCTTGGATAAATAGAGAGACTTGGGCTGGAAGACGGTAGAATGTGCAGAGTAGAACATCCACATGGCTTCTTGACTCTCTCTTGCTCCTGTGAAATAAACACAAAGAAAGCAGATACTATTATGTTCCCTTAAAAACTGAAGAGTTTAAGTTTGACTCCAACAGGGTGTCAAAGATCATTGTTTGTTTTGGGATTTTTTCCCCTGTGATCCAGTTTCTTTGTTCTAATTACCAAGTGTGCAGAGCATTCGCCTCAGCTTTCCATTGGCATCTATTAAATTTACTATCATCAAGCTAAAGAGAAAATGTCTCGTTTCCTGTAGCAGTTTAGTAGACCATTTCAAATACCGGAGTTCTGATTATTTGTATCTAATGTAAGTTGGGCTCTCTAAATGAGAAAATAGCTGCTAATTGATTGCAACAAACTATTCATATGTCATACTGAATACTTCATCTCTGAATGTGCCATTATTTAACACTAAACAATGTATTCATAATTAAGGAAGACTTTATTTACAGACACTTGCTCTTTGGGCTTCCAAGTCAGAAATGTCAGTCTTAATGCTTTTTTTTTTTTTAACTTTGAATTTTTACTAACAGTTCACAACAAACAGCCTGCAAGTCCGCCTTTGTTAGGGTTTACAATATGTTGAGTAAGGGATGCACATTAAAATGGATGAGACTTGATTTTCCTTTTCAAGAGTGGAGGTACTGGCAGCAAACAGAGGAAGCTGAGAACAATTATGTCATGTGATAGTTTTTACAAATGCTTATTCTCGGTGAGAATTTCTCCTCCCCAGTTTAATGGAGTGACAACTCTGCATATGTTTAGAATGTCATGTGGCTCTAAAAATGGATTCAATATATGTAATGAGTATTTTCTGAACTTTCTTATTGTCCAATTGCATACTATCCTTACCATATAATACTTGGCACATTAAACATGTAAAAGTGCTATGCAAACACTAGTTATGTAAACCAGACGCAAAGCAGGTATTTCACTGATGGCCCTTTTCATTTAGCTAGTCTTATTACAAAAGAATAGCCACTCAGGCTTTCTCTACTAGGTTTTCTATAATTATTACAAAGTTGAAGTATGAACATCCATTTTAAATAGCCTATTACGTGTATATGTGTTTAGATACATGATTACAGCAAATACTATAGAAATGGGGATTGTTTTCATTTTGAAAGCAACAAAAGGAAAGAGAAGAACACAATTCTAGATAGCTTTTTTTTTTTTCCTCCAGAGGCTCTAGATGAGAGCAATCAAGTCCCAGGGCCAATTCTGACTCCCAGCGAAGTCCAATGAGGGTTGGATCAAGCCATTCTGAAAGCAATTGAGTCACTGGAATGACCTAGCCGATAACATTCACATCAATGCTGCTGATGAATTAGAGCCTTGGGCACTAGCAGCACACTCAGCAATGCCTCTGAAGCAGACGTTGTTGCAGACTTTGAAGATAAGTGGCAGGGGAAGTATGAGAGACCACTGTATTGCAGTAGAGGCTTAACTCTGCTCTTATTGGGGCTGCATGGGTGCAAAATTTTGCCCCTGAATGTCCAATAGATAAGAGCTTTTTTCATAATGTTACAAAGGAGGCATGGGCCAATAAATCAGTTCCTGTATAGGAAGCAAATTACCACTAGGGACCAAATACCCCCTGTTCCATTCCTTTGTAACTGTCTTATTGTCTGTGTTTTGAGTTAATATATTGAATGACTGAGTTTTAAATAACACTTTACAAAGGGTAGGTCCACTTGACAGCTACATCATAGATGGCTGATCCTACAAATTCAGACTGACTCTCCCCAAGCAGAATGAGTAACTTCCACTCACTTCAATCTGAGTTACTTCTATCCTATCCTACGTGGGAGAATTGAGCCCCTGGGCTTTACTGTGGCCTGTGATTCAGTTCCTTTCAGGCACAGACTGCAGTTAATAAACACATGGGAAGAACAGGAGGACTTGTGGCACCTTAGAGACTAACAAATTTATTAGAGCATAAGCTTTCGTGGACTACAGCCCACTTCTTCGGATGCATATAGAATGGAACATATATTGAGGAGATATATATACACACATACAGAGAGCATAAACAGGTGGGAGTTGTCTTACCACCTCTGAGAGGCCAATTAATTAAGAGAAAAAAAACTTTTGAAGTGATAATCAAGCTAGCCGAGTACAGACAGACAGTTAGATAACAAGTGTGAGAATACTTACAAGGGGAAATAGATTCAATGTTTGTAATGGCTCAACCATTCCCAGTCCTTATTCAAACCGCTGTTGATTGTGTCTAGTCAACAGCGGTTTGAATAAGGACTGGGAATGGTTGAGCCATTACAAACATTGAATCTATTTCCCCTTGTAAGTATTCTCACACTTGTTATCTAACTGTCTGTCTGTACTCGGCTAGCTTGATTATCACTTCAAAAGTTTTTTTTCTCTTAATTAATTGGCCTCTCAGAGGTGGTAAGACAACTCCCACCTGTTTATGCTCTCTGTATGTGTGTATATATATCTCCTCAATATATGTTCCATTCTATATGCATCCGAAGAAGTGGGCTGTAGTCCACGAAAGCTTATGCTCTAATAAATTTGTTAGTCTCTAAGGTGCCACAAGTCCTCCTGTTCTTCTTTTTGCGGATACAGACTAACACGGCTGCTATTCTGAAACACATGGGAGGAGATTATATTACTTTGGTCTAAAGCCTTCAGCTGATGCATACTAAGGAGAAATAGTATGCTGCAGGCAATGAACTGTATTATTAGCACTACTAAAGTAGAGGTATTATAAAGTACAGCATGCTTTGCATAATCACATGAAAAGCCAGGCAGGGCTCATTGCTGCTTTCATCACGAAGAAGCTGGACATCATTTAAAAGAGTACATAGATGCTGCCAGTATTGCTAAAATCAAGACAGGCTACTGGACACCTTTAAAGAAGTCCAACGGGATTGCATAGGGTGTAAGTGAAGGCAGACTCTAGCCCCATTGTAGTTGGGTTTAGTAATTTAGTGGACATTGTCAGGCTAACAGCGTGTGCTGTGCCTGTAATGAACTCTTCTGCTGAGTTATGCAGAGCTGATTACACTCAATGATCAGCGGAACATCTTTGTCAGGAAGGCCTCTGTGTTAGCTTTCCATTTCTTTAAACAGTTGGGAGCCAATTCTGCCTGAACTCATGTGGCTATGCAAAGTCTCAAAAGCAAGGGTAGAACTGGTGTATTGTTGCATCTTAAGGGGCATGCCACAGAGTAGTGAAGATCTGTCCACGGCAAGATAGACAATTGGCCTGCATGTGTGGAAGCGAGGGGAGGAGCAAGGGCAAAGCCACTTGGTATGTGACTGTGCAGATCCACTGGCCAAAACTCCCCCGTAAGGAGCTGCAGGGGGAGCAACACTTCAGTACTAGCCGCCGAGTGACACACTAGGCAGTAATCACACAGCTGCCCTACCTATCAAGGTCATATTGGTGTTGTCTGAAGCTTGTGACTTCCCCTTCCTTTTGTGAGCTGGGGTGAAGGGGAAAAGTGCCAGGAATGTTCATTGATGGGGGGTTAATGGAGCCTACACCGTGCACACTAGTTGCTTATCCCCTCCCCCAGGGACTGAATTGTGAAGCCTTCACATCTGTAGATGTACACAAATCCTAAATTAATGAGAATTTTGCCACTGCCTTCAATGGAAGCCAGACAAGACCCTCAATAGGCCTGATCCAAAATCCATTGAACTGAATGAGAAAACTCTCATGGATTTGAGTAGACTTTAGATTAGGCCCTGTCATCTCAAAACGAACTGGTAACAATTCTGCTTGTTTCTGATATGTAAAGAGAGCTGAAGCTGAGTTCTGGTACCATTACTGCCCTAAAGCAATGCTGAAACTTCTTAG
This sequence comes from Chrysemys picta bellii, assembly GCF_011386835.1. Lineage (NCBI taxonomy): Eukaryota > Metazoa > Chordata > Testudines > Emydidae > Chrysemys > Chrysemys picta. Next base: position 199,529,202 of record NC_088793.1, read on the forward strand.
AACTATCTTTAAACACCACCTTTAACCACCTTTAACTTTCAGAATGTCGCTGGCTATTAGTCCCTTACATCCTGTGTGTGTGTGTGTGTATGTGCAGTGTACATATATCGGTCTTAAAATCATGGTGGTGAATGTTATTCACAGGCCCTGGTCCAGGAAAGCAAGCACACACTGAAGTCATGGATCAGGGTCTTTTTATTCACTGAGTTTTTTGCTCAACTTTACCACTAGCACCAAGAAAATGAGATTGAGATATAAAGATCACTTTAAAAAAAAAAAAGCCTGATTATTACAGCAGCATCTAGGATCCCCACTGACAGACCAAGAAGCTACTGTGCGAAGTGCTGTACAAACACACAAATCCTGCAGAACTTCATTTGCACGAGGAATCTTTTTTTTTTTTTTTTTTGGAGAATCCCTCCAATCCCTCGTCTTCCTGCCTCTGCAATCTAGAATGGTGGGGTTTTCTTGATTTTGTTTTTTGGCTTTTCTCTTAAGCTAAAGTAAGAATTGTATCTTTTGAATGGCTTTGTTTTATGAAAAACACTATGCTGGTGAATCAAATGTTTCCTGTTTATCAGTACACATCAACCCAAGTATCATTTGGCTGCACAGACCACTATTATACTGTTTGATTTATGCAACATTGTTGTCTGAAATTGCTGATGCTGTGCTAAATTTCCTTGTTTTGTAAGCGATGGAATAATAAGTAACCTTGTGGTGGGCGGGAGGAGAACAAGAGTTCTAGAGGGAAACAAACCAAGCACTGTTATCTGCAGCCCTGGGATTTTCATTATTTCTGAACACAGAACTGATTCTGACAGCTTGGTACTCCTCCAGCGTGCCATATGCAAAGGGCTGCTCCCTCCATGGGGCAAACAGCATGTCACACCTGTTCCCCTCTCTGTTCTCCCTCTACCCACCTCCTGCCCACAGGAGTTTAGCAGTTGGATCTGTGTAATTAGGGATTCCCTAGGCGAGCCCTAACCTCATCCCCAAAACCTCTTTCCATGCTGGTGGGAATGGAATCCCACGAGACTCTGCTCCAGTTCAGTCACCTGCTCCACTTCCATTGTCTGTCAGACCTTCTGTGCCCATGGGTGGTGGAATTAATGGGATTTGCTCTTCAGATATTCCGTTTACTTGTACACATTCCCATTCTCCAACAAGTAGCTTCAAACCATCCTGCCCCCCCATCTTTTTTTTTTTTTTAAGCAACCTAGCAGAAGGGCAACTAAAATGATTAGGGGTTTGGAACAGGTCCCATCTGAGGAGAGATTAAAGAGGCTAGGACTTTTCAGCTTGGAAAAGAGGACACTAAGAGGGGATATGATACAGGTATATAAAATCATGAGTGGAGAAAGTGAATAAGGAAAAGTTATTTACTTGTTCCCATAATATAAGAACTAGGGGCCACCAAATGAAATTAATGGGCAGCAGGTTTAAAACAAATAAAAGGGCATTCTTCTTCACACAGCGCACAGTCAACCTGTGGAACTCCTTGCCTGAGGAGGTTGTGAAGGCTAGGACAGTAAAAGGGTTTAAAAGAGAACTAGATAAATTCATGGAGGTTAAGTCCATTAATGGCTATTAGCCAGGATGGGTAAGGAATGGTGTCCCTAGCCTCTGTTTGTCAGAGGGTGGAGATGGATGGCAGGAGAGAGATCACTTGATCATTACCCGTTAGGTTCATTCCCTCTGGGGCACCTGGCATTGGTCACTGTCGGCAGACAGGATGCTGGGCTGGATGGACCCTTGGTCTGACCCAGTATGGCCATTCTTATGTTCTTAATAATATTCCCTATTTCCCCTCCTCTAAGTGACACACACAGCCTGAGGCCTGGGTTGGACAAATTAAGTTCTGCACTAGCAGTAGGTTTAAGGTGCAGTGTCTCACAATCCTGAGGAGCCAAAAACAAGCTTCAAACCATTAGAAAATGCAGATTGCCAGCTTCCTAGAAGACATACATTTCCTTCTAGCCCTGAAGAGACCTGAAATCAACTAGTTTTAGGTGGAAAGGAGCTATTTTAGTTCACCTTCAACACTGTACACCTGGCTGTGAGCACTACAGAGGAACTGTGCTAAGTCAGTTGTTAGGTTTTACAGGAGAGCTATGACAAATAGTCCCAATAACACTTAGTAAAACTCAGTGAAATAGAATAGCTCTTCTGTGACATCATGGCATATAGAGAACAGGCTAGTACTGTAGAGCTTTTATCGCCACTGGTTTGAAATGCCTCACATTGAGTAATGCAGCCCTCCTAAACGTTTGCTTGTAAAATCGCACTCCATCAGAGGTCTAGAATACAGTGGTGAAATGTCCTGACATATCTATATACAGTATAGATTTTGGTTTTTTAGATATGTGTGTTTTAATTACATATCTTCCCCAACAGTTCTTTGTTCACCACCAGTTCGTGATGGTTTTAAATGAACTTTTGCCTCCAGACTGGTAGCAATGAAAGATCACGTGAGGGATGCTACAGTGACCCCTCCCAAAGCACAGAATTGGCCGAGCAGACTGGTTGCTTGAACAAGGTCTGGGCTCTGTTCCCAGCTCTGTCACTCACCTGCTGCGTCACTTCCCCTCTGTGGTGCTGTTGCCCCGACCTTGATCCTTTCTCCTGTTTGTAATCTGAACTGTAACACTCCAGGACAAGCAGTGTCTCACTGTGTTTGTATAAGGTCTTGCACAATGCAGCCTTCATCTTAGTGGGGGATTGTAGGCACTGCTGTCCTCCTTAAATATTAGGAAGCATGATCTGGTGATTAGGCCGTTAAGCCTAGGACTTGGGAGACTTGGGTTCCATTCGCTGCTCTGCCACAGACTTTGAGACCTGGAACAAATCACTTAGCTTCTTTGTGCCTCTGTTCCCCATCTGTAAAATGGGAATAACCACACTACCCTACCTCCTGGAGAGGGTTGGGGCTAAACACATTTAAAGATTGTGAAATGCTCACCCAATAGGGTGATGAGGAGGGGGAATTGTTTCTTGATGCCACATATGGCGATTAGTTAGACCCTGAGCAAGAGCCAGCCAGCCAAGTACATGAGAGAGAAGATGCTCAATGCTACCTCCAGCACTGGCCCACCCTATCCAGCATCCCAGCTCTAGTTGGGGCCATTTCTGATGTTTCAGGGAGGGTGGGAAATCCCCAGCATAGCATCCTCTCAAATCTGAAATATATGATACCCACCTGTAATTTTGGGCCCTAAAAACTCTTTATATTGGGTCCACTTCACTTACTAACCATCACCTGCAATCATTTGGTATTGGTGGCTTGATAGGAAAACGTTCTTTAAAGAACTACATATTCTCTTCTTCCCCAAGAAATCGATGTGATGGTGGTAGAGGTGAAAGAATACATACATTTAAAACCACAAACGGGATGATAAAAAAAATGCTGTCCCCTCAATGCACTAATTCTCAAGTGCTGTGTTGGAACTTGGTTAGCTCAGTTGACCAGCAAGGGGTAAGAATCACACTAAGATTTTTTTTTTTTAAATCAGGGCCATATGTTTTCTGCAATAATCTGTGCTTCAAGGAGGGACAGTAACACTAACAGCAACTATGATATTTTGTATCATTCACATAAACCATGTTGTGAAAGAAACCGGCACAAAAGAAGAGCATTCGGGCTTCACTGTGCAGATGATCATTGCTGAAGCCTGAATCCCTTCCATAGGGGGAGTCTGAATTGAATTCTCTGAATCAAGGGATACTTGCCTGTCAGAGTCCTGAGGTCTAGCTACTGTGTTTAGAATATGGCCATCGTGCAGGCTGCTACCAGTCTAGAATTAGAGGCCACTCAAGAGGTAAGTGAAGCTTTTGACTTCTAGAACGACCCCCCTCTGTTTATGGTGGGGGGAGTTTTCCATTAAAGACAAGGTTTCTATTTTATTTATTCAGGTTCTTTCTTATACTGCACTCATCTCCCAGGTATCTGCCGTTCTCCCCAGGCTGGCACTCCGTTGTCATGGGCAAGCATGTTCGAGGCCTTCCTTTGACACACGTTGACATAGTTGGATCTGAATTCTTTCAAAGCAAAAGACAGTAAAAGACCCTTCGTCTTGGCCAGAGATTTCTGAGGCAAAAGCGCAAGTAGTTCCTATTAAAGATATGAAGAGCGCAACCTCTCTGAAGTGCAATATTTCCTCCCCATCAAAAAAATAAGGGTTCTCAAACTACGGGAGAGGATTTTACCTGTCTTTGCACACTGCTTTACTCATAGACTCATAGACTCATAGACTTTAAGGTCAGAAGGGACCATTATGATCATCTGGTCTGACCCCCTGCATGCTGCAGGCCACAAAACCGTCCCTACCCTTTCCTTGACTCTGCTGATGAAGTCCCCAAATCCTGTGTCTTAGTGACTTCAATTGGCAGAGAACCCTCCTGCTAGAGATCCCTGCCCCATGCTGCGGAGGAAGGCGAAAAACCTCCAGGGCCTCAGCCAATCTACCCTGGAGGAAAATTCCTTCCCGACCCCAAATGTGGCGATCAGTAAGACCCCGAGCATGTAGGCAAGAGTCTCCAGCCTAACCCTTGTTAGCCATTATACTGTTTGCCTACCATTGCTTGGTATTCCACAACTAATATGTTTTACCATTAAACCATTCCCTCCATAAACTTGTCTAACTTAATCTTAAAACCAGACAGGTCCCTTGCCCCCACCGTTTCCCTCGGAAGGCCATTCCAATATTTCACCCCTCTGACGGTCAGAAACCTTCGTCTAATTTCAAGCCTAAACTTCCCCACGGCCAGTTTATATCCATTTGTTCTCGTGTCTACATTAGTACTAAGCTGGAATAATTCCTCTCCCTCCCTTGTATTTATCCCTCTGATATGTTTAAAGAGAGTTTACGGAGTTTCCTCCAAAGTTATGTTTTTAGGCTTGGCAGGAGTAGATTTTTTGAGGTGGGGGGTTACTATAGATCGGAGTAGGCAACCTATGGCACACGTGCCAAAGGCGGCACTCAAGCTGATTTTCAGTGGCACTCACACTGCCCGGGTCCTGGCCACTGGTCTGGGGGGCTCTGCATTTTAATTTAATTTTAAAAGAAGCTTCTTAAACATTTTAAAAACCTTATTTACTTTACATACATAGTTTAGTTCTATATTATAGACTTATAGAAAGAGACCTTCTAAAAACGTTAAAATGTATGACTGGCGCATGAAACCTTAAATCAGAGTGAATAAATGAAGACTCAGCACACTGCTTCTGAAAGGTTGCTGACCCCTGCGATAGATGTTTGGTTTTTTGAGTATTTTCCAATTATAGGTTTAAATTTTCAGTTGTGCAAAATTATGGGAGGGAGTGAAACAATTATTGATGATGCTGAGATTCAAAAAGTTAAAGCATTATAATAATTAAAACACAAATTGTCAACACCACATCAAAATATGCTACGTACATATCCTTAAATCAAACTAAGTTCTCAAGCAGCATTTTTCTCACTTGGCCCACCTGTACATTTCTTTTATCAATGCAAATATTTTTTCCTCTGTTTGTGCGCATTTGATAAATGTCTATTTCACCAATAGAAATCAAATCCTTCCAAGCCTACGTATGCTCAACCCAAAAGGCCCCAGGTACCTTCCTCTAGACATTCTCTGCAAAATTATAATTGCGCCAACTCCCAGGATTCCCAGGAGGGAATACAGTTAGTTTGGTCAACCATAAAGATGCCTCCCAGGGATGTACTGACATTTTGACAGTTTCCCTGAAAATGTCATAGCTGTATTAACTCTGGATTTGGTTCTTCAGCAGCTACATTTGGCATTTATAAATCGATTTTTTCCTGGTAACCATCTCATCTGTTCAAAGCTGAGAGCTTTGTCTTGCCAACGCTCCTCATTTTATTTTGTTTTGGTTTTTTGTTTTTGTTTTTGTTTGTGTTTTCTTTTTTGCAGGCCCAAAGTGTCCCTTTGCCTCATTCCAGAAAAATCTAATTGTACCGTTCAAGTAGAACATGCCATTCCAAAAGATGGGAAAATGTTAGGCACAGCAAGACGTCTTGTAACTAACTGACTGAATGCTTCTTCTGAGGGACCATTCTAGGTGAAAAAGTAAATCTGCCTCCATGTGAATTTTAATCCATGGCCTTTGTTTTAAGGTGTCATTGAGGCAGTCTGGGATGCAGACACCTGTCCACTGGATTGAGACCAAAAGTTGTTTCATATAGGTCATTGAATAAACATCAACTGATGAGAGTTTTCGATGGCTACTGATTTTAGTAGGACTGTACATTTTCATCTCTGGTAAATTTCCCATTACTAACATCCAGTCCAGTTCTTGTTAACTTTGTGTCATGTCATGTTGCTTGTTCTTGCAGTTTTTTGATGGCTACAGACGCCTCCTGGAAAGAGGTGTCACTGCAGTAAGGTGAAAGATCTGGATTTCTCCAAAAAGCTTACTTTCATCAAAACTTACTTACATCAATACCAACCAGTCAAATCAAGGAGGGGCAAGACCTATTAGTCAGAATGACAAATGGTGATGTAAAAATCCAAAATGTAGGTGACACAACTCATTTAGCACTAAAATATTTGCATGCAGTGGCTCTAAGACTTTTTGAGATTCAGTGATCACTGAATGGCCTAATGGGAAGGATTAAGTGAACAGTATTTTATAATAATTCAGTTTTCTTCACAAAAGATTGTGGGAAGTTTTCTGGATTAGTTGGATGAAAGAGTGAGTTCTAGTAAACAGTTCGGGAAGAACCATTATATTGCTTGACAATATATAGTAAGGAAAGAAAGGACAATTGACTTTCCAAATGCTCTTAACCAGGGCCGGCTCCAGGCACCAGGCAACCAAGCACATGCTTGGGGCGGCACCTGGTAAGGGGCGGCCAATCTTCGGGTGATCAACCTGTACAAAGGTTTAAAATATTTCTATTACTATCACCACATTTGTTAGGGTTAATTTCTAATACTTTGAGTGGGGCTAAGTTTTTAAAATATCGATTAAATGTGCAGCTACTTGCTACAAAGCCCTTCGCCTGGAATGCGAACAAACTTGTGCTTATAGCAACCCTACAATAACTAATACAGACTGCCGCGCTTTCTTAGAAAGCATGTCTATTCATTTCTGATTCCTTAGGAAGCATGACTATTAATCACTGATTATCAATAGTTACCTATAAAAGTTGTCTTAATGGAAAGTGTACTCCAAAAATGGGTGGAGAAAAGAGAACAGATCCTTGATAGCCAACATAACACAGACCATCCGAAAAAGTGAAAAATGAAGGTAATCCTTTTCCAGGAAGGCTGAGATTACCTTTATGTATGAGTAGTATTACTGCATATATCTTAATGTGTGTATGTATTATGTTATAGCCCAGATCATCAAAAGATTTTTTGGCAACCTCACCAGGTTCGGACTATTGTCACAGAAGTGGTGTTAACTGTGTGCTGATATTCTGGTTGGCCATAGCACCCACTTCAACATTTGAGAAGACTGCTTATTCATGGCAGGAGAATAATCTGCATTATTGTTGTTTGCTTATCATGGTGCCAGAAAGCTGCAGCTGAGATTGGCTCCCCATTGTTCTAGGTCTTGTACAAATATCGAGTCCCTGTACCAAAAAATGTACTGTCTAAATAGATGAATAAAGGTGGGGGAGTAGGGGGAAGAAGTAGTATCATTCCCATTTCACAAATGGGGGAACTGAGGCATAAAGACTAAATGACTCGCCCAAGTTCACATTAGGGAGTTTGTGGCAGAGCCAGGAACTAAACCAGCATCTCTTTTGGTTCCTGTCTCTTACCTCTTACCCCTAACTTTTCCACATCCTGCTTGTTAGGGATGCATAGACACATGGCACGCATGTCTTCAAATATATGCAGTGCTCCTGGAGTCCCTCTGTGCGTGGTCGGAGAGCCAGACTCAAGCTCCAACTTATCCATTTTGCTTGTGACTTTACTTGCTGGCACCCTCCACTATTAGGTGAAGGGGGCGGGGACTCTTCTCGCTAAGAGAAATTATAAATATAACCGATGTAATGTGCAGAATGTTTGATCTTCCCTGTGAATTGACTTAAATATACACTGAACTGTTATTTGCAACCTGCCTGGTCATTGGCACACTTGTAATGCTGTCTTTGTCTCTTTCCACCAGCAAGTGAGGTGTAGGTGAAATGGATTTAGGTGGATTAAAATGAAAGCTTTAATTTTTAAAGGTATCCTAAATCCATAGTGCCATATTCTCTGCTGATGTAAATTGGTGTTGATCCACTAAGTTCAATGGGCCAATGTCAGCTTCCTCCAGCTGAAGATCTGTCCCTTAATGCGGAGAAGATGGCAGCTGATATATCAAATTGCAGTGCTTCTTTCCAAATAATTTGTCTGCTCTCTTGACAGACTTATGATTTCACACCTGTGCAACTATTATGCTATAATTGTTTCAATTATGAAAATGTTGACAATTTTTAATATTCAGAAGTAAAATGTCTTTCAGATCTCTGGCTCTGGTATTCCCTTCAGGCATTCCAACCATATCATATCTTCTTTCCCTGATAAATCCCCATCTTTATTCTTGACAGTGTTGCATCTTCCTAACGTAGCCTGAATTTTTCTCCTAATTCAAAACATTCAAATAAATGGAGACTACTTTCTGCTCCTGTAATGTATTTTTATAATGTAATATAATATAGCAGTAAGCAAAACATCCTTGGCTTATTTTCAGAAATAACTGGTGATTTTGGTGTGTCCACATTTCAGGTACTCACCTTCTCATGATTGGGTGGAGGATGCTCAGTACTGCCTTTAAAATCAAGCTTATTTTTAGATGTCTGAAATTGGGCACTCAAAATCACTATTCCTATCTGAAAATCCTGGATACTATTTATTTAAAAAAAAAATCAGAAACCAAATATTTAAATTTCATTAGTATGTAGAGCATCTTGACCATCAATAAAAGACAGGGAACCTGCAGGTAACTTAATATATATATTTCAAGATAATAGAGTGCCAACAATATGTTCATTTAAACTACTTATGATGGCTCAGTTCAAAATTACGGTGCATTAAAATCCACTGAATGCCACAAGGCTTCTAAATTAGGAAAAACATGTCAAACGACATGTGGAAATGGGCTCTTGTGCAAGAGGAGTTTGCAGTGAGAAGAATGAGTATTGTTCCCTGGAGTAAATAAATCCCAGTTTGGTAATTCCGTACCAGCTTTTACTATTTCTCTCCAAGCACTTGTTGTCTTTTGGTTTTTTTATTTGTTCCATTGTGCATCTCTATTAGATATTGCTCATGGGACAGCTATCAAGAAACACCCTGCTGTGCTGTGGTGTGGCGAATGAAGGCATTTTCAACCATAAACAAGGTATTGTGTGGTTTAACACAATGACAATGACAAGTCTCCCATGGCTTGTAATTGTTTAAATGTATCTTACTTGTATTGCTTAGAGATGCAGTGTCTTTGAGAAACTGACCAATTTGACAAAAGCTTTAAATGATCAGGCTGCTACAGGGTAGATTAGAAGGTGGTTTTTATGAAGCATGTCGCATGCTTATTTGGTGTGGTCCGTGAATCAGTCTGTTTATATCTTTTTTCCTACGTCTCTCTTTCAAAAGAGACTTAGATTCCTAAGTCCTATTGACTGTCATTAGAGTTAGGCACTTACCTGTATGGGACTTAGGCTCTTAGTCAGTTAGGCACTTTAAAAAGTATGGGGGTGAAATTTAATTGAGTTAAATTCAAGAATAAGGCTTGAGAAAGTTTTTATTCTCGTGGATGAATGTTTACTCACCTGGGGATTATTTGCATGCATAGGAGATCGCTAGCATGACAAAATTCTGTAATATTGCAATATATTGGCTGGCTGAATTCATTATTTGCCTTTGATTTTTATTTATTTATTTATTTATTTATTTATTTATTTTTGGCTGCTGGATGGTTATTTTGTGATTCTCAGTCTGATTAATTGCTAGGGTGCCTAGAACTTTTTGTAAGGAGTGTGTTATTTGTTGCCTAAATTGCAATGATTGACTAATGGATAGCAGTACAGGAAACCGTATTATAAAGATGAAGGAATAGCAGGGCATTCGCTGCCTATAGTATAATTAAGAATGCACTCAAATAGCAATTGAGAGAAACAATATTAATGAGGTCTAAAACCATTGTCTACAAAGAAATAACAAGATCTGCCTCTAGGTAACAAATGAACACTTGGGACCTACATTCATAATATTTGTTTAGATGCTTTACTGGCTTAGAGAGTGTGTGTGTGCCTGGTTCCCGTGCAGATACTTTGGCTGGGGAAGGACCCAAGGGATATCCATTCCTTACACACCTGCACTAGGGCTGAGCACAGTAGTAGTCCCTGTGTTTGTGGTGTGTAAGACAAGTGCTACAGTCAGCACTAACCTCCCCGCAACTTGTTCCACACTGGCCAGGCATGGAGGGAAGCAGAATGCTATGTTCTCCAAGGATGGCACGTTGGCTGCATTACGTGGAGCTCTGGGAGGCAGGGTACCTGTTTTTGAGGTGTGAGTCTGCCAGAGCTCCCCCTGAGGTGATGAGCCCCCTCACTCTGCCCCAATATGGGGCAGTGCCTTCAAGTCATATTAGAGCCCCTACTTTCTCTTGTTCAAGTCACGGTTGAGTGATATCGGAATCAGTGGCCACTCTTGACCATGTTGGCTCTAGTAGTCTTGTTTTCCATCTGACAGTTCTATCATGGAAACAGCATAATAGCTTGAGGTTTTGAGTGTTCCATGGGACATTAGTTATGCCTGTGTGCAGCCTCTGAAGTGAGGGGTTGGTATTGCTTCAGAGTCAGGCTGTACCAATGCACAGGCATTACCAGGAGTTTATCTAGAGGCACATCTTTGACCCATGGGTGAAGTCTGAGAATAGGCTTAGCACAGAGGATTTCTGCAGGGCTAAGAGGGGCAGAATTCCCCTCCCCCATCCCCTCCCCCCAGACAGGATATAGACTACCTCAGTGCAGTTGTTGTTGCAGCCCATGGACCACAGTTGCAGCCCATGGACTACACACACTCACTCTGTGGCCAGCTTCACCCTGCAGTGGAAGCACAATGGTTCTGTTGCATCCGGGAACATCTGTCACCCAATGATTCCTGCATCAAGCTTGCATCTTGTGACTGAGTTACAGCATATTGTTTACAAATAAGGATAACATGGGTGTTACAGAAAGGAAAATCATTCCTCAGCTTCTCTCTCCTAACCATTAAAGTCACCTCTGTACTATCTTATAGCCCGGGGAATTCAATTCCGTTTCCTTTTAAACTTATCCCTTGTGTGAAAGTTATTTTCAGTTTCTGGTCACTCTTGTAGTCAGATCTGTGACAAGATCAACCAGTGGTTGTCACGTTTGTTAGTCCGCCACTAGGTCCTCTCATCTTGCAAACCTCATCCCTCTTCCTCCTATATTCACATTTAGGGCCCTGGAGATCAGCCTGTTCAGTCTCGCTTTCATCTCAGGCTCCCATTCTCCTCCTGTTGCTTCTCCTGTCTCTCTCCGGTAATCCTCTCTGCTGGCTTCTCATACAAGTGCAGCTCTTCTCATCTAGCAGAGGAAGGTCGAACACGATCCAGTGGCTGGAAGCTGGAGCTAGATACATGCAGGCATACATTGAGAATGAGGGTAATTAACCAGCGGAACAATTTACCGAGGGTCATAGTGCAACCATTTTAAAATCAAGATTGGATGCTTTTTTTCTAAAAGGTATGCACGAAGAATTATTTGGGGGGCAGGTCTCTGGCCTTTGCGCTACAGGAGGTCAGACTAGATGATCACAATCTAGTTGACTTTGAATCCATGAATTCCCCTTCTCTGGTAACACTACCAGAGACCCAGGAGATGGAGATACAGAAAACCATACTCACCCAATCTGCTGAAGGGCTGTCTGTCGGCAGGAGTGCAGAGCTGCAAATCCTGCCCCGTGGCACAGCACACTTGTTCGTTGTTTTTTAACAAAACAAATATCAGACTTTTTTAAAAGGCAGTGGACATGCTTGAATCTACTGCCATTTTGAATACAAGGTTCTTAAGGTCTTCAGGAGAACCTATAATACCTCCATACTGCAGAGGACTGTATCTGCCTTCTAAAATGAGTGACATGTGGGGCCTGATCCAAAGCCCATTGACGTCATAGGGGAATTTTTCCACTGACTTTAGAGGCTTTCATTCAGGCCCCTATGTTTACATGGTCCATCTATTTCCTTTGATTTCCCCCCCACACACACACCTGCCCCCCCAACACCCAATGTTTGTGGTGATTTTCACTTTAGCTAAAAAATTAGCATTAAATTATAACTTTAAAAAAATTGCATGTGCACAATAGAGAACACGCATTTGATTAAAAAGAGACGTCAGTTCCAAACAGTGAGAGGAAAATACTGTCAAGGTTGGAGGAAGAAGAAAAAACACAGTGGGTGCAAAACCCAGTACCTATGCAGAGCCCTTTTACTGCTATTCTTCCCTGCCCTTATCTCAGCTGCAGAGCTGAGACTTAGTGGATTTCTTTGAAACAAAATTAGCAATATGTCACAGCTGTATGGAGTTGCTCAGTTTAGCCATGATCTCATACTGGCACAGAATAGTGGGTATGACTTTTTGGTTTTTCATCCCTTATTTTATGGGTCTTTGGTCTGGATCAGCGCTCCTGTAACTTTAAGGGTGATTACATATTGGTTACTTGGCCCGTCATTCATTAACGTACAGTAATGTATGTTTTTAATGATAACAAGGAGGACTCCTTGTTGTTTTTGTGGATACAGACTAACACGGCTACCCCTTGATACTTGACACCATGTTTTTAATGATGTAATTCACTCCTGCCCTGACAAAGCCCTAGTGATCTGGTTTGGGGCTGGGATCAATAGACTAAAATTGATAGAGCTCTAATAGTGCAGGGCCAGATTGTGGCCTGGTGTGTACATAGGCGCATGGGGGGGAGCACTAGGGCTTTCCCCTCATTGCCTTACTTGCATAAGGGCTGGACCCAATGGTGTGGGGGGGAGAGCACAGGATCCCGAAGGCACCAAAGATGGCACAGGGAGGAGACAAGCCATGCTGCTTATCCATACCGCCACTCCAGCTCACCGAGTGGGGATAAGCCTGCAAGGGGTGTAGGCTATACCCAGTTATGGAGGGTAGCAGCTGGTGTGTTGCCACTGCGCACTCTGGAGCTCCCAGCGGCATTCTGCCTGCCTAAAGCAGAATCCCACCCACTGCCAAGAGCTGTCCCTTTCAAGGCACAATTGAGCCCCTAATTAGTTACGGGGGAGATTTTTTTCCAAGGCACTCGGCATTGGCCTAACTCTGCTCCCACTGAAGTCCACAGTAAAGCTCCGTGGCTGCAGAGTTAAGCCAATGCCGAGTGCTTTGGAAATTCCTCTCCATTCTGAATTATTTAAGATTTACTAATTTTTGAGGCCTTGCTGCATATCCGAATCGATGAGCCTGATTCTCCTTTCATGTGTATCAGCATAATGAGCCGTAACTCCATTTCAGTCAATGCAGTTACACCAGCGTGAGAGGAGAATCAGAGCTTGTATCAATGTCTTAGCTTCGCTTTCAGTCTACTTCCTAGTGATTTATGCGACGATGAATCAATAAGAGGACATTAGCTTCCCCTCGGGATTGAACACTTGCCCTGCATACATTCATCTGAAGCACTAGCTACACCATCTATCCTCACTTGAATTTGATTTGTTGCTCAAGTCATATTCTTTAGTTTATGATCAAGTATTGGAAAAGGGCCCTATTAATCAGAGAACACGAGCGGAAATTGGCAGGCTAATGGCGCACTGTTGCATTGTTTACTGTACAACAGAATGACTGAGGTCACTGTTACGGAAAGCCATTAAGAAATGAAAAGATTATTAAAGGGAAACTGCTAGCATATCAATTGCCTGTTGTAAGCACACACTTCCTTACCTTCACCACTAACAATGCCCATGATTCTTAAGTTATGGTTTTTGTTTTGTTTTTTTAAAGTTTCACTTTTATTTGCTACACAATTCTCCCAGGGTCTGATTGTGTTCCCAAGATGACCATGTGGATCTTCCCACTCCTGATTAGAAAGAGGGCTTGGCGAAATCCAGAGCAGAATCTCCTACTGAGGGCTGTCCAGGAGCCTGGGGGTATGGGTTGGGGGAAGGTTGGTAGGCAGTGGACTGGCCATGGACAGAATGGAAATAAGCATCATTTCCCCCAACGTTTCCCGTCTCACCCAGGCAAGTTCTTGGCACAACAAACAAAAGGAAGTATTTTTTCACACAATGCACAGTCAACCTGTGGAACTCCTTGCCAGAGGATGTTGTGAAGGCCAAGACTATAACAGGGTTCAAAAAAGAACTAGATAAGTACATGGAGGATAGGTCTATCAATGGCTATTAGCCAGGGTGGGCAGGGATGGTGTCCCTAGCCTCTGTTTGCCAGAAGCTGGGAATGGGCGACGGGGGATGGATCACTTGATGGTTACCTGTTCTGTTCATTCCCTCTGAAGCACCTGGCATTGGCCACTGTCAGAAGACAGGATACTGGGCTAGATGGACCTTTGCTCTGACCCAGTATGGCCATTCTTATGTTCTTAAAACTAACAGTCAAAGGCTGTAGTACACTTTTGGCTGTGGTAAGGATCCGCCTTTAATGGGGCCAGGGGGAAAGGACAGCTAAGGGCAGCCACTGGTTGGCAAAGCACTGGTCGTGTGGACGTGTGCAACCAATGAGCGTGTGCAACCAGTCTTGTTGCCAAGGTCAGAGCTTGGGTGGAGGCAGTGTGCCTCTGAACAGATGGTCTGATCTCTGATATCCCAGGAGCTAGGGTGGAGCCTGTTCTGTGAAAGGGCAAACCCCGCCCCACAGAATGATGGGGAAGACACCTCAACAGAGATTTCCTCTCTATGAGCCTTCCTGTGGAGGAGTGGGAAACTGGACCCTCAGTTTGAACAATACAAATGAATGAGTTCAGCTCTGCTTTCAGGTATTAAGTGAATCAGTGTTTGGGGTCTGTCTTGTGTAGAAATTTAAACTTCCACCTGGGGACTCATAACTGTGGGGACGTTGTTGTTCCTAGGTTGTTGTTTTTTATGACAGCTTGGAGTTGGGATCAAATGGGAGCTGACAGTGTCCCTTTCACCTTATATAAATATGCGTTTAAGCAGTATCTTATACAGTCCCTTTGTGTAGTGTATAGCTATTCCAGCGTTGAGAGAGATGAATATTCAAAAGTGCACAGAGCTAATTTTAAAACACTAATAGCTAGCCCATTTTAATACTAAAATGGACTAATGCTGATTACATGGTAATGACCTGCAGGGAGTCATTGGAAAAAAATTAAACACTGGTGAACTTAATGTGTTGTGCTCTTAATAATTGAAAATGAGCTCAATTTTTAATGGCTAAAAAGAAAATGTATTCTGGGGCTGAGATGCAGTAGGAAAAATGCCACTCTAGAGTGAATCTTTACAATCCACCCATGTGTGTTTGAAGAAAATAGGTTTACGTAAGAAATATTGACCTACCCTTCCTGGCAGTGTAGCTGTACTAACAGTGCTGGCATAACATGGATGAGTCTACTGGTTCACTAGGACGAAGCATCTTATTAGTGAATTATTGTAGTGAGAGAAAACTCGGGTTTCTGTAGTTCATACAAGTCTTGCGAAAGTTATTTTTTGGTTTAAAATTATCTCAGTGTATACATAGTAGTAGGCTTCATGCATGTTTATGAGACAGGTGTTTTTGTTTTTTAAATGACTGAGTTCTTTTACCTAGGCACTGCTTTGACCTGTGCCACCTGGCACGAGTCACCAAGAACCTGCCTGACAGCTGGGGACAGCATATACCCTCTCCATGCCACCTAGCCCTGGACTGAAGTAGAAGAGTGTTGGAGCTGGCTCCAGATCACTAAGGGGCGAAGGGAACCTTCCTAGTGCAGCTGATGTCTTTCCTTTCAGCGCAGGGGAGGGGCTGGGAAAAGAGAGTTTCTCCCTTGTAGTTCCAGACAGTTACTAATTCGCGGAAGAAGCAGGGGGAAGAAGGGGCAGCATTAGAGTGTCTTTCTCTCATCTCCTGCTCTACTCTTTCAAATCAACTGCAGCCACTTCAGGTGGAATCTATTGCCCCTGCCCCTCATGAGGATGTAGGATTCAGCCTGGTGGGTCTTTCAGCCTTGGGGGGAGGGGGGAAGAGAGGAAGAAATGAGGTCATCTGGGGGGGCCTGGACATTCACTATTAATGTGTATCCATAGAGTATAAATGTTTAAAATTATTTTTAATAAAGCAATTTAAAATAGAAGCCCCAGTAGCAGAGGGAGAAAGGACTCTGAGTTGGACCTACATTAATGGTCTGTAGCCGGGAGCAATCTTGTACTGTCCTAAGGAAAACTGTATTAGGAAGGGATGCCGTTTAAGGCACTGTTGGTATAAACAATGAGTTTCCACTTTATGAATACTCAATGACTAATTATCTTCTGGTGTAAATTGGTGCAGCTTCATTGACATCTACACCATCAGAAAAATTGGCCCTCAATCTGCAAAGAAAATATGGGTCCCCTCCTAATCCCATTGGTTTCACCAGGCAGTAGGATTGAGCCCTTTGATTATATAAGTAACTCAAATGCTGGGATTCCTCCCATAGGCATCAGCTCCCAGGGCCAGCTCCAGGCACCAGCCTACCAAGCATGTGCTTGGGGCGGCACTTGGAGGGGGGCGGCGCTCACCCGGGGAGAGCGGAGCCACAGCGGGCTCGCTGCCCTCCCCCGGCACTCCGGCCGGCCGTCGAGAGCTGGCCGTGGCCGGGCTCTCCGCCCTCCCCCTGGCACTCCAGCCTCCGGGGAGAACAGAGCCGTGGCCGGGCTCGCCGCCCTCCCCCCGGCGCTCCGGCCAGCTGGAGAGAGCAGGGCCCCGGCCGGGCTCTCCGCCCTCCTCCCGGCGCTCCGGCCGGCCGAGGAAAGCAGTCCCACGGCCGGGCTCACTGCGCTCACCGCTGGGGGGTGGGGGGGGGCGGGAGGCTTTTTTGCCTGCGGCGGCCCTGTCAGCTCCATACCTTGCAAAATAAGAGAAGGTATCATTCAACCTTGCTCTGAGGTAATAAGCTAGAGTGGAGTTACTACAGATTAACACCATCATGCCCCTCTTTTCTCTGCTAGGAGACAACGGCAATCTCTAATCTGTTCTACAATATCTTGGCTTACTCCATAAATCAGGAAGACCTCATAAGTCTGTGGCACTGCAAGCAGAGTATGCGTGTTATAAAATAAACATGGGTTTCTTGTTAAAGTTGGCCATTGCTAGAGTTATTATGGCACTTTATGATACCTTTTATTTTTATTTTATTGAGCCTTATCACCAGACTTAATGTCATCTTCTGTAATAATTGAAGGATTGTCTCCTTGATCGTCCTCCCAGATGAACATAAAATGAATAAATGCGCTGTTTGCAGACATGTTTTAGTACAAATGAAGTATAGTTATGATAGAAATATCCCCATGTGACTGGTTTTTCTGTGGCCATGCTTTCTCTCCTGGAACTAGTTCAAAATCAATGTAGCTGTCATTTGGACAGAATCTGCCACCCATACTGCCGATCAGTAGCACCTTGCTCTGAGTGATCCTATTGAAATCGGTGGGATTATTCACAAGTAAGGTACTAGTGAACGTGAGTGAACTGGTCACCTACTTTTGTTTCTTTTAACAACAGTACCAAATTCATGAATCCATCAAGCCCCATTTCCTCCTTCTCCACGGGGAGGATTCACAGAGACCTGCAAGGGAGCCATTTATAAATATTGCATTAATTTAAAGGCAACAGAATGCCCATGAGTCTGGGGGGATGGTGCTAAGAATTAAATTAGTAACTGGGAGCACTAACGTGGGTGGTGATACCAAGAGATAATAGACTTCGTGGGACTTTTTTTTTTTTTTTAAGCACTTCACAACACTACCTTTCCCTCTGCTAATGGATCTTGGTTACCTGAATTTTTTATTCTTGGGCTCAGGATCAAATTCGGTTGTCTGCAAAAATAACAATGACGGGATTAAAATTCCGTGGGACCCAGAACTGACGTTTACCTGGACTATGGTTAACTTTCAGAACAGAGGGATATTTTGCCTGCAACAGAGATTTTGCGAGGCGTAAGCACAAACTCCTCCAATTATTTATCTTCAAGAGGTTGAGATGTGTCTAGAGTTTATTTCAAAAACAATGTATAAGCCTTAGGACTCTTGCTCTTCCATTTGCTTAGTATGCTCTCTGCTTCCCCAACTTGTTACTAAATAACACTGTTAACTCGTGTAACAGTAAGTATGGCAGAAAACCTCCCTTTAATTTTGCCTCTCCTTTCTGAAGTGTGTAGGTGATGGTTGCCATCTTGGCCAATGCACCAAGAATTGAATACCAGGGCCCTCAAGAACTAGAAGCATGAGCTGCCAAAGCTCTTTAGCTGGGGGGTGTGACACTCATGCTTTGTGGATTGGGCAAAGATGGGGGACCAGTTGCACACACTCATCAGTATATTACGTATAGATGGAATCTTCTGGTTTGACGGTAGAGGACATACATTCCAATCAGCAACCATGCCATTTGTTGATCTCATTAAAGAAAAATGCAACATGGAATTAGATGAAAACAAGCTCTACATGAACGGGGGAGAGGAGTAACAAATTTCCCCCCTTTTCCCATTCGATACAGTAGCAGGCTCCAATCAACCACAACCACATGGCACTGGAAGGATCAGAATGCATGCATTGCCAGAAAAGATTTAGAGCCACTGGTCTAGATGGTTTTGATGATTTTATCCTATGTTCACTTGTGGCAGTGGTAAAGCTGCCATTGACTTTTTAATGGAGCAAGTTGAGGGTCTAAGGGCTAGTCTACACTTACCGGCTGGTCCGGAGGCACGCCATCGATGTTCTGGGATCGATTTATCGCGTCTGGTTAAGACGCGATAAATTGATCCCGGATCGATCCCGGAAGTGCTCACAATCGACGCCGGTACTCCAGCTCTCCGAGAGGAGTACGCGGCGTCGACGGGGGGAGACTTCCGGCCGCGTCTGGACCGCGGTAAGTCCGGACTAAGGTACTTCGAATTCAGCTACGTTATTAACGTAGCTGAATTTGCGTACCTTAGTCCGAAGTCCGGACTAAGTGTAGACCAGCCCTTAGTCTAAGGGTACATCTACACTACAGCGGGGAGTCGATTTAAGATACGCAAATTCAGCTACGTGAATAGCGTAGCTGAATTCGACGTATTGCAGCCGACTTACCCCGTTGTGAGGACGGCGGCAAAATCGACTTCTGCCGCTTTTTGTCGGCGGCGCTTACTACCACCTCTGCTGGTGGAGTTAGAGCGCCAATTCGGGGTAGTAGCCCCAGTCAGGTCCCATTGAGGTAGGGGATGCTGTACAAACAGAACAAAGACAATCCTTGCCTCCAAAAAGCTTACAGTCTAAGTATAAGAGGGTGGATACAGACAGTGATGCGGGGAGTACAGTCAAACAATAACAATAGAGGTCAGCATGATTGACAGTGGTTTCAACACACTAGCAGCGTATCTGTCATCAGGTTTTGGTAGATTTCATGGAAGAGGAGAGTTTCAATTTTGCAGATGTTTCTCCCCAGGGTGAGGGGCAGCATGGGAGAAAGCACAAAGACACTTGTTAAATTTTTAACAAGTGGGTGATGGAAGCTAGTAT
This sequence comes from Chrysemys picta bellii, assembly GCF_011386835.1. Lineage (NCBI taxonomy): Eukaryota > Metazoa > Chordata > Testudines > Emydidae > Chrysemys > Chrysemys picta. The sequence continues at coordinate 199,548,886 of NC_088793.1, forward strand.
CATGGGCTGCTCAGTGGTGGGAACTGAGCTTTTGATACTGAATGAAAAATGGTAAGTAGGGTGGGGATACGTTATGGAGGGCCTTGAAAGTGAAGACAAGTAGATTATGCTTGATATGAAAAGAGGGAGCCAATGTGGGGGATGCAAAGAGGATTGCCATAATCAAAGCTACAGGATAGGAAGATGAGCTGTGTAGCGGCATTCTCCATGGACATGAGTGGGGCACAATGGCCATTGTGAAGGCCAGAGAAAAGGATATTGTGTAGGAACGTAATGTAGAAATGCTCTCTAAAAGATCCACCATACAGCAGTCATTGGCTTCTGCACAGGGTGTCAAGGTTTGCATGTGATTTCCTACAAAGGAAAGCTGGGGTATTTCAAAATAGAAAGAGTACATGCAACCTCTCACCTTATCTGAAAAATTCACATCGTTGATACTACCTGAGACTCCTGCTAGATAAATCAGTGTTCATATGACAAAATGTTCTTGCACACCTGATGCATGTAATCCTGGAGCAGGCATTGAACTGCACAACTCTCAAACCCAAATTTAGCCTCGCTATAAATCCACCAAAAATTATGGTCTCCATCATAAAGCCTGTACATTTGTGGCATTATATAAAATATTAATTTTTACCTAATTTTGTGTTCTCTCTGAGAAGCCAGGAAAGATTACTGAGGAATTTTAAAAAGGGGGGAAGGGGAACTTTTTTTTATAACAAAAGGAACTTTGCTTTCCAGGATGAAGAAGCTCTAATGGCCAATGAATGGAACATGTATTGCTTTTCTATTTATCTCTCAAGAGCTACTCCAGTCTCTGATCAGTTCCATAATACGGAACTCTTTGGCTTGGTATGCCCTGACCAGATGCTCTTTAAGGGCTTGTCTTCACTCCAGAGCTAAATCGGCACTGCTGCAATCGATGCAGCAGCATTGATTTAGCAGGTCTAGTGAAGACAAGCTCAGTCGATGGAAGAGTGCTCTCTCGTTGATTTCTGTACTCCACCTCAATGAGAGGCAGAAGCAGTGTCGGTGGGAGAGTGTCACCCATCGACATAGTGTAGTGTGGACCCCACATGAGTAGATCTGAGCTACGTCAACTTGAGTTACGCTACTAACGTAACTCACATTGCATAGCTTAGCTCGATCGGCAGCTGTAGTGTAGACCAGGCCTAAGAGTCTGGTGGAAATGAGCCCCTCTTCTGACCTCTTTAGGAAGTACAACGGCAAGAGTTCTTCCTTTTCCGTTCAGGTTTCTTCCCTAACTACAGAGGAACTTGGCCACATTACAGCAGGGCTCGAGCCCTTTGCACCTTCAGTTCTTCAGCCACAAGCGTATCTACCAATTTGCAGCAATATATTTCCCCTACACTTTTGCCCTTGTAGCTAAATTAGCCACACACGTGGAAGGGTAAATGCTGCTTAGTGTACTTAGTGACCATATCTGTGCATGCTCAGTAGGTGACTTTCACAGAGGCATAACTCTTGAAAAAATAAAGGCTCTTCTTCTGGCTGAGGGCTATTTCCATGCCAGATTTTAACTTTCTACCTCCAGCCATTTCAGCTATTGTGTGACTCAAAAATCATGTCATTAGAGCTGGTCAAAAATTTTCCAATGGAACATCTGTCTGGGTGAATACTATCTTGTTGAAATCAAAGTTTCATAGAAACCAGTCTATTTTGACTGATTTTAAAAAATGGAACTGAGTGTTCTGATCGCAAATGTCCATTTTTAATGTTTTCGGAATGAAACATTCAAACTTTTTTGTTTCAAAATATTTCATTCCAGTTTTTGTTTATATGTATGTATAAATAAAATAAAGTCAAAATCAGAATGAAATGTTAAAATTTAAATAAAACAAAATGACACTTTTTGGTTTTGTTCTGGAATCTTGTTTGACAGGAAGTTCAATTACATTTTTTTATGTTTTTGTTGTTGTTCCATTTCAGAATGGAAATTTTTTTGAAATTTCATGTATAAAAGGAAAATCCAATTCCCACACAGTTCTAGCTGCAGTATCTTTTTTATGAGGTTCTCTTGTACTCAAAATGGAAGGCACTGCAGTGTTTCCAACTCTCATGATTTTATTGCAAGTCTTGTGGTAGTTGATGTCTTTCTTAAAGCCCCAGGTCCTGGAATCATGTGAATGCCTGAGAATCTCAGCTTTGATTTTAAAAATAAGTACGTTTCAGAGAAAAGCTTAAAACCATTATTCAAGTGCATTTGAAATCTTCAGCCGTCAAAGAAAATGAACCCCAATTTTTATTTTTATTTTAAATCTTGAGATTTTTAAGCTATTAGTGTTTGTGGGGAGGGGCTGACTTGTGTTTTTTTTATTTTTTTTTTTATTTATTTGTGTGTTTATTTATTTATTTATGTGAATGCTAGAGGTTGGCAATATTGGCATGGCTTTTGTTTAAACTTTTTAAAAAATTGCCAGTGGCTAGAAACCAAAAATGAAAAATGTCAACCCAAAACCATGGGTTAGAATAAAAATATTTGTGTTACTGTAGCACCCAGAAACTGGAGTCATTGACCAGGGCAGCCTTATGCTAGGCACTGCAAATACACAGAACGAAAGGATGGATCCTGCCCCAAAGAGCTTACACTCTCTAAAGATAAAACAGAGCTGACAGGTGGATCCAGGTAGTCTGCTCTTGCTGTCATTAGGATTCCACTGACATGGGCTCCCGCTTGTTATTGTGTTTCTGTTTTGTTTGTTTTTTAATTTAATACTGACCAATAATGAAGCAATGGCTGAAAACTTGGAGAGTGCAGGTTTATAGTTAGGCACCAGTGGAAACAAAATAAGAGATCAGAATGCTAAGAATGGGAAAGATGGGAGGAGCAGAGTGATAAAAGGAAGCTAAAAATGATTGTAAGTAAGATCTTAGCAGGAGAGAGAGAAAGAGACTAAAGGGCACTTGATTTCAAACAAGACACAATAATTAGAGAGAGCTCAGAAGAGAGGAACAAAACCGATGAAAGGTTTGGAAAATAAGACCTATGAGGAAAGGTTAAAAGAACTAGGCCTGTTCTATCTGGAGAAAATAAGCTTAAAGGACACATAATTGTCTACAAGTATGTAAAGGGAAGGTGTGAAGAGGACAGGCATCAATTTATTCTCAAGTCAAGGAGGATAAAACTAGGAGTAATGGGTTTAACCCTTAGAGGGCCATGGAGGAATCATAAAATAGCAGGGTTGGAAGGGACCTCAGGAGGTCATCTAGTCCAACCCCCTGCTCAAAGCAGGACCAATTCCCAACTAAATCATCCTCCTATTTGCTATGTGCTCTTTACAGAAGACCTGGAGACTTGCATCCTATTTCCAAGCAGCAGAAACACTGCCTTTTTCTCCTCTGTCTCCCTCCCCTCCTCCAGCCCCATAGCCAGTTCCCAGCCCAGGGCTAGACTAGCTTCCCATGAGCCCAATGTTCTCCAGACCTCTACCCATCTTTGAGCACTGCTGGCCCCACCTCCCCGTTAACTCAAGCTGCCGCCCGTGTGCTTGCTCCAAATGCTTCAGGTCTTGCTGGTTCCCAGTCCAACAGACGCGCTGAATACTGGTAGCAGAGATAAGTGGGTTATTTCAGGACCATAGTCTTAGGTGGAGGAGAGAGGGTTTGTCCAGCATGAGGCAGCAGGAATGGCTCCCTCCCCCCCCACCCCCCAAAAAATCCCAAACCTATCCCACTCCCTAGTTGCTTGGAATCCTTCCTCTTCCCTGGTATAATGGCCCCACAGCAATCTGGCTAAAGCCCTAGAAACATCGCCCTTCTCCAGAATGTCGAACACACTGTAGGCTGGAATGAGTCATTAGGCTGTGCTCAGAGTAAGTGGTGGTGTGGAAGCTGTCCTGCCCTGGCAGTAGCCTGGGTGAGACTTGTGACCCCTGCACCTCCCTTGCTGTGGGATCTGGAGTAAATTACTTCAGCCCTTTACAGGGTGCAGTTTATCCATCTTTCCCCTGTGCATCGGGACACCCACTCCTTGACCCTCTCTGGCCACCCCTTGCAAGTACTGGGCAAGCAGCCTCTGCTCACCTGCTGTCCCTGCTCGCCGTGGCCAGAGCCACAAAGGGTTAGGGGTAATCTAGCCCCAGGAATGATTAGTCAGTCTCTTGAGGATTAAATCATAGCAGCAAAAAAAAAAATGTTAAATATCCCAAAAGGCATTATCAGAACAAACCCTGGAACCAGTTGTCCGGGGTAGCTGTAAAATCACCCTCACTGGAGATACACAGGGCTAGATCGAACTCCCATCCAAGGGTACTGGAGATTGTTGGAGAACGATAATGAACCCAGTCCTGTCACTGTGCAGCAGGTGGACAAGATGACCCAACGGCGTGCTCTTCAAAGCAAACGCTCCAGTGGTCACGGAAACAGCCAACTTCACCATGCAGCTGAAGTGGGGCCTTGGGGGAAGGGGTGGAGTGGGGATGGGGCCTTGGGCAGAGCAAGTGTCGAGCACCCCTCTGCAAATCAGAAAGTTGGCTGAATCCCCCCCTCACATGCTAGCCAGCCGTGCAGGAGATGGCAAACTGCTCCTGCAAAGGGACGTGGGAGCAGGTGCTCAGCCTCAGTGTGCCAGATGTTTCCTGGGCTCCCCCAAGGGCTGTGCAGCTCCACTCTCTCGTTTGCTATGGGCTGTGTCTAAATGGCACCGTCAGGCCCTCGATAGTCTCTTTTCGCAGGAGATCTTTTCTCTCCAAAAGGCGAGCTGCGCTGCATGAATGCAGATTTTGCTAGTATAGGCGAAGACGCTGAAGGGTGGCTGGAATCTGAAGCAGGATCTCTGCTTGTCTGGCATTACTGAAATGGCAAACAAGCAACGAACCCTCTTCTAACTTCAGCAGGATGCAATCTAAGTATGGATGTATTAGGACCTGATGCTCGGCTGGTGAAAACAGTCCTCCTGACAAGATTTAAGCCTGATGAGCATCTGGCCTATAGTTCTGAGATGCAAGTTCTTCTATTTACTTCTGTTTCATATTAGGTATCATCATTATCATGACATAGCTAATCACTTTGAGGATAAATACAGAAAGGATTATGAGGCATTCAAATACTACAATAACCGGGGCCAAATCATAGAATCATAGAATATCAGGGTTGGAAGGGACCTCAGGAGGTCATCTAGTCCAACCTCCTGCTCAAAGCAGGACCAGTCCCCAACTAAATCATCAGACCTCCAATAGATCCCGATGGGATTATGTGCAGAGTAAAGCACTACTCCATGTGAGTAAATGAGGCAGAATTGGAAATTTTGAATCAGTAAAAATTAACATCCGTTTTATACTCCGCAGGTAATGATGACAGGTTAAAAAGTTGAGACAATGTCAAGATAAACTACTTCTTGTTTCTGTTCTCCCATACCTCCCCTTCCCCTCAGGTTTTTCCACCATGTTTGGAAAGAAAAAGAAAAGGCTTGAAATTTCTGGACCGTCAAATTTTGAGCACCGGGTTCACACTGGATTTGATCCCAGAGAACAAAAATTTACAGGACTACCTCAACAGTGGCACAGCTTGCTAGCGGACACCGCAAACAGGCCGAAGCCTATGGTGGACCCTTCATGTATCACACCCATCCAGCTTGCTCCCATGAAGGTAGTGTACAGGATCTGGGTTTCCTATTGTCTTTGAGCTTTTCATGCAGGTTCCAGCTCTTGGCAGTTTTACAGGAGTAATGTTGGTACATGTTCTCCAGAAGGACTGAGGGTTATATTTCTTCATCACCAAATGCATATTTGTTGGCCCAAGACCTGCTATTAATAGGGTATAGATGGAATGCTGGGCCTGCCTGGAGTCCCACAGACTTTGTCGCAGATCAGTGCAGGTACAGCAACCAAGTTCAGAAACTGGGCCGTCATTTGATGCACTGTAAATCAGCCAGTTTCCTTTCCTTTCATCCCCAATATAGCCATGAGATTAAATCCTGGACCTTTTAAGTCAATTGGAGCTCTGGCATTGACTCCAGTATAACCAGGATTTATGTGTATATTGTATTTGTATTATCATTATTACAAATACTAATAGTATTGGGGTAGCACACAATCGGGATCCAAGCCACAGCATGCTAGACACTGTCTAACCCAAAAGGAAGATATCCACATCCCAAAGAGTTTAGTCTGAGACAAGCAGCATATAAAGTGTTAGTGGAGAGGTATACCCCAAATCAACTATTAAATACTTCGAGGGAGAGAGAATACTCTAGCAAATGTATTTTTAAAAACAAATGTAAAAATGACCTAAAATAGATTTTACATGCATAAAAATGTCAGACCTCCAATGAGCAATACATTGGCACTGTCCAGGGTTACGTGACAGTGTCAAGTGTCAGGCCTGGCCTACATGGGGGTGGGGGGGATCGATCTAAGTTATACAACTTCAACTACGGGAATAATGTAGCTGAAGTCGACGTACTTAGATCTACTTACTGCGGTGTCTTCATTGCGGTAAGTCGACTGCTGCCGCTCCCCCGTCGACTCTGCCTATGCCTCTCGCTCTGGTGGAGTACCGGAGTCGACGGGAGAGTGCTCGGTGGTCGATTTATCGCATCTTCACTAGACACGATAAATCAACCCCTGCGGGATCGATCACTGCGGAGGTAAATGTAGACATGCCCTCAGAGTGGACAACTGCAAGTCCCTTTTCCAATTGTATAGAGCTCCCATTTCTAGCCCTGCAGGGCTGCAAGATATCAGATCGTAAACCTGGCACTGGAGTGATTGTCCATTTTGGGCCTTAGGCAAGGGTAATGTGGAGAGAGAAGCACCACACTTGGGGAAGGAAGATTAAAAAAAAAATATTAGGGCAGCTATGTGAAGATCCTTTAGAATTTAGACATTCTAGACTAAGCTCAGGAAAGATGGGCAGAGTGCAGGTGAGACAGTCCAAGGGGCATGATAAATGCATGTTCAGTTGGCTCTACAGTATCACACACCCGACATGTGCACGCATGTTTTTTCTCTCTCTCATATTCACACATGCTGCTCTTTCTTTCATACTCTTACTCTACCACTATCCTAGAAGAGAAGTTCTGTGACTTAAAATTCTTATCGGCTTCTTTCCATCCATGAAAAAATATCAATTCTGAGAGTACAAATCATTCATTTGTATTTGTTAATCCTCCTTGCCAAAATCAGGTTTACTGCCAACTGCTATGTAATGTGCTCTCTACCTGCGAGGTCTGGATTGTTGAAAAGCAAAGAAGGATTTCTGGTGTGATTAAAATAGCTTGCTGTTGCGTAAAAGAAGCACTGGAGTAATGGAAAGAGCAGAAAGGCATTTGCCTGCTAGATGTGCATAAGAATAAGGACAATCGCATTCCACAGGATGCGCAATATATCTGATCCAGTGGGTATTTGGCCATAAATTAACAAAGATGTTATATAGAGGAAAAATCAGATTACTGTTTTGCTGCAATCTCATCCATTTTATGGATTTCTTTGGGGTGATCCGTCTTTAGGCTTAAACTCTTTTAAAATGTATTGGATTTGTCAGCTCTGCATAGCCCGGCTTAATTATGGGTCCAAGCCAGCCAAAGACTTCCACATGTGAGCAGCTTTGCTCATGTGACTGGTCCCTTTGAAGCCGTAGGCACATACGTGCATACGTGTCTGCAGGATTGAGCTCTGTCTGACTAGGTGAAGAGTTGTGAGACAGTGTACAAAGACAAAACCTGATGCCATTGGGACGGTGAGAGCCATTTGCAATTATTTTAATAGACCGACACTATCTTGTCTCTCCTTGTATTTATGAAGTAGTTGTTTTTTTAGTCCTGGAAATCATATAGGGTCCAATCTGGCAATGGGGCTGTGCATATAACTCCTATTGTATACTGCAGGAGTTCTATGCACAGTGGACTTGCTTTCATGTTACCTGGTGATTATCCACTTTTTTTTCTCTTTCTCTCCCCTCCTCCCACCTCCTTCACAATATAATTACTGCACAAGATCTTATCACCATATTCCACCTTCCCCCCCCCCCCTCCCAGGACAATCTATTTGAGGACTTAAGTAAGGTACTTCTGAAAATTTAAGTCCCATTTTCAAAATTGACTTTGGCACAGATCCCCAAAGGTGCCTAATTCCCATTGATTTCAGGGGGAGTTAGGTACCTAAATACCTTTGTAGATCAGAGTCTTAGTCACTTAGGAACCTATACTTTCAATGAGATGGAGGATTCTAAGTCACTTTTGACAATGGGACTTCGGCTCCTAAATCATTGAGGGACTTCTGAAAAGTTTATCCCTTGTCTACACTACAGTTAGCACATTTTAACTAATATGTTTTTTCTATTTTCGTGGAAACGTGCCCACAATATAATGTGTTCTGAATCACAAAATGATGCTGGGCTAAAAAGCCCCTTTAAAACTTGTGAAGTGTGGTTTTAGGTCACAAAGGTGATATGGTAATAAAGGCATTGTGGGTTTCTACATTTATTCCCTCTTTAATTACTTTTGTATCGAATGTGCCTAGTTTGTAATGCAAAAAGTATATTGCTAATGGTTATTCCCCGGGAGCTAAAAAGTAATGTAGATTCTACAATCAGAACTTAAGTGATGGTTTGTTGATGCTCCCTGAGACAGAATTGATTGTTTGCTTTGAGCCTAATCCAACGCCTAATCAAGTAAGGGAAAGACTCTCATTGGCTTCAATGGGCTTTGGATCAAGCCCTGTTACATAAGGAGCTGAGTTGGGAAAGCAAATAGACAGCAGGGATAGCCGTCACTCTTTGTAGCAAGGTGCCACCTACTTGAACCTGAGCAACAATGACAAATGGGCACAGGAGATAAAACCCCATACATCCTGTGAAGCTCCATTCCAGGTAGATGCCTGATGTATTGTATCTATATCTGGCAGAGACCTGAAGGTTCTGTGCTTTTTTTATATACTTTGGGAACACTTCAATAGCTTGTCAAGTGTACTTGGATTTTCAAAAAGCCTTTGACGCGGTCCCTAACCAAAGGCTCTTAAGCAAACTGAGCAGTCATGGGATAAGAGGGAAGGTCCCCTCATGGATCAGTAACTGGTTAAAGGACAGGAAACAAAGGGCAGGAATAAATGGTCAGTTTTCAGAATGGAGAGAGGTAAATACCAGTGTCCCCCGGGGATCTCTACTGGGACCAGTGCTGTTCAACATATTCATACATGATCTGGAATAAACAGTGAGGAGGCAAAGTTTGTGGACAATAGAAAATACTCAAGATAGTTACATCCAAAGGTGATTGCAAAGCGTTACAAAGGGATCTCACAATAGTGCGTGACTGGGTAACAAAATGACAGATTAAATTCAGTGTTGATGAGAAATGCCTATGGGTAAACATCATCCCAACTATACATACACAATGATGGGATCTAAATTAGCTGCTACCACTCAAGAAAAAGACCTTGTAGTCATTGTGGATAGTTTGCTGACTAGAGCTGCACATTAAGCAGAAGTTTTCAAAAAAGCTAACAATGTTAGGAACCATTGGGAAAGAGATCAATAATAAGACAGCAAATATCACACTTCCATTGTATAAATCCATGGTACACTCATATCTTGAATACTGTGTGCAGTTCTGGTTGCCCCATCTCTAAAAAGATATATTAGAAATGGGAAAGGTGCTAGGGTGACCAGATGTCCCGATTTTATAGGGACAGTCCCGATATTTGGGGCTTTTTCTTATATAGACGCTTATTACCCCTCTCCCCCTGTCCCAGTTTTTCACACTTGCCATCTGGTCACCCTAAAAGGTACAGAGAAGGGCAACAAAAATGCTTAGGGGTATGGAACAGCTTTCATATGAGGAGAGATTAAAAAGACTGGGACTATTCAGTTTGGAAAAGAGACAACTAAGCGAGGGGGGATATGATAGAGATCTATCAAATCACAAATGGTGTGGAGAAAATTACTAAGGATGTTTTATTTACCCCTTCACATAACACCAAAACCAGGGGTCACCTAATGAAACTAACAGGCAGCAGGTTTAAAACAAACACAAAGGAAGTACTACTTCACACAACGCATGGTCAACCTGTGGAATTTGCTGCCAGGGGATGTTGTGAAAGCCAAAACTATAACTGGATTAAAAAAAGAATTAGGTAAATTCACAGAGGATAGGTCCATCAATGGCTATTAGCCAAATTGGTCAGGGATGCAACCCCATGCCCTGGGCGTCCCTAAGCCTCTGGCTGCCAGATGGTGGGGCTAGATGACCGTGAATGGAGCACTTGATGATTGCCCTGTTCCGTTCATTCCCTTTGAAGCATCTGGCATTGGCCACTGTCAGAAGACAGGACGCTGGGCTAACTGGACCATTGGTCTGACCCAGTATGGCTGATCTTATGCCAATAAAATAGCTGGAATTCAAACTGAATTCACTGTGAGTACTTCAATATTCATTCATTTCAAACATGTGGTCAGGAATAATGGAATTCCCGTGCTCAAGCTTAGCACAATCATTCAAATATCTGGTCAGTACAGATGACCCAGATAGCAGTAGACTGATGTGTATGTCAGAAGTTATATGAATTCTGAAACCTATGCTTCCCGGGTCCCCATCAGAAGGAAAAATTCACTTGTGAATAAGTACAGAAATCAAAATTTCTGACAGGATGCAGAAGTTAGATCTAGCAGCGGAAACTTTCCTGGAAAGTAGGGACCTTGTAAAGGACAATGGGGTAATGGTGGATAACCAATTCAACACAAGCTCCAAGTGCAATGCTTTGGCTAGGAGGGCCGGCCCGGCCCTTCCATGTGCCAGGTGTGCAATTCCTGTGAGTTCAGGGACTGCAGCTGTGGTAAGTCCTTGCATAGACCTCGCAGTGTGGCTTCGTGCATTCGACCAGCCTTTTAAGGCAATTTTTCAATCAGACCTGTTACCGGCACTTAGGCTGTTAGAATTTCTATATAATCTTCTGAGGAAAGCCAGCTTTATTCTAAATAGCAGGAGGTGACTCATGCATAAGGCTGCAAGTCTGTCATGGATTCCATGACTTTCCGGAACCCAGGGCCAGTGCAAGGAAGTTTCGCGCCCTAGGCGAAACTTCCACCTTGCGCCCCCCCCCAGCCCTGCGGCAGCTCATCACCCCCCCCTCCACCCTGAGGTGCCCCCCCAAGGCAACTCCCCCCCCCTGCCCTGAGGCGGCCCCCCCCCCCCGCGGCAACTCTCCTCCCACCCGGGGAGCCGTGCGGCAGCTCCCCACCCCAGCTCACCTCTGCTCCGCCTCCTCCCCGAGCACGCCGCCCCCACTCTAATTCTCCTCCCCTCCCAGGCTTGCGGCACCAAACAGCTGATTGGCGCTGCAAGCCTGGGAGGCGGGAGAAGTGGAGCAGCGACCGCACGCTTGGGGAGGGGGCGTAGGAACGCTGTAAAAAAAATTGGGGGCAGCGCTTTTTGGCACCCCCAAATCTTGGCGCCCTAGGCAACCGCCTAGTTTGCCTTAATGGTAGCACCGGCCCTGCCAGAACCTCTGTGACTTCTGCAGCGGCTGGTGCGGCTGACCCCGAGGCCTGCTACACCAACTGCTGCTGGGGGGGCCCCTGGGGCCAGCTGCTGTCGGTTCTTTTCAGCTTCCCCCTAGCGATCCTGTTTTTTACTCCCATGCTGCTTTCTGCATTCAAACTCCTCCTCTCCAGCCCCAGCCAAAACAACCCAGATGAATAAACAGTGTATTTGACCTACGAGGCTTCATAGTGCAGTATTTGTTCAATATACTTTATAAACAATAAGCTAAAAATATCAAGACTTTACACTGAATTAGTTGTCTGCAAATATACCCAGACAACTGATTTCACTCCTGCTGCAGCATGGAGCTTGGCTGAAGCTAGATGGCCTGACCATGCTCTGCAGCTGTAGAATACTACATGCATCCTGAGAGGTTTCCTATCTCCACAAGAGTCGCTGTGTAGGCAAAGCACAGCTGCTGAAAAGTCACCTCTGGCCTCTACCTACCCAGACCTTTAGAGAGGAAGGCTAGAGGGACTGCACATTTGCTCCTTGGGAATAGTGTAGCAAATAGCCTTAAATGGACTACACACACTAAGATGGTGCTCCTTAGGGCTACCATATGTCCGGATTTCCCTGGACATGTCCGGCTTTTCGGTCTATAAATAGCCGTCCGGGGGGGATTTTTAAAAATCTAAAAATGTCCGGGATTTCCCCCTGGTCGGCTATTTATAGACAGAAAAGCGGCGGCCAAGCGCCGCTGGATAGCCAAAGCCCCTTCCCGGCTCCTCCCCATCCCCTGCAGCCTTACCACGCTGTCCAGCCCCGCAGCTGTCTTCCCACTCCTCCCCTCCCCTGAACGCTCCGCCCACCTGCTCCTCCCCCTCCCCTGCTTCCCGCCAATCAGATCTTCGCGGGAAGTCTGAAAAGAACCAGGGGGCAGGTAGGAGGCAGCAGCAGGTAAGCTGGGGCGGGGGGCGGCGCGAGGAGGAGAGCTCCAGGGAGGCGTGGCCGTGGCCGAGTGGCTCCCTCCAGCCCGTGCCGAGTGGCGCCCGGCGGCCCCAGTGGCTCCAGCCCGGCTCGGGCCCCAGGGTGGCGGCCCCGGTTCCGGCCGAGCGCGCCAGCCCGGCACCGGCCAAGCACCCCCGGTCCGGCCCGGCTCGGGCCCCAGCAGCACCGGCCGAGCACGCCCGGCCCGGCCCGGCCCCCAGCAGCACCGGCCCCGGTTCCAGCCGAGTGCACCGGCCCAGCTCCGGCCGAGCACCTCCGGCCCGGCCCCAAGCCCCGCAGCCCTGGCCGGAGCTCACACCAGAGCGCGCAGCCCGATTCCTGGGCTCTTTAAAGCCGGCCCTGGTCAGGGGACAGGGAGGGGGGGTTGGATGGGTCGGGAGTTCGGGGGGGGGCTGTCAGGGGGGCAGGGGTGTGGGGAGGGGTTGGGACAGTCAGGGACAGGGAGCAGGGGGGGTTAGATGGGTCTGGGGTTCTGGGGGGGCTGTCGGGGGCAGGGGTGTGGAGAGGGGTCGAGGCAGGCAGGGAGCAGAGGGGGTTGGATGGGTCGGGAGTTCTGGGGGTCCTGTCAGGGGGTGGGAAGCAGTTGGATAGGGCATGGGAGTCCCGGGGGTCTGTCTGGGGGCAAGGGTGTGAATATGGGGTGGGGGTGTGGATAAGGGTCAGGGCAGTCAGGGGACAGGTAGGGTCGTAGGGGGGCAGTTCGCGTGGGGGGTTCTCAGGAGGGGGCAGTCAGGGGACAAGAAGCAGGGCAGCTTAGATAGGAGGTATGGTCCTAGGGGGCAGTTAGTGGCAGGGGTCCCAGGAGGGGACAGTCAGGGGACAAGGAGTGGGGGGGTTGGGGATTCTGAGGGGGGCAATCAGGGGGTGGGAAGTGGAGGGAGTGGAAGGGGGCAGGGCAGGGGCGGGGTTAGAGTGGGTCTTCCCCCTCCGCCCCCCCCCCCCCCCCCGTGTCCTCTTTTTTGCTTGTGGAAATATGGTAACCCTAGTGTTCCTGGCTGGCAGTTTTGAAATGGAACTTTCAGCTGGGAGAGAGGCCTGGGCAAACATTCCCATCTGTGATTCCTAGTGCTATCTCCCTCCACCTTGCCCAACACACACACACACACACACAGGGCCAGGTGCCCCTCTCTACTTCATGACACCTTTGTGTGGGGTTGGAGCAGGTCTGCAGCGTGGGGAAGGAAGAGCAGCAGGGGACACAGAGGGCCATATCGGAGATAGGAATCTCATTTACATTTCAACATAAACCCACCTCCCACACCAAAGAGCATCTCATCCCTCACCTATGGAGCAACTCCACCATGAGCCTGTTCTACCGAGGATCAGCAAGCCTGTTATTTACAGCTCCATGTGACCATGGTCAGGATTTGTGTCCCCTGTCTGATATGGTCCCATTGTAAATTTAATTGAGTATAGAATAGGAATGTTTATTGATACGTGTTGCTAGTTTTAATTACTAAATTACTATAAAGCATTCAGGGAGACACTTTTTCTTCTGCAGGGATAATATTTCACTGTGGGGGAGAAGGGGGAAGGACTTGCTTTGCTACACATTTAAAGCCTGGTATTACTTCCTTTATCTTCAGTCTTTTGCCTCTGCAAGAATAATACAAATCCGCCACCTAGTGTGCAAGAATGTGTTTTACGTTGGCATTAACTTGATAGGAGAGTGAACGGAGCTTATTCTCCAATTTAGCAATCTCACAGGAAACCTGTCAGTGCATGAACAAAACTAACTGAGTGAGAAATTCACATTTCAAAGACCAGTATATTTTCCATGATTGGATTGGTATGTTTGATACATCTACTATAATCCAGATGAACACGCTTATAAACAAGGATGTTGATCTAGAGGGTTGGTTTGAGGCATGCTGAATGGAATTAGTGTGAATGTAGGTGGTAAAAGTGTTAATAGAACACTGTCAATTTTAATTGACTCATTTGGGAACATTCCATTTGAATATTCAGTACCCTTTAAATAATACCCATGTTCTTAATTCCTTTAAAATAATTCTGATGTTGGTGTTTATACAGCAAGAGAGAAACTGCCTGTCTAAGGTACCTTCCCTGCATTGTGATCCACTAAGGTGCACTGGTGTATGTGTGGAGAGTCCATTTAAAGTCTGTGAAATGCCGCACAGACAACAGGATCTGTATTATTGGTTCTCAGAACAGCATCAGGGCCAAACTGACTGTACAGAAGGAGAGAGAGGGTGTTTTAGGTGGTGTTTGTCACTGCAGTAGGTACTAAATGTTTAAACAGAAAAGTGGCTTTTAAGTTGATCCTGTCCCTCTAACTCAAGAAGAGTGTACCAAAGCAGAAAGACTGATCCTTGGGCCGTTGAATCACTAGGAATGCTTATTTTTCTGGCCCATTTAACCTGTGCAGACTGCAGTGAAATTCCATGCAAGGAATGAAATCCTGGTCCATAGAAGTCTATGGCAAAACTCCTATTGACTTCAACGGGGCTAGGATTTCACCCAAGGTTCTTGAACATCTCTGACTGCCATTGGCTAGGGCCTGGTAACAGGTAACTGTATTGCTGGTGTTGACAAATTATATTAGTTATTAAAGATCTGAAGACAAAATGCAGAAGGATTACAAACCCTTAAGAATAAGGGACCAGATCACAATTATCTTGCAAATCTGCAATTGCATAATTTCTCTCTCTATGCATCTTGGACCCAATTTTGTGAACATGCAGGTCCATAAATTTACTCCTGTGAATAGTTTGTGTTGGGACAATAATGTCCAGATTTGAGAATGAACTTCCAGAGTAAGTGATTGATTTTGTGTTAAATAGCAATATTGACTAGTTCAGTATCTTAAACATCTCATAACTAGAGCCCTGCAAATCCCTGGATATCCACTTCATATCCAGGGACCATTTTTGCAGATAGTGGATTGGATGCAGATACAACCGCGCAGGGCTCTACTCGCCAGCAGTGCCTGGCTCACAGCGTCTGGCTCGGGCAGCCCCAGGGGCACAGCACGCTTGGGGCCGGCTGCCAGCAGCCAGTGGTTGGGGCTGGGTGGCAGGCCGGAGTCAGGGTTGTCTAGCACCTGCTCGTTGCGCCGCTTCTGGTCCAGCAGCTTAGGCCCCTCAGGCAGCGCCAGTATCCCCACCATGACCCAGCCGGCAGCACTGGCTATGCTCCCGGCCCCGTGGTTCCTAGGCAGCTGGGCCCGCCCCCAACCACGGGAATTGGAGTGGGCAGGACCCTGGTCCCCCACTCTTCCTGCGCTCACGATGCAATGCCCCTTCTCCCCAGCCACCGCACCACCTCTTCCCCTCAAGACCCTGCCCTAGGGTGACCAGATGTCCCGATTTTATAGGGACAGTCCCGATTTTTGGGTCTTTTTCTTATATAGGCTCCTATTACCCCCCACCGCCTGTCCCGATTTTTCACACTTGCTGTCTGGTCACCCTACCCTGCCCCCATGCTGCCCTTTACCCCCAGTCTCTGCCCTGGCACTGCCTTTTCCCTTCAAGAGCCCCCCTGCCACTTGCTCATCTCCACTCCCTTCCCGCCTTCCCCCATCGCTAGCCCTTGTGAGACAGCTTGCTGCTGTGGGTGTGGATACACATAAAAGATGGCTAGTGGACAGCAGGTCAGATGCACATTGATTCTGGCGGATGCGGATCCACATTTTTATATCCGGGCGGGGCTCTACTCATAACTTCAGTGCTGCGGATATTTAAAACTGAACATTTCACATTTTAACCCTTCCGTCAGATAGATATTATACTTGGATAACTACTGCCTGCGCCTGGCTCTTTACAAATGACTAGAGGTGATGAGGCGCCTTGAGGATCTTGGAAGCTAAGGCCCCAATCCTGAAAACACTTGTGCACACACTTAACTTTATGCATGAGTAGCCCCATTGAAGTCAGTGGGAATATTCATATGTGATTATGTGATTGCAAGGTTAAGGCCTAAGTATCTGATCCTGAAAACCCTTATTCATGTGAGTAAGCTCTACTCATGCAAATAGTACCCCTGATTTGAATGGGACTATTCATGTAGGTAAGGAGTTGCTGGATCAGGTCCTACAGTGACATAATAACATAAATGAGATAATACCGATTACAGCTTTTGGTTACAAATATTAACTGTAACACAATAAATGTCATTAGTAAAGCACAAGACATGGCTTACTTCATCATGATTTTAAATAACTTCACTGCAGGGCTAGATTGGGCAACCCTTCATCATCTTGGTGACTGATTACTCAGATGAGAAATACTCATGTATCCGAGTAAAGGTTGCACAATTTAGCTTTCCATCTCCTCTTTATTGCAGGTTGTCAGTGCCAAACACTAGGTGGCAGCAAGTAATCTTTAGAAATTCATCTACCTCTACCCGTGTGTCTTAAAATCATACATGCACTGCTAGTGAGAAATCTGCTTGGACATTGCAGAGGGAATTTGTCAGTGATACGTTTTATCCTCACTCATAATCCTTATAAATTCTCTTTTACAGAGAGCTATGAAATTGTCCATATCAAACTACTTGTATTGCAGTTGGGCTCCACATTTGGGTGATTTTATAGACGACCTCTTTTGGGGCATCCGTTTTGCATTTAAACAATAACAAAAATCACCTGATTCTGCATCTGTGTTCTTATACATTCCTTTGTCAGGCACCTTCTTTGTTAGTTCCTAGTATCACTAATAATGGGGGAATTGATAGTGCCTGCTGTAGTTAAGGGTGGCAAACAATTTCAGTTATAATGCTGTTTCCATGTAGTCATA
The DNA here is from genome assembly GCF_011386835.1 of Chrysemys picta bellii. Classification (NCBI taxonomy): domain Eukaryota; kingdom Metazoa; phylum Chordata; order Testudines; family Emydidae; genus Chrysemys; species Chrysemys picta. Next base: position 199,566,088 of record NC_088793.1, read on the forward strand.
ACATGCTGAAGTCCACGAGAGCTCTGCATGCAAAGACCAGCAGGATCAGGAACAGAATAAAGTTATTCTAAGGCTTATTCACCTCTGGAGCAAGAGCTCACCATTTACGTGTATGTATTTATTCTAGCTTCTTAGGCTAACGTGATTAGACTTTAAGCTTTGGTGTGCTATAGAAATTTGATTCATCCTTGTTTGTTTTCTTATTGTCCTTCTGCCAACACAAGTTCTAACTATAATAGCTGGGCCCTGTGTATTAGGAAAGAATGATCATGGACAGTTTATAGAGACTGTTGAATAAATTGTCTATTGGAAAACTTGGACACTGTAGGCCAGAGATGATTCATCTCTGAAACAGATCTTTGAAGTGGGAGAGAGATGCAAGGGCAAAATGTTTAGGTTTTTGATCGCAAAGATCACATCCTATGGGCTTTAATTAACTATCAGGATTGCACCATTAAAAGAATAGCAAAAGCTTATGAGTTTTACTGAAATAAATAGCTTTTTAGTACAAACAAAACAATAATTGCTATCTGTACGCTAATTTACATTTAATAATTCCCTGGGTGTGAAGCATAAATTTCCAGTAAAAGCTCTAGTAAAATGTTCATAGTTCAAAAAGCTGCGGAGTAATTGATTTAAAACAGTGCCCATCTAGCACAATGGGGCTCTGATCTTTGCTTGGGGCTTCTCGCTGCTGTTGTACGAATCATAGATGATATCAGCGTAGCATAAGCGGTTATGCACATCTTAGTTATGTGTTTTATGCAGCAATATCGGTCGCAAGTCCACTATCTCTCTTGTTACTCTCTTTGCAGTCCTAAGTGGTGCAGGACGGAGAAGGAGCAGCACGTTGTGTGATACCTTGTCAGACAGACAGATTAATTTATTAAGGATGTCAGGGTCAATCTACTGCTGATAATGGAATACCACTGAAAGTGGTTCAATCCAGCAAATCAAATCAAATCTAAATTATGCCAGAAGTGTTTCAGCAGCTTCATGTAAATTAGATCGTATTATGATACTATGTATCATCTTTCTACAAGTTACGTGGACAAAATTTCTCTGAAAAACTGACCTTTTGTTTCCTTAGAGAATGCTCACCAAACAGAAGCCACCTTTTCGGTTTTGTATGAAAGAATAAGTAAATAAAACACAAAGGCAGATGGATCTTCATGTCTATAGTATCTCCTGCCTTGTAAATTTGACTTATCTGTTTAGATTTCTGCCTAATAATTTTTACTACTGTGTTACCAAAATTTCAGTTGGAAATCATTTACAGATGTACAGTACTATTTATTTGTGGCACTGCTATTCCTGATGCTTTGCATCTTACGATGACCATCTTCCAAAAACTAAGAGTGGTGTGTGTCCCAGAATAAGAAAAAAATAATAATCCCACTATTGGATTTACTGTTCTGATGAATTTACTTCAGGCATTTATTTTGCTAGTAAAAATCTCTAAATTCTCTGAAGTAACCAAAAGAAAAACTGTTACAGGAGATATTTAGGAAGACCGTAATATTTTCAGACATTCCACTAAAAATCATGTGAATATATTAATACCCTGTGGGTGGGGTATGGGTGTATACACACAATTTTCATTAAATATTTAAAAACGGCTGTGAGGGTCCTTAGCTCTGCATTTCCAATATTAGATTTTGGGGAATTAGGGTAGTGATCAATCGATCGGGGATCGATTTATCGCGTCTAGTGATCCGTCCATCTAGCCCAGTTTCCCCTCTCTCTCTGCAGGGCCGGCTCTAACTTTTTTGCTGCCCCAAGCAAAAAAAAAAAAAAACACCCCGCCATAACAATCCTCCCCCAGCGCCGCCCCACTGAAACAAAAACAAAAACAGCTCCCCCAGTGCCGCCCCGCCGAACCAAAAAACAAAACAAAACAAAACAACCCCAGCACCGCCCCGCAGAACCAAAAACAACACCCCCCCAGCGCCGCCCCGCCAAACCAAAAACAAACAAAAAAACTCCAGCACTGTCCCGCTGAACCAAAACCAACCCCCCCAAGCGCCACCCCGCTGAACCAAAACCAACAACAACAAAAAACACCCCGAGCGCCACCCCACCGAACCAAAAAAAAAAAAATACCCCCGAGGGCCGCCCCACCACCCCAAGATTGGCCGCCCCGCCACCCCAAGATTGGCCGCCCCTTATAAGGTGCCGCCCCAAGCACGTGCTTGGTCGGCTGGTGCCTGGAGCCGGCCCTGTCTCTCTGACAGTGGCCCAAGCCAGATGCTCCAGAGACAATGAACAGAACAGGGCGAGTATAAATAGCAGTGGAGACCATGAGCCATTGCTTAGGCAAGTAAAGACACATGAAGAGGGTAGGAATGTACTCAAGTATACACCCTACATGGTTCTCTACTTGCTCATAACCGTGCCTCTCCATCTACAATGCTATTCTTAGCGGTGTGCTGTCCTGCTACCTCCCCACTGTTGGAGCCTTTTCTCACCACAGTGAAAAGCTCTGGCAGTGGGCAGCTGCTGAAGCCTTTTCCCCGCTGTCTCCCCTCTGCTGCGGCTTTTCACTAACATGTAGCTACAAACTGCAGTGTGGGCACAGCCTCCTTTTCACTGAGGCGTATAGCTACACATACGCTACATGCTGCCACCAGTGGTGTGTAGTGTAGATGCCAGCCGTAGTGTGTACAAATAGGGCAGTACACCCTTTAAACAGGCTGTGAGCCCTCTAGTGGTGCTCACTTCGTTTTATGTTCCACAAGCGGCCAGAAACCAGCCAGAGCGGCAGTATGTGTGTAGCTAGGACTGGCACATTTGTGTATAATTAGTAAACATGGTTATTGCATAGTTAACATGGAACCAGTTGTGCCCATGTGGGGTTTTTTTCACATTTTTTTCTGTTGTATAAAGAGACAACATACCTGTATTTAATACTTGCTATTATAGCAGAGTGAAAAGGTTGTCCTCTTCTGTGATTTTTAGGGATTATTTGAAGAACAAAACTTCCCTGGACTTCTGTAGGGCCAGGATTTCATCTGCTGAGTTGACTAATGCTCTATAAAATGTCATTGTGACACACAAAGCTGTTGTGTAGTTTTAAGAACAAAAACATCTTTGGAAACTTTGTGTGGGAGCAGGGGAGTAAAACAAAAATGTTGGTTTGCGGTTATCATGTTAGGTGTCAGCTGGTGCAGATATGAATGCACTTCACTATAGTACATGTTGTAAAGAAAACAATAATATATTAGTTTCAACATTTTGTTTCTTCACTTCTATGTTATCATAGTGTCCATTTTTTAATTTTAATTAAAAACAGAGAGAGGACCATGATGAGGGCAGTGTAAAGAAACAGACTCAAGCCCATGAGTCCTCCTGACGAAATTCCCCACCGCCAAAGTTGTCCGTAAAAGCAATGATTTTTGCAACATAAAAGATGATAGTTCTCGCATTTTCCAAAGTGTTTCAGAAAATTCAGTCAATCAGCAGCCTAAAATCTTTCATTAGTTTAAGAAGAGAATGGGATTCATTAATCAGGTGAACAGGCTTAAAAATGTTACTATGCAAGTTTTCGGAATAGCTTGAACCTCATTTTGAAAAATGTCATATGAACCAGTAAGAAGGCTTACAATGTAGGTGCTAATTAAAATTACTTTTTACAGCCTGTACTCTTGATGCCTGTTTAATTTGTGCTCTCCAGAAAGGCCAACATAACACATCACCATATTCCCCAAACCCATCATGAACAAATTTAAAATATTTACTTTGTAATATTTAAATAATTTCTAAATAGCTCTTTGTTTTAGATCTTCACAAATGATAGGTGCTGATCTGACAGCCCTTTATTCTCTTGTGATTCACAGATTTTTAAAGCGGAAGGTCCTGCAGTGATCATCTAGTCTGACCTCCAGTATGTCTCAGGCTGTAAAAATTCATCCTGTATTCTCCCCATCTGAACTCTTTGCGCTTGTCTACACTGCCAAATTATATCATGTTAATGCATATGTTAACTAACAGACTGTTAAACATGACTTAGCATTGCTTAACGTTGTAACAGTGGGTCATAGTTAATCATAGAGCTGGTTTGGAAATAGATATCTCCCTCCCTACCCTCCCACCCCACAAAAACCTAAATGTCACCATAGCCCCTCATTGGACTTATAATTTGGGGCCTCATGCTCTCATTCTCCTCTATAGGTTGGACTTCCTGGCAGTCTACATCTCCCATGATCCACCACACTCGCCTCTCTTAGTGAGGGAAGGTGGTGCATCCTGGGAGATGAAGTGTGGCTGAGGACACCAGTCAGTAGAGGAGAACATGAGCATAAGGCAACTGAACTACAACTCCAATGAGGTACTGTGGTGACATTTTTTTTTAAGTGAAATTTTTCTGTTTTGGGGTGTTCAGTTTGTGACAGAAATCTAAATTTTCTGTGGAAAGCAGACACTTTTCATGGAAAAATTTCATTTCAGTCAGAAAACCAACTTTCCATTAAAGAACAGTTTAGACTGATTATTTTAAACCAGACCTCATTAACGATGAGCTTCTGATACATTGTTAAACCAGGCCGTCTACAGAGAGGGCCTGGTTTTCTCTAGCCCTGCACCTTGCGTAGTCACTTACACCCCGAAAAAGTGGCTGTAAAATGCTGCTGTACAGTAATATTCAGTGCCCACTTTGCACTGGTGTTAGTGACTACATCAGGTGCAAAGCTGTGGGGAGTCCACATTGTTTAAGCATTATGTCAGTGAACACATGTTCTAAGGTGTAATTTTCCAGTGCAGACAAGGCACTGCTCGCCGTGATTAACCACCGCACTACTCCAGTTTCATGTCAGTGCAACTTCATTGAATCAAGCCCACAGCAGTCCAGTGGGAGTATGTGTGAAAAAGGGCTGCAGCATCATGCCCTGTAATTGCTCATTGGCTAAAAAGAATGGGCCATTGAGAAGAAGGCTCCATGTTTATTTACTCTCCACTCCACCTCTTTTTAATAGTTTATCTCTTGCATAGTTGTATGTAACTTCTGAATCTAAACACGTGTAATAAAAGAGAGACTGTAAATGACAGATCACAGATGACTTGGATTAGGACACTGTTCAAGGATTGCAAATCATATCAGAATTATTATTCTTTGATTTATTTCCTGCTCCTAGATCTGCAGTCGTAGATTAGTGCAAAGTAACTATAATGAAGCATGTTAGTTCTCACAAATCCCGTCTTTAGCACATTAACAATATAAAGCAAGAATAAATTGCTGGGCTGGGATCCTTAACTGTTGTAAACTGGAATAGCTCCCTAAAGACAAGAGAGCTACACTGATTTACACCAGCTGAGGATCTGGTCCCTGATCCTGTAGGCCTGACTCCTGAATGGGATTTTGTCTAAGTAAAGTAAAACAGAGCTTTATGTGAGTAAGGGCTCTTATATTGTGCCCTAAAACTACTTAAATGAAACACACCAAAGAAAAAGGTAACGTTAAAAACAGTGAATATCCTTTTATTATGGAAGGGTTCTCAGTTTTTCTTTTCTTTTTCCAGGTTATAAAACATTCTTACCAATAGGTTCACTCATGTTGCATCTGTTTCTCAGAAACACAGTGCTAATGGCAGTATGTTCTACACAGTAACAACTACAGAATGAGGTGGTACAGGGAGGGGAAATCTAAATGAAAATAAATTCAGCATGCAGCTTGCTTTCTGAAACAATGCAGGCAGTTTGTCCACCTTTGGTGAGGCGCACTCCACGGCAGAAGCCCTGCACAAGACCTATGCACCATTTACAAACCCAGTTCAGCCCTTTCTTAAGGCTGCCACCCTTACAGCAGGATCCAGCCGATCCGCAGCTCGCCCCAGGATTGAAGAAGCATAATGGTGTCTTTAAAGCCACCTCTATGCCACTCTTCCACCTGTACCTGCCCACAGCTTGGCCAGATCAAAAGATCTAGCTTTTAGGGTACGTCTACACTGCCCTCTAAGCCCAGCTCTGTGGACTTGGGGTTTCGAAGTCTGCACTTGAGCATCCAAACGGCATTGTAAGCCTGGGTTTACAGTTGCTGGACCTGGGTCTCTCAGCTCTGCTCCATACTCCACTCCACAGACTTTCTGTGGCTTGACCTGTATCCACACTGCAAAATGACAGGGCTTGGAGCCAAGTCACAGCGGGACTTGGGCTCTGACCCACCTCCCTCACGGCGTGCTAGGACCCGGGTCCTCTGTGCGTGCTGACCTGAGTTGGACTGATTGATGTGAGGAGGAAAGGGGGACTTAAGTGAAACCAGGGTCAGACCTTGGGCTTAGTGTTCAGTGTAGACACCTATCCATGGGCTATATCTACACTTCAATAAAAGGCCTGGGGCTGGCCTGAGTCAGCCAATTTGGGCTCACAGGGCTTGAGCTGCGAGTCTAAAAATTGTAGTATAGATGTTTGGTCTTGGGCTGGAGCCTGGGCTCTGAGACCCCATGAGGGGTTGGGCCTCAGAGGCCAAGCTCCAGCCTTAGCCTAAATGTCTACACAGCAATTTTGAGTCCTGCAAGCCCAAGTCCATTGACCTAGATCTGGAACTCAGTGCAGTAGGTTTTCATTGCAGCGTAGATGTGTCTGGAATTCTTCACTGGGGTGGAGTTTATAGGCATGGACATTGTCACTTAGCAGAAGTGGCAGGTTTGCAGGGCCTCCCAACCCTGGGTGAGCCATTGGAGGCCAGGACCACCCATGAGGAACCCCCAGATTCTCCCTCTTTGGCTAAGAGGTTCAATGTCACAGAGGGAGAACAACCTCGGTGAACCCAGTCTACATTAACTTAAGTGAGAAATCCCAATATGCTGAGGGAGAGAAGCTGTTGCAGAGAGCTGTTGACCTCCATCCAAATGGGAGATCCCAGTTCCCATGAAGCAAAAATCAAATGCTTTCTGCAGGGTAGAGGGAGCATCACTGCAAAGATGGAATTACCCCTCCCCCACTAATTCCTCCAGTTCTGATTTTATTAAACATTCAGCAAGCAAAATATCAGCAAATGATTTAGGTCAAAAAATACTTTGGAGATTAACAGTTAGTTTTGTCACATATTCATATTGTAGTTCTTTGATTTTAGACTTTGAAGGAATGTTTGAAATGTCAGTGCTGAAAACATCTTCCTCACTTACAGGTTAATATGACCTGGAGTAAATTCTGTTGGCAAATTGTGTGTGCGCGTGCACAAACATACCACAACAGTCATTTAAAAACAATGAAGGCTGCTAAGGACAAATTACACCCGACTCAAACCCACAAAAGCCATGAAATACAGAATAATGCCATGCAACGTCTACTTCTGAGGGAATTCTGCGCCAAAAAAAAAATTAAAAGTTCTGCGCACGCTATTTTAAAATTCTGCACATTTTATTTGTCCATACATAAATGTGCAGACTCCAGCCTGGCAGCAGGGAGCACAGGCAACTGGCTGCATGGAAGTGGAAGATCACCTGCAGCCTCCCTAGGTCAGGGACTCGACAGTGCAGCTGCACTGGATCCTGACACAGCGCAAGGGCCAGGCGTGCCCCAGAAACACCGTGGGGCCCTGCCCCTCCTCACCTGGTGTGGGCAGGATCCAGGTGTGGAGGGGCTCAGTGTGGGGGGATCCAGATGTGGGGTGAGAGGGTTCTGTGTGGGGTAATTTGGGCAGCTCAATGGGGGTCTGGGTGAAGGGGGGATCTGGATGCACAGGGGCTCGTTGTGGGGTTCTGGGTGCAGGGGCAATGGGACTCTGAAGGGAGGTCCAGGTGAAGGTAGTTGAGACTGAGCAAGGGGGTCTGGGTGCCGGAGGGACTGGTGCTTGGTCAGGTGGGGGTCCAGGTGCAGCTGGTTGGGACTCAGTGGGGTGGAAGTCCGGGTGCGGGGAGCTCATCGGGGTGGTCCAGATGCATAGTGGGTAGGGCTCATCAGGGTGGGGGTTTGAGTGCAGGGGGCTCAGTGGGATGTGGTCTGGATACAGTGGGAGGGGATCAGCAGAGGTCCGGATGCAGCATGTGGGCCCGACGGGGACGGCCAGGGGCAGGGGGGGGAGGTGAAGCCCAGCGGAGGATTGAGGGGGAGGGCTAAATGCACAGGAGTTGTGCGGACAGGGGAGGAAAAATCGCAATAAATCTTTTTGAAACTGTCTAAACTATTCTTAAAAACAACACCTTTCAGTAGCGTACAGGTATGTGCCACTTACAGAATAATGGCAGTGTGGGGTGGTACTTTATAGGTGTGGTGTTGGTACTCATGTAGAGCTGGTAGAAAATGTTCCAGTGGAACAGTTTTCCATTGTAAAATGCTAATCCGATTCAATCAAAACTTTTGCGGCAACGTATTGGTTTTGTCAAATATTTCAACCAAAAAAATATCACAACTTTTTGTGCCAATGTAGCCAAAACATTTCATTTTGACTCTCTTGTATCAACTGTTATGTTATGTAATATAATATAGACTGATCATAGAAATGCTAAAGTTGAAACTCAGCACTTTGGCCTTAATTGAAATGAAGTGCTTTGATAAGGTACATATCGAAAGCAATACTTTGAGAGTCGTTGTGTTTAATTATTATTGCTCTGTCTGTTTTCCCTCGGCTTTCAACATTTCTGTAACATGTTCTTTTCAAACCAAAAAAATATTGTTAACATTTAATATTTTCCTTGGGAATCTTTCAAGTGCCATTTAATGACTGTATTTGTGTATTTTTAAAAAAAGAAAAGAGAGAAAGAAAAGTGACTAAACTGTAGACACTTGACTGGAAGTTTAATACCAAACATTTTGTCAAAGTTACTATGTTTTAAAATGTCAAAAGAATCATCAGCGAATGTGATTATAATGAAATGTTGCTCTTGTTGTTATGGCAACTGACTTTAAAAACTGCTGTAAAAAGGTTGACAAATTATACAGTGCGGTTTTGGTTCATCTTTTTTTATAGTCCCCCATCACTTAACTTTTAAAGAATTTTAAACAGTTTGCACTGAAGGTAAGTCACCGATAATATTATATGTTGTCTCAGATGTTTATATGTACATTTATTTCAGTGCATCAAATATCAGTTACTTTTCCAGACTGAATAACTTCATTTCTACATTAGTCACACTTTCTGTAATTAAAATGAGAATGTCCCATTATTCTCTTAGCTGCTGACCTATTTTACATTGCAGCCAATATCAGGTTAATCCAATGTGACAGTGTCCAAGTTACACACATGTAGGAGGGTTTTGTTAAAAACACACTGCGAGGTCCTCCCTCTGCTCCCATTGAAGTCACTTAATTTAGTGGCAGTAGAGAACTCAGTGTACCAGATTGGAGATACATGCTGAGGATTTGGCCCATTTAATTCTGTCCCTATAGAAAAGAACCACCAAAATGTACTGAGCAGAGAGGGGTCAGAGGTTATCTCATGCCATAACTGTAGCATTTGTGAGACGCCAGTTTCAGAATCCTGTTGGAAAACTTTCTGCAAAGTGCTTAGCTGGTAGGTCAGTGAATTAAATGTGCACTAGTGAAATCCACCACTCCAAATGATAATATAAATTATCCAGTTGATAACAACGAGACACCAATATTGTTCTTGTGAAGTGACAAGGAAATATTTCCTCTTCCCAAGGTGCCCCATGCTATCAAATTCTTACACCTGTGAATATAATTTAATTTCATGAACAGGGCTTCAAAGACTGATATCTTGCAGCATGAGAAGAGAAATTGTCAACTCTTCAGTTGTGTCTACTTAATTTACCTTTAATGCCATGTAACTCTAGATTTGCTGTAGTTCCTTTTCCTAAGAAAAATTGATTTTCAGATTTACACAGATTGTGTTTTTATTACACACATTATGTGTTAATAAAAATAAGGGAAGTAAGCTAAGAACAAAATCTGAATTTAGATTGGCTGTTTATAAGGTGACATTTTATAAAAGGATATTTATTTGCTCTGTCTGTCACAGAGAATTTAAATCCACAAAGACTTTTTTTAAATGATCTAGAAGAAGAAAAGCTAATATATACTTAGTGTATAAAGTATAGTAGTTTAAAAAACAATAAACGCAAGGTCATATTAGGCCAAAACTGTTAATTACCCACTTCATTATTGTCAAGGTTAATACAGTATTTGAGACCAGAAGCTGTTTCTCATCTGCTCTTTGAAACAAGGCGAGACAGCTGTTCTTACGGACAGATCCATTATAGCTTATCACTAGAGGACAGACCACTAAAGGAACACCATGAAATATGGCTACTGTCACAGGCAGCCAGAACAAACACCAAGACTGTTCAGAAACCAATGGAAATGAAATGAAAACTACTTGAACTTAGTTGACTTTAATTCAATTAGATTGGGTTGCATTGATTTTATTTCATGACAGCTACAGTGGCATAAATTTCACTAGTGCTCCTTAATCTATTGTAATATTCACCTATCTAAAATGGCAGAGTGTTTTGCACTGATAAATGTTCTTTAATAAACATTGGAAATTGATGGTAACAAACCGCAACCATCTTTTGTGAAACTTACTTAAACCAAGTTGTACGATACAATATGGTTTGATTTTCATTATTCATGCTTGGCTAGTTATTGTACAAGATTCCTTTATATGAACTCAACAAAAGAGCGAAACAAATGTAACATAACCTTAGCTGAATCAACCTTAACAAATAGTGCATTGTTTTTAATTATAGAAGTATCTGCATTTCTTTACCTACAGAATCTAAATTTCATTGGTCTAAAAAGCTCTGAAGACTAATAGGACTCAAGAAAAGATTTTTTTTATACATATAAAATACATATACAGATCAAGAATAACATGAACTCCTTATTTGGAAATATTGTGGGTAGATTTTAAAGAATGAGTTAAATCTAGTTTTGTTTTGGGGTTTTGTTTGTTTTTATTTCCAGTGTGAAACAACTTGAAATTGCAAGACTTTCCCATTACACCTCATTCCCTATATAACACTGTCCTCGGGAGCCAAAAAATGTTACCGCGTTATAGGTGAAACCACATTATATTGAACTTGCTTTGATCCATCGGTGCATGCAGCCCCTCCCTCCCCCCCCCGGAGCGCTGCTTTACCGCGTTATATCCGAATTCGTGTTATATCGGGTCGCATTATATCAGGGTAGAGGTGTACTAGCAAAGAATATACTTGTACTACCACCACTTTTGGTATCATCTCTTTTTCCCCCCTAAAACAAATTAAATTTTCAACCTTTTATAATTCCTGCTGTCATATCTACATTGCATGAGATTCTCTTTTTGTTAACTAATATCTACGTGGCGCTACTGCATAGAGAGAATAGCTATGTGGCCGCAACAGGGGCCAACATTCGCAAATTTGGGAACCTAAGGTTGGGCACCAGAATCTCTATTTAGGCACCTAAATGAAAGCAACTTGATTTTCAGAAGTGCTGAGCACCTACAGCGCCTTCCATGGATTTTGTGGATGTTGGGTCTGCTTTTATTAAGGATAATAGGATTTTAGGTGCTTCATCTAAAACCCTTTGAAGTCCAATGGGAATCTTTCTATTGATTTTAATGGGCTTTAGATCAGGCCTTTGGTACCTAACTTTCCGCTCTCAAGTTTGAAAATTTCGGCCATGGTTTATATCAAGTTAGTGGCTTGTTTCCACTTATGTAGTGCAAAAATTTCTACTTCATAGCGAACCTGCAGTACATCATTCAAGCACACAACACATTCTTCTTCAGGAATGCTTAGTGTCCTGACATTAGTTCAATTCTGTAAAAACATCTTATTTAACTTTTGAAGCAAAGACTCTCTTCATTTATTTTTATTCATTATGGTAGCATTCCTAAAGATGGATCTTTGTTTATTTTTTAGCCCTAATAAATAATTACGCATAAAGTTTATTTATCCTCCTGTGAGACACACTACAGTATTCTTTGTTACTCTTCACAGTGCATATATTAGATAAAGATTTAATGCTTCATTTTGGAATGATCTTCTATTGGACCTACCAGAAATATTTTTAAAACGATCTTCCTCAGTATCTTCAACTTTCATTCAACAGGAGCAACACTTAGAATTTTTCTTGACATAATATTTGCTCCTGCAATATTACATACGATACCGTCCAAAGATCACATATTTTTCCTCTTTAGGAAACTATATTTATATACTAATTCATCTTGTGATTTCAGTGGTGTGTTTTTGACCATAATAATAACAATACTTTGCACTTCCAGGCAAGAATCTTAAAGCACTTACATTAATCTAGACTCGCAACATCCCTATATGGTAGGTAAGTGTTATCCCCATTTTACGTATAAAGAAACTGAGGTAAATAGAAACTACAGTGGTTGCTCGTAAAAAGGCAGTGGTTCCCAATAGTCATCCCACAGTTTCCCCCCTATATTTAGAAGAGGAGATACCTGCAGTATCTCAGCTATAATTATCTGTTGACAAGTTTTGGCATTTTAATGGTGACCACTGTGAGTGACTTGACACAGTGCATGCAGGGAGAGTCAGGCATAGAACCTAAATGTCCTGATGTGCAGTCCTGTGCTGTAGCCAGAAGACCACCTTTTGTCATCTGCAGGAATTAATGCTGCTTCAAACAGAATTAACTCCCCCGGGATATCTGCTTGGATACCTGCAGGTACGCCTTCCACCCCCAAAGCCCAGTGGAATTCTTTCTTGATGGAGCTCCAGCAGCGAGGTATCTTTGGGTTGCAAAGGAGGGAGAAATCATATTACCCCCTTCCCGCCCCCGGGGGAGAGTTTTACTCACAGAAGTTCCCCTCTGCTCCTGCTCATTCCAGACACTGAGAAGGCAGAGTAATGGACAGTCCAGTCTACTTCAGGAGAACCTCCCCTCTTTGAAGAGTAGCCCCAGGGAGATTATTAAGTCAGCACTTCTATCCTGAGCCCACGTTGATACAGGAGAAATTGGATGGCACTTGAGTATTTCAATCGTGCATTCAGTTATAAGCATTTCATTGTCGACTGTGCTGTTTGATTATGTGATAATTAAATATGAATGATCATAAAGTCACCCTGCCAAAGAGAGGCTATAGTTTAATGAAATGATTCCTTTCATGTTATTGAATTGCTTCAAAGTCAAAAGAAGCCATCTAATTACTTTTTTATTTTCCTGGTGTTTCAATGTCGCTCGCTTCAAAATAGCAACCTGGACAAATGATTATGGGCATAAATCAGAGCAGGGATCAATGCAAGGTCATGATTGATTTGCATTTAGCCCAGCTTTACTGAGGTGGCCTTTTCTGAATAAAAGAGAAACACATTGCTGTTGATTTTGTGGAGATTCAGCCAAAAGGAAGTTGAAGCAAAGAGAGGAAGAAAGGTAGACCCTGTGTAAAGGCAAGAAGGGCCTTTTTATAGAATATCAGGGTTGGAAGGGACCTCAGGAGGTCATCTAGTCCAACCCCCTGCTCAAAGTAGGTCCAATCTCCAGACAGATTTTTGCCCTACATCCCTAAATGGCCCCCTTAAGGATTGGGCTCACAACCCTGGGTTTAACAAGCCAATGCTCAAACCATTGAGCTATACCTGCCCCCCGTTACTTAGTCGCATCTCTCTCAGACTACAGTGGGAGCTTTGCTTGAGGGAAAACATGAGCAAAGACTTCAGGATTGAGTACAAATATAGAAATAGACAAGTGCACATTGGTCCTGCACAGACTCACCATACATAGCCAACCTTAATTCTAGCATTTCCAAACTTTTAAGCACTTAACGTTGCAACCTTAATATTCTTTTAACATCATTTTTGATGTCATGTTGTTATATACAGTAACCACACAAAAATGCTTCATAATTACATGTACACACTATAACGTATGACAAGATACCTGGGCACTCTCTCTACTCAAAAATATACAAGTATATAAAATGTTGCTAGATTTCTGAACCTCCCTTTTGCCGTAACGTCTTTAAGTTATCAGCACAATAAATATGGGCAACACGTAGATCTTTGCTTTGAATGATCGATAGATAATTCAGAATTCACAGATTCATCTGCGAACAATGTAAATGGGATATTAGGAGTTATATCGCGACTAGTTCTGGTTTATATTTTGCCAGAAAATTAGTATCCAGGTTATACTTTATATGATGTTGCATCTGATCAAGTACAAACTGATGCATTGCACCAAATACATAAGACTCAATTTAATTTGCTCTTATTCTAATAACCAGCTCCCTGTCTGAATAGTGCATGCTCTGATCCAAGCTATATACTGGAAGACTGAAGCAGAGTAAATAGAACGGTGTCTACCTAGACGTCAGCAGATACTACAGTTCATAGTTTTTCCAGATAATTTCCTGATCATCTAGCCCATTTTTAATCAGCACATTGCTATATTGTTTGTCTTGTAGCTTGTTTTCTGATCCCAAGACGTTTTTCTGAAGGTCTCCACCGTTGTCAGTGTTGCCCAAGGCAGTAGAAATGGCTGTTGTTCCATATTCCCAGCACAGGTGCAGATCTAGCTGCTTGCCTTGCTAGTCCTGTATTGCATTTGTCAGCTTTACAGAGTGGATTTTAAGCATGAATTTGACAGCATAATAAATAAGTCCAGATCTTGCTACCCTTACACTATCCTTCCATTGAATAGCACCATACTCTTCAGGTAATCATAGGAACATAGAAATTGGATCAGACCTGAGGTTCATCTAGCCCAGTATCCTTACTCTGGCAGTGGCCAGCACCAGCTCTTCAAAAACAACGTGTAAGAAATCCCACAGTAGATACATGTGGGATAATCTGCCCCTTATAAAGGTCTCATCTTAACCCCTTGTAGTTAAAGACTGGCTCAAGGTCAGAAGTATGAGGTTTTATATCCCTTCCAAAAAATTTTTTTAGCATTTCTCTTATAATTCTGGCTATTCTTGTTATACATATATGTGTTCAGTCCCTCTTAGAGTTCCTTGCCTCAACAACATCCTGTGGCAATGAGTTCCACTGTCTCGTTACATATTGTGTAAAAATTCATTTCCTTTTATCACTTTTGAATATGCCACCTTTCAACGTCCTTACATAAAAACATAAGAACAGCCATATTGGGTGAGACCAATGGTCCATATATCTCCAGATCCTGTCTTCCGGCCGTGGCCAATGCCAGATGCTTCAAAAGGAATTAACAGAACAGGGAAGTTATCAAGTAATCCATCCCCTGTCATCCAGTCCCAGCATCTGGCAGTCAGAGACTTTGGGGCACCCAGAGCATGGGGTTGCATCCCTGACCATCTTGGCTAATAGCCATTGATGGACCTATCCTCCATGAACTTATCTAATTATTTTTTGAACCCAGTTATACTTTTGGCCTTCGCAATATCCCCTGGCAATGAGTTCCACAGGTTGACTATGAGTTGAACATCATTGCATGTCCCCTTGCCGCCCTACTGATCTTAGTGGAACTACTCAAGACGTAAGGTGCATTTCATTGTGAGTAAGAAATCTTAGGGCCAGATTTTGCCACTCATACTCATTGAGTTGCACCCTACTTTGCAACTAAGAAACTAATCTGGAAAGACAAAAAATTGCGGTATCTGTTTAGGTGCACCTCAGATCAATGGGGCTGCTAACAGAATAAGGGCCTACCTAAAGTGAGCAAGGATGACAGAATCAGACCCTTAGAAATTAGAGATGGAAGGGCCTAGTAGTCATCTTGTCCATCCCTTACCTCTGACAGATTGCTGTGTACTATGCACCGAGAGTGGCCCTCATGGAGTGAGGTATTGCTCATCATGGTTAACGATGGCGCAGTTGGCCCTTGAGTAACTACTGAGGGCTAGGTCAAGCTTGTCAGGCCCATGCAATGTAATTCCTCCCTGAACTCCCTGCACAGAGGGGGAGCATGCTTACTACTGAACCCTTTATGGGGTGCACCCTTCTCTCCTTGTGTGCTGATTGCACTCTGCGGGCTAGTGCAGGGTGAGAGATGGGACCATGTCCCCATCTGCTCCCTGTGGGACACCATGCACTCCTGGGGAAGTAGAGACAGAGCAGTACCTGTGATCCCCTGAGCACATGGACTGCAGTTGTGCCTGGCCATTACACCAGCTATGCAAGGGTCAGCAAGAGTCTCCTTGCACCTCACATATATTGCACACCTGTAGTGGTGCTGGAACAATTTTTATAGTGAGCGTACTCAAGGTGGAAACCATGTATTTGGGTAATTATTGCTACTTCAAGCCAGGGGTTGCGGCAGCACCTATGCACACCTGTGTATAGATCAGGCAAAATATGGCCCTGAGTCAGGTGCAACAGCGAGTATCTAGGGAGAGTGTCACTGGGAGAAAACCTATCACCATCCTGCTCAGTGGTGTGATGCCTGTTGTAGTGTTCTCAAGGGCCAAAAAAGTTAAAGGTGTTTATAAACTCTTTGATACTTAGGTTTGGGATTCTATTTTACAGACTTGGTGTACTCGGTGTCTTGGCAAACACCCAAAACCATTCATTCTAAAGCTGAAAGTTTATTGATCAAGCACAAGAAAGAACAAGAAACTAAAACAAGCATTTATAATGAAAATGGAATTGAGTGAGTATGCAAAACAAACTTAATTGAAATCCATTAAAGTCTCTCTCCTTTTGGAGGCGAAATATCAGAGGCTCTTATTTTCCTGAACAACTTTTCTTTGATGAAAAAGAACAGGTTAATGTTACTGTCAGTCCTGATGTGAGAAAAGTATTCCCCTCTCCTGTTTTTAACAAACAGACAAATACAAGGTGAAGGAGAGACGGGATAGAAAAGATGGGGAACATAAGGCTTTGGTTGCTGTTTTGGGAACAAGGGATGGCTGGTTAGTTACGAATGGATGCTTTGGCTGGCAGGTCAACCACAACATCTGTTGCTTGGATCCTGGTTCACATTCCAGTCAGTGACATCATCTGGTTGGGTCTTTTCTCCTTAGACAGGGCAGGATTGTGGTCGTCTCATCTTGTGCTGATTCACTGTAACTGATTTCAGGATTCAGTGAAAAGCCAAGAGGGTGAGAGATAGATTAGAAGGAAAGAAGGGTGCAGAAGGTAACCCAGCAGGGAAGGGAACAGAACAGGACCTTACGCACCTCTGCAGCATTGGCAATTAGGTGTCTCCAGTGATGGGCTGAGGACTGAGTGTCATGGTGATATGATGACTTTCAGGAATCAGAAGTGAAAAACTTCTGCTGGCCTTCCCTTCTGGAAGAAAATCCTTTGGTCTGGTCTGCTCCCTCTGTCTTGGAGTCAGGGAAGATGAGATGAGAATTGAGATAAATTATATTTTTTTCAAAGTCTGTTTTTAAGAACCTTGAAAAGGGGGGGAAAGGGAGTGGTATAGTTCTTCCGCTCATTATTTTTGTCCATCAATTAGGCCTAATATCTGCCACACCCATTTTAGTTCATTAATTTCTATTTTCACATTATCTTTTTGTTTTACCAAGCATGATTTCAACAGTCCTTAAACCATATCCCTTTTTGTTTGGACATATCCAGTATCTCTAACTGCTTTTCTTTCATTTGATCATAGCATTAATTATTAAAAACAATTGGACCTGTTTTCCATGGTTAATTTCCAAGAAAGCAAAAAGTTATAGGTTATTGTAATATGTTATGAACTTTCACATACTTTTTACATTTGAACTTACAATTGGAATCAATTGTTAGGCCCAATAATCACAATGTGCCTTTGGGTATGTCGCCCCAAAGTGGCTGCGCTATCCCATTACCAATACTGCTTTGCACCTCCATTGCACGCACCTTCCATCCAGTGCTCTCAAAGCACTTTGTAAACTAGAACTGGCTGGAAATGTTGCAGGAACATATTGGTTGTGACCAAACTTTTATGGTGAAGTTTTCTCAGGATCAGGATGGAATTTCTGATCATTCCCTGTCCCTATCGATGTGTGAGGGGAGACCTTCTGAGTGCGTTTCTCCACGTATCAGTGCAGAAGGAGAGAGGGAGGTCAGTTGCTTACCGTTGACCACTCAAAAGGGGATTGTAGGGGCAAAACAGAATGGTGGGGCCAAAAAAGAAAAGAGCCAAAAAACCCACCACCCTCAACCCTTGCTACTTCCACATGGGGACAAATCCCACTACCTGTCTCTCCCAAGAGAATAATTTTGAGGCGGTTCAACTAGGGAAACCTCATAGAGTTTATCTCCCTTTCCCCCACAGTCCCCTCCAGCAGGAAAGGGTGATCTGGGCCATCATTACTAACCAAGTAAAATAAAAATCATGCCCCTAAACATTTGTCAATAGGCCCAGTGCACAAATCAAAGGACTTAATGACTAAAGCCCAGCCAAGCACTGCGAGACCCCAGCAGACACTTCCCTACTGATACAGCACCATTTATCACTCCTTCAAAGCCTACAAATGCAACCCTAGGCCAGTAAAAGTGTCTCCGCACCATTAACAAATTTGGTATGTAGACAGACAGATATAGCTATGCCAGGTGTCTATCTCATCTACTGATATCTATCTTATCTGTCAGTGTCAATATCTATAGATGATAAGAAATATATAGCTCTACCCAGAGCACCATCTTCCGGATCTTCCAGAGCATTCTTTTGTTGTCTGTCTAGATTATAAGCTCGCGGGGGGTAAGGACTGGCTATACAATTTCCAGAAGCACCTATGTCCTTCTGAAAGTTGACGGGAGTGAAGCTCCTAAGTGAAATAAGTGCTTCTGAAAATGCTAACCTGTGCCGACCAATAATACTCTTTATCCCCTAGTAATGACGATAGTGGCAACAAGATGCCCATTGGTTTTTGTCCTTCAGCCAGTTTTCAGTCCCTATGCTGGTGATCTAGGCCAGCTTGAATGAATATCTTAAATTGGGTTTTGTGCGGTATCATACCACACAGTTTGAAGTCGTTCAGAGAGCATCACAATGGCTACATTCCTTTTATCTACTAACTAAACTTCTGCCATTCAATGAGCGCCATCAGGTTTCTCCGTATGACTCAGCCTGAACTGCACAAGGATGTCGGGAGTTGTGCACTTCTGGGAAAGCCTCCTCGGTCTGTGTTGGAATTAAACAGGGATTGGGCTCAGTGCCCAAGACTGTATTTCAAACCCACTCGCTAGCAGCTCCACTTAATCTGAAGCCAGGTCTACACTTAAAGCCAGTGCACAACCTCAATAGCTAGGAAGTCAGTGGGGATCAGATGTTGGGAAGGAGACTTTCCCACCAAGGCTCCAGAGCAGCTGTTGCAGTCTGAGTTGCAGTGGCCCCTTCTGTGGGCCACCTTTGTGCGGGGATGATCCACGTAGCCAGGGATCCAGTAGCCCCCTCCCCTCTGTGGCCCTTGTTGATGAAACACCAGAAGTCCCCTGGAAGCCGTGCTCTGTGGCACACCCAAGGTGGGGAGCATAAAGACACAGAATGATAACACAAAAGTGCTGCTACAGGATGTCTCCCTAAGCTGGCTAAGTTCTGTTTATAAACTAAACAAGTTAAAAATAGAGGCCCACCTACTCAGCTGGTGTGAATCCCCAAAGCAAATTTGAGGCCATTTAGAGCCACACTGATTCACACCAGCTGGCCCCCGATCAGTGCATCTCATTCTCACAGGAAACGTATGCACATCACAATGGTTCTTTCTGACCCTCACAGTAGGAGTTGATGATTAATCAATATTACTATCATTGCTATAATCATATGCTACAATGATAGCTGTAATGAGTCAAAAAATAGTTCAATCACTGATAGGTCAGTGCAGAAATCAGGCTAACTGACTTCATGTGTGCCCTTACGTGCCAGTCATGAGGCCCATCATCCTGGGTTGGAATTAGTAGGGAGCAGGTGTTGCGTGGTTGAGTAGTGGGAAGCAGTTTGGGGAGAGGGAGCTCATGCATTCTGTCACAGCGAGAGCTGTGGAAGTCCCTCCATCCCCAGGGCTGCAGAAATGGGAACAGAAGGGGGAGAGGGTGGATGACTATGCAGCATTTAGGATATAGGAAAGGTTACCACAGCCTGGTCAGGCCGTTCAGCTCCCACACTGTGGGATGTCTCAGGGCCCTGATTTAGCCCTTCAAAAAATACTTGGTTAATTAAAGATACTATTGTAGCCCGGAGGCCTGCTGAAAGCTATGAATGTCCCCTCTGTACAGCACATAAGAGATAAGTATTTAGGTTTAACACTTTATTTTTATTTCCCCCCTGGTGTCTCTAACGTTAGATGAACTCCAGTGTAATGACTCGGGGTGGTCCTATTACATTCACAGATATTGTTTTGAAAGAAAATAGTGCCCAATAAATGGCACACTACTTTCCATTCTGACTCTTTCCCACAGTGAAATGTATAAGTGAATGCAGACTGTGGAATGATTTTCCTTTAGCTTATCCTTATACCGTACACCAGCTTCAGACTATTAGCCTTGTCTGGTGTAGATGAGCGGCAAATAATAATGAATATAATAGTTCCAACATTTTCAAAAGTGACTAGTAATTTGAGGTGCCTCCATTTTTTGAGAGCTGAATATCCTGCTTCTGAAAATTTGACCCTTTTTAAGGTGTCTTAAGTTAGACACCCAAAATTGAAACATCCAGAATCGCTAGTTTCTTTTGGTAATCTCAGCCGATAATTGTGTCTCTGCATGATTCTGCAGTAAAGTACTTATTGGTAAAAATACATTTTTTCCTTCAAATGAGCTACCTGATAGGAGAATAGAACATAACTTCTGAATGTATTGCTTGCTAGATCATTTTGGTTTTATCAATCAAATATTAAATAGAAGACTGGATTTAATCAAAGCAATTTTCTGTTCCCAGACTATCGTTAGAGGAAATAAACCTCAAAAGGATACTTCAATCAATGGCCTGCTAGAAGAATTTGACAATATCTCAGTGACACGCTCTAATTCCCTACGGAAGGAAAGTCCTCCCACTCCACACCAAGGAAACTCAAACCATGTACAAAGCCACCAGGAAGAAAATGGTTATATCACATATTCTCAGTATTCCAGCGAGTCGGACACCACGGCAGACTATGTCACTGAAAAATATAGAGACAAGAGTCTTTATGGGGAAGAGTTAGACAGATACTGCCAAGGTAGCTTCACCCCAAAACAGAATGGACACGTGATGAAAACAAAACCCAGAGACACCTATTATTCAGAAATTAAGCCCCTGAAGTCAGACATCTCAAGGTTCCTTCCAGATTACCATACACACATGGAAACAAAAAGCAAACCAATTGAGTACAGTGGCCTAAAGTTGGAATATCAAAGGATTCTTAGTGGATCGTCTCTAGACTACAGAGAACCTTTTCACTACGCTCCATCTAGAACTTCAGTGCAGAGTGAGTGCTCAAAAGAGAGACTGGAATACAGTGACAGCGACTGGGGAAATGGACCAGACAAGGATGACTATGACAAAAGACCGAAGTCGTCCTATGTAAACCAGACAAGTCCTCAGCCAGCCATGAGACAGAGATCCAGATCAGGTTCGGGTCTTCAGGAACCAGTCGTGCCATATGGAGCAAGTGCTTTTAAATCAAATCAGCAAGGGCATTCGTATAGTTCATACACCTACCCTCGCTTGTCGGAAACGGCAGGAGGCATTCCAAAGGTAAAATTAACATCTGTCGGTGCTATCGGTACAGGCCATCGCTTTCACAGGTGTGACCGACTGTTTCCAAATGTGGTTGTATAAAGCTGAGCACTTGAATCCATAGTGAGGCACCTAAGTAAAAATGGCCTGATTTCCTGACAGGCTCAGCACCTATAAGTCCCATTGATTTCACTGGGAGCTGCAAGTGCCCAGCAAGTCAATACCTTTGAAAACCAGGCTGGTTTTCCTTAGGTGTCTGAATAGGTGCTTCACTTTAGCCCCCCCCCACCACCACCACCCAGTTTGTATATTTTGGCCATAATCTTTTCTTTTTCCTCTAAAACACTGAGGAAAGAGCTGTATCGTAAAGGATTTTCAAGGGTTACCAATTAAAATGCTACATCTTTTAATTGTTAACCCTTGAAAT
The DNA here is from genome assembly GCF_011386835.1 of Chrysemys picta bellii. Taxonomy (NCBI): domain Eukaryota; kingdom Metazoa; phylum Chordata; order Testudines; family Emydidae; genus Chrysemys; species Chrysemys picta. Next base: position 199,587,992 of record NC_088793.1, read on the forward strand.
TCCTGAAGTTATGGTGTCACGCTGTCTGGAGTGGTTCACGACTGTGCCTCCCTCAGGACAGACTGTCAAAAGCAGGGCTGACTCCTGCACACACACACCCCCGGACCGTCTATCGTTAGATTTCACTGACCCAGTACCAAATACGAATGCCCAGAGTACTACAGTAACCTTAGAATCATAGAATATCAGGGTTGGAAGGGACCTCAGGAGGTCATCTAGTCCAACCCCCCGCTCAAAGCAGGACCAATCCCCAACTAAATCATCCCAGCCAGGGCTTTGTCAAGCCTGACCTTAAAAACCTCTATGGAAGGAGATTCCACCACCTTGAGTCAGAGACTGTTCCCTTAGACACTCCACTCTATCTTGCCACCCAAACAAGCTGGACTATGTGATAAATGGTCACTTATACCAAAAAAATCACAAAATATTCAGGTTTCACCCAGTCCCAAAAGACCAGTCACTCACCCAGGTCAATTTGCATCCTGGGTCTCACACCAAAAACAATGCTGGTAGCCAATTCTATAGTAAACTCGCTAAATCTTTATTAACTCAGACAAAGGAATGAGAGTTACTGAGATGTTAAAGCAAATATATGTACAGTTGAATCACAGTCTATAATTTCGAGGGGTAGCAGAGATGTAGTAATCTGCCAGTTTCCCAAAAGTCTTTTAGGGCTAATCAGAGTAACTCTGGGGATCTCCGTTTTCTCATTGGTTATTCTTCCGTGTTAGAATCCACAGTCCAGAGATGAAGAATTTTTCCTTGTGTCCATACTTAGAATTTCTTCTCGCAGAAAACAAGCTGACAGGATGACTGCCCACAGGGGTGGGCGGTGTCTTTCTTTGATGATGGAGCGCATTTAGAGTCTTCGATCTCTGATCATCACACACAATAACCACTGGCCTTTAAATGTGCAAGAATTAGCACATGCCTGTTACAGTTCTTCATTTGCATTACACAAGGTGTCTTTCTCATTTGATGGGTTATTTAGTTACAGGGATATAGACAATGTAAATGTTTGCTATTCCATTATAACAGGATACAGCTATGTGGACACCAGACATGTAACATCCCATTAGTTTTCATGAAGTTTAAACACCAAATATACTCTTATATATTTAACATTCACTTTGATCTATACCAGGGGTAGGCAACCTATGGCACGTTTGCCGAAGGCGGCACGCGAGCTGATTTTCAGTGGCGCTCACACTGCCTGGGTCTTGGCCACCAGTCCGGGGGGGCTCTGCATTTTAATTTAATTTTAAATGAAGCTTCTTAAACATTTTTAAAACCTTATTTACTTTACATACAACAATAGTTTAGTTATATATTACAGACTTATAGAAAGAGACCTTCTAAAAACGTTAACATTTATTACTGGCACACGAAATCTTAAATTAGAGTGAATAAATGAAGACTCGGCACCCCACTTCTGAAAGGCTGCCGACCCCTGATCTATACTAATACACAAGTGAATTGGCCTGGTTTCCAGCTGTGACTGTGTCAGTTCTCAGCTGACACCTCGGCCTTGGCCAGACCTGACACTTGGCTTGCCAGCGTCACATATAGATCTTTCCTCAGTGTTACACAGGGAAAATGGCCAAAATATACAAACTTGGGGGCCTAAACTGAGCCACTTAAGTCCACAGTGAGATGCCTTAGGGTACGTCTTCACTACCCGCCGTATCAGCGGGTAGCGATCGATTTATCGGGGATCGATATATCGCGTCTCGTTAAGGGTACGTCTTCACTACCTGCAGTATCGGCGGGTAGTGATCGATTTATCGGGGATCGATATATCGCGTCTCGTTAAGACGCGATATATCGATCCCCGAACGCGGTCCCTGTCGACTCCGGAACTCCACCGGAGTGAGCGGCGATAGCGGAGTCGACGGGGGACCCTCAGCCGTCGATCCCGCACCGTGTGGACCCCAGGTAAGTCGATCTAAGATACTTCGACTTCAGCTACATTATTCACATAGCTGAAGTTGCGTATCTTAGATCGATCCCCCCCAAGTGTAGACCTGCCCTAAGTAAAAAGCAGCCTGGTTTTCAATGGTATTGACTTGCTGAGCACTTGCAGCTCCCATGTGCTGAGCACTTCTTCCAAGGGATGAGATCTGTTTTATTGTTGTATAATGTCACATTTTAATGCTTACAACATGTGCTGGGTTGAGAGCACTGGAAAACTGTTTCTATCTACCTCCTGAACAGAAAGCAGCAGTCGAAGCTCTACCACAAATACATTGTGACCGTATGCCGGAGGGATGTGAAAGGCTTGTTCATTCTTCATGCCCACCCACTCTTTAGTTTCTCTGCTGATGCTGCCACTCAGAGTTCTAATTAGTGCCCGGGCCCATTAGAGGTTAACCAAGGGAGGTTTAGCCCAAATGAAATTCAGGCAAGCGTTTTGAGTTTGGGTTTCAGGCCAAACCCCAGGGACAGAAGAGTTCCCAGCCACTAAGTGTCTTCAGTTGCCCCTTCTGTGCTCATTTGTGTTAAGCAAAGTCTAAGCAATGTCATTTATGTCTAAGGGATGTTTGGGTCACCTGTGGCTAACTCAAGCACGATGCTTTTCTTAACCAGTTTGTTATATAATTTTTTTAACATCGGCTTTAATAAAATTTGTAAATTTGCAGGATTGGTCCCTTAAATGGGACTGTAGACAGAGGTATATTTTAAAAGGATCAGTGCACTTTGGCTCTTTGGAAAGATTCATTGTCAGCTATGCGTTCCTTAGAATACTGAAAACATTCCTACAACCTTGATGCACTTGATACTCGATGATTCACCATTCTCTGCATCAGTTACAATGCCCAGCTCCATCAGCAACTCCAGGAACTGAACAGCAGTCTTTTTGTCTACGGATGATTGCTAGAGAGTTTCCTCTTCAGAGAGGCATTAGAGAGACAATGGTTTATTAAATGAGTTTACTAAATGAGAATCGGGTCGTGAATCAGATATCTTACCACTGAGATTGCCTTTAAAGTATAATTAAAAGGGAAAAAAGTAAGTATTGAAAAAATCTGCAGACACAAATGCATGGCTTTAAAAATATATTCAGGAAAGATAGTCATTACAGCTAATAAGTCTGAAGGGTAGATTTAGTTCAGTATTACTTGCAGCTGTTTCATCTGATATACCATGTACCTCAGATTCATCCCTGGTGTAACTCAAGTGAATTCAGTGATGTGACACCAGGGATGTATTTGGCCCTATGTATTTAACTCCAACTTTACACTGGGATCCAGGAAGGTGGCTCTTCACACATGCATACTGTCTCATTGATTTATCGGATCGGACTGGTGGTCCAAGTAGAAGGTATCACGTCTCCAACAGTGGACCGTACTACCTGCTTCAGAGAAAGGTAGGGCAAGTTTCTTCCTCACCTCCTTCAGTAAGAGGTTGGTTTGTGCCCTTTGGGTTTGATCCAAAGCCCGCTGAAGTCAAACTTGCCTTGAACCAGGAGGGTTTATATCCTGTATACATTTTGTTTCCTAGCTGATGTAGCTGTGGATGTTTATGTAAACTTTCATCCTTTTTTTAAGCATACTAATTTCTTGGCCTTTATGATACCTTGTGGCAATGAGTTCCAAAGATTAATAATGTGTGCTGTACTTTTACCAGCTTTAAATGTGTCACCTTTCAGTTTCACTACATATCCCCTTGTTCTTAAGGCATGAGGGGGTAAATAGGATACCAATCTCTGACACTTTACTAGCTGGGTTTGGTATCTCCTTCTATGTAGAAGGCTGATCAACAAAAATTTTGCTTCTCTGCAATATCCTTGTCCCACTTAAGCTTATCCCTTTGTTCCCTGGCTGCCTCAAAGACCCACCTATTTTCTCGCAGGTTCCCCGCTTTTGGAATACACATTTCTTGTTATTTGTTTATATGTCTTTGGCTATTTGCTCTTCAAATCCCCTCCTCACCCTCCTAACTTCCATTTTACATTTTTACTGCCAGAGTTTGTTCCTTTCCCTTGGCTTCACTTGGGCTGGATTTCCATTTTTGAAGGATGCCTGTTTGGCTTTTACTAATCTCTTGCATCTTACCATTTAAACATAAGAAACATATGAACATAAGATTGGCCATGCCAAACGTCCATCCTGCCCAATATCCTGTCTTCCGACAGTGGCCAATGCCAGGTGCTTCAGAGGGGATGAACAGAACAGGCAATCATCAAGTGATGATTTAATCTCTGCTGTTTTGTGTTACCTTCTTGCTTCATTTTTTAGTTTCGGGGTACACATACCTCTAGATACTCTCTTGTCCTATGATACAGAAGTCTCCATGCAGAGGGTAAGGATTTTAATTTACTCACTTGTAGGGTCTTTTCTGGATTACCCATCTTCACTTTTTTTTTAATTCCCCTCTTAAAGATTAAAGCCACAGTGCTAGTGTGTGACACAGCCTCTCCCATGAGGATGTTGAACTTAATTATAGTGTGGTTACAAGTATTTAATGGAAGTTGGGATTCCCTCCGAGACCTCTTTCCACTCGCCTTCCCAAGAACTCAGTTTGACTCCAGAATTCGTCACTCGGGTATCTTTATTTGGCATAGAGCAATGCTATGCTGAGTTGATCAGACTCAAATGCGGGGGGTGGGGGTGGATGCAGGGTACATCATAGCTCCGAAGTTACAGAAACTCTCTCCTTATATACATTGAAACATCTCATTGCATTTACTCTACATCGCATTATGCATTTTAGGATTGGCTTGGTTACTTGGTACAGGATCCCTGTACCACATGCTCTGTCCACGCGCTGTCCATGTTTCAACTTCCTCTTTATTTTATCTCTTCATTCCTAACTTATTTTGTCCCTTGTTATCTAGTTCATAGTAAATAATTCCCTAGGTGTTCGTTCTCTTATCTTAGCTGGCTCAGACATTCCGTCTTTTTAGCCTACTGACCTATGTATTTCCCTTATTTAGCACAAATGTCCTGTTTTCAGCCTAATAATTCATTTACCTCCCTAATCCTCTCTTCCACAAAATAAGGCCTCCCCACATGTGTTAATCACTCGCGTTAGGCCAGGCCTCAGCTACTGTAGATCAACTATAATTACTTCTTGAATCAACTCCTGGGTGAGATGTAGAACTCTGCTGAGAGTAACCTCTCCTCTTTTGTGCTCTAAAAGTAGCTGTTTCAAGGTGCAATTGTATAAGGTGTCGAGAAATTGCTCCCTAAATCATATCTGGGTGAGACATTTGATCATTTTATATTGCAAGTAGCTGAAGTTGGCTATTATTAGATTTAGTTGCCTCTTTGATCTCCTTCAACAGTCTGAAGATCAGCAGTATAACCCTTCTAACGTGTGTATTCTTATGAGTTGACAGTAGGATCTGTATGGACACAAATGCCCTCTCCCTGTAGAAATGATATCTCATTAGGTTCAGTGGAATCTTTTAGGTATTCCCATACCTCCATAACCTAATATATCCTTCCTGCATGGTTGATACTCAGGTACTATAGCAGGGGTGGGCAAACTACGGCCCGAGGGCCGCATCCGGCCCTCCAGACGTTTTAATCTGGTCCTCGAGTTCCTGCCGGGAGTGGGGTCAGGGGCTTGCCCTGCTCTGCACAGCTCCTGGAAACAGCGGCATGTCTCCTCTCCGGCTCCTATGCGTAGGGGCAGCTAGGGGGCTCTGTACGCTGCCATCACCCCGAGCACAGCCCCCGCAGCTCCCATTGGCTGGGAACTGTGAACAATGGGAGCTGCAGGAGCTGTGCCTGCGGACGGGACAGCACGCAGAGCCACCTGGCCATGCCAACGCGTAGGAGCCAGAGGTGGGACATGCTGCTGCTTCTGGGAGCTGCTTGAGGTAAGTGCCACCCGAAGCCTGCACCCCTGACCCCCTCCCATGCCCCAACCCCCCACCCCAGCCCCGATCTCCCTCCCGCCCTCCAAACCCCTCAATCCCAATCCAGAGCACCCTCCTGCTCCCCCAACTCCTCATCCCCAGCCCCACCCCATAGCCTGCATCCCCAGCCAGAGCTCTCACTCCCTCCCACACGCCAACCCCCAATTTTGTGAGCATTCATGGCCCACCATACAATTTCCATACTTAGATGTGGCCCTCGGGCCAAAAAGTTTGCCCACCCCTGTACTACAGTATCCCATCAGTCTTTGTCTGTTTTCCAGAAATGTTTATTAGACTAAGGTCTTCTTCTATTGTCAGGTTTTCTAGTTCGCCTATAAGTTCCTCCTGTTGGTATACAGTCCTTTATTGATTTTGTGTTTGACCATATGCCTATTTTTAAATTCCTTTATGTGACACCTTGTTATTTTTTTCCGGAATCCACCTGTGTCATCCCATCCTGTCCCTCCTCCAGTGTGGTTGTAATTTCTGCCCTATCCATCACTGCCCAACGTAGGGTAACTTTGGTATTATTGCCATACCTAACAGAAGTCTTTGTCTAACTTGACCGCTCCTCAACACCTGGCTCGTTTTCCCCAGATTCTGGTTTAAATTATACCTCCTTCCCCACCCCCAATTTCTTGTAGATATTCTGATCAGCCAGTTCTACCTCTGTGGAAAGGGGGGTTCCCTTTTAAGATGTTTGTCCTTAGTTTTCACTTTGGTTCCCTCCCATAGGGGACCAAATTCTTCAACGGGGCGGGGGGGGGGGAGGGTTGGGGCAGCCATTTCTGAGACGGGCCTTTTCTACAGTGCTCCCGCTTCTATGAATAATTTAGCAGTACTTCACACAGGTGAAGGGTCTGCCCAACTAGATCATGTTCATAGAATGTCAGGGTTAGAAGGGACCTCAGGAGGTCATCTAGTCCACCCCCCTGCTCAAAGCAGGACCAATCCCCAGACAGATTTTTACCCCAGTTCCCTAAATGGCCCCCTCAATTATTAAACTCACAACCCTAGGTTTAGCAGGCCAATGCTCAAACCTCTGAGCTATCACATGTTACAGGATAAGGGTCTTAGTTTTCATATGAAAAAGCAGGTGTTTCCGCCTTATACCGTATTAAATATCTGTAATTTCTGGTGTTACAAAATATGCATTACTGTCGTCAATATGAAAGGTAAAATGACTTTAACCATCTTGTGATACCCTTTTTGTTACAACCAAAAAGCCTCAGTGCTGAAATGAGCATGTACACATTTGAGTAATATTGTGAGTCAGTGAACCAACCCACACAGCAGCAGAAGTGTATTCCATTACAGTGCAGTGCTTTGATGGATTTCATGTCAGAACCTAATCTGCCCTGTTGACCCTGCGTTGAGGGTTTTTTTTTATGGTCTTTTAAAGGGGTTCCTTTGGGAGCCTAATTGAATACAATAATATAAATAGAAGCATTAATGAAATAGTATCTATTTGATTTTGCAGTGTTGTGAAGAACTGCATTACGACCCGGCTAATAATGAGAAGTTAGCTGATTTAATGGCTTTTCCCTGTATATTTTTGTTACATTTCGTTGCATTCCAGAAATGAATGGTTTTGAATTGTACTGTAAGCCGGGTTATCAAATGCTAAAAAATGTATTAGCAAGTACATTATATTTTTCAGAAGTTTTGCTGAACCTATTAATTTTCATTTTCAAATTCTGAAAACACATACGTTTAAATTTCAAATAATTGACTTAGATGCGTGTATTGATCTAAATGGGTAAGGTGCCTCCATCACCAGAGTATCTGGGCACCTTACACATTAATTAGATTGGCAACAGCAGAGTCCCTAGTGGTCTCTAGCCCTTTGTAGTTTATAGAAAACCCTGCTTGCTGGATCAAATGGATCCATTGCTATAATAATTTGTATCTTTACCTTGTATAAAAATCTTCTCTCAGGAAGTTGCTACTTTAAGTAAGATGCTGTCTGGTGTTTTTGTGCATGCTACATATTATTGGTTGCGACGACTCAAAAGAGTCATGTTAAATAATCGCAGTGAGAGAGGGATAGCTCAGTGGTTTGAGCATTGGCCTGCTAAACCCAGGGTTGTAAGTTTAATCCTTAAAGGGGCCATTTAGGGCAAAAATCAGTACTTGGTTCTGCTAGTGAAGGCAGGGGGCTGGACTTGATGACCTTTCAGGGTCCCTTCCAGTTCTAGGAGATGGGATGGGATTAAAGAAGACAACTCCAGTTTCACATTTCAAAGAGGAATATTTAAGCAGCCCTTTGAGAGTGTGCAACCCCTCCTCCCATTCAAAGCTGCATGTGAGATCAAAAGATGGGCAAGTGTCTTACACAGAACATTGCAAAACACTGATCTAATTTTGCACTTGGCGGTTCCTCCCCCCACCCCCCCAGTAGATTTCAGCTACAAACTCCTCCTTTGCCGTGCAGCAGGCTACGGTGATAAATTGATGCTGCGGCAGAATTTTTTTTTTTTCAGTCTTAGCATAAAATGGTCGAATGATGTTCCACTGCAGAATTCAATTTCACAGTTCAGTTGGGTCCTTGATTACGCTGCCAAATTCAGATTAATGTGCACTTAACTAACATGGATCAGGGGACTCCTGGCTGACAGCCAGCAGTAATAGTAGCAACTGAGAGCTGTGTAGAGTTTTATGCCCTGTCCACCCCCCGTGCACCGCCAGTGGAATTGATTGATTAAATGAATTCATAGGTATAATTATTTGTAATTGTGCTACATCATGAGCCTGTGTCTATGCACCCCCCCCCCCAGAGATGTTACACACATTGTCATGGGCTATTTTTGCTATGCTGTAAACAGATTCATTTCCAAAAATTGCTGTATTTTTGCCCATACCTTTTGGGTTTGAATAGAGCTATGGATGAGCAAACATCCTGTCTGAGAATGTAAAAAATTCATTTACTTTACATAGAAGAAGCTTGAAAACACTTTAAGGCAAAGGAACTTTTAAGTGGAAATAGGAAATGTGTCGTTAGTTGTTTTTCCATCAAAGGAATAACGCGTACACTTGTGGGGGGTTTTTTTAAAGCCTCCTATTGAGATAATTTCTTCCCAGATTGTCTCTGGTTTCAAAGGAAAATTAGCGGTTGTATGACACTGCAGTTAAGTAGTTTGTCATTCTGGAAAATCATTTAAGAAATGGTAAATTAAATTAGTCTCCGTGTTGCTTGTTCTGTCTTGCTTGAAGGAAGCCCGCTTTGAGAACGATGAAGACCAAACACCCATTTCAGATAGGTTATAGGCTCACAATCACTACTCTCCCCCGCATCCCGGGGCAAAATCTTAGTTTGAACTTTCCTGTTTTCTGCTTATTGTTTGTTTAATCTATTCTCGCGTTTGCCCGTTATAATAATGCTCGTATTGTTGGGAAGAACAATAGGTGCAATACCAATTTGGGGGAGTTGTAAGAAAGACCCTGAAGAATTATAATGTGTGAATCCTATAAGCAAGGCATTTGAAATGAATGCACCATTGGCATTTGAGCCATATAACCCTACATACCTTACCGGGTGCTGTTGCAGGAAGCTAGGACCAGTGCTCGTGTGCAATGCTCTATCTTCCCTACACAGTTACGGAAGTGTCCCACAGTCAGTGGGAAAGGGCAGGTAACTAGAAGGGGCAAGAGTTGGGCCATCAATGGAAGAGATTTTAAGTTGGTGGCAGTGTCCAATTTGCCCTGCATATGACTGAGATCTATCCAATCAAAATACGTCTGTCTATGTTACCAGCCCTCACTCCCTTCAATAGTGGCAGTCATTTGGCCACATTATCACATTGCACAGTAGTACAACCAATGTTCGCAGGGCCTTATCACCCAGACCGTTGGAGTGGGAACCACTTTCCAGCTCCCAGTCAGTCCCGGTTTCATTCTAGGAGTGGTCTGTATCTGTATATATGTAAGTAGTTAATAGTCCAGGTACCAGGAGATGGCGGTCAAGAATATGTAGCATAGCTCCTGTATTTTGCAGGACTTATAAAATTTGTTGTGCACTGCAAATGGCTTCCTCTGTGCATCTCTTTACCTTAGCTCTTAACAGGTTGCAATGCAGGTAAATTGGTGTTAGCATGGCAGTAAGGATGGCAGTGTGGCACAGACATCTGCTGGGTAATAGATGCTGGATGGCAGCTACACACAAGTCTTTCCAGTGCCCCTGATCACAGTAATCACTGCCAATGCACCCATTGTGTTGTGAACAGATATGGTGCCTGTCAGAACTGTTGCACTGTGCACCCTGTATTACCATCTAAAGTGTCTGTCACAGTTCCTGCATGTCCTGTTTGTTCTTTGCACCTCTGCCAACCAGGTGAGGGTCGATTCATTGGCTGCCCTGTGTGATGTCTTTATGGTCCCCTCCATTAACAGTGCGCTATGCAGGATTCAGGAACTAGGGCTTGATTTCCAGCCCCGGTGAGCTCTCCTCAGCACTGGAACTGATTGGGAAACAAAGGTAGCTTTACATTCACTTGCTCCTCCTGTTTTACTCTTGTGAAAGCAAAGGGAGGATCAAGAAGAGGGTGGCTGGAGAGGGGAGGAGCTAACACAACAAGAGACTTAAGGAGCTCAAGTGTTTAGCTTATCAAAAAGAAGATTGAGAGGTGACTTGTTTGCAGCATATAGGTACAAGAACCAATGGCTGGAAGTTGAAACCAGACAAATTCAAATTAGCAATAAGGCCCAAATTTTTAACCGCAAGGGCGACTAACCACTGGACCAAACCACCAAGGGAAGTGGTGAGCCACTAGATCAAGACTTGGATGCCTTTCTGGAAGGTATATTCTAATCAAACCCAAGTTAGTGAGCTCAATACAGGGGTAACTGGGTGAAATTATTTGGCCTGTGATACACAGGAGATCCGGCTAGATGATCTAATGGTTCTAAAATCTACATTTTTATTGTGATCAGAATGTACCCAAAAAAAAAATGTACCAAACTGGTAATTTTAAAAAAATCTCTATTCTCAACAAGAGGGTACCAGAGTGTCACTTTAAAAGGAATAGGTATTTAGGTTGTAGAGGACATTCCCCTCAAAATTATACCATCTGTTCGGGACATCATGGTACTGGGTATAAACAGATTGCTTGTGCTCCACTAATCCTAAAGACTATAATAAATAAAGCGATAGTTAGGGATTTTTACTTGTCACCTCAGCAGTCTGTGGACCATCAGTGATCCTTGGAGTTCCTCCTGGTGGTCCAGAGGGTGAAACATGCTGAGAACCAAGCAAGGGGTGAGGAATAGCAGTGTCAAGTGGGTCTGTGATTAGAGATTTCTTTTACTAAATGTCCACAAAAAGAGAAAGTTAGAAAACCAAGTAGGAACCTCAGAAATGAGAAATCACAGTGGAGGTGGCCACACCATGGTACTGAGGAATTGAGGTCTGACTTCATTGATAATGTAAGGTTTAGAATGCTCATAATCCCTGCAGTTATTTTCAGCCATTGATCAGTGCTGAATACAACATGTTAACTTTGCCTTGTTTTAATTTTTGCAGGTGGATTACGATCGAGCACAGATGGTAGTTAGCCCACCACTATCTGGATCAGATACCTACCCTAGAGGCCCAACAAAGCTACCTCAAAGTCAAAGCAAAGTTAGCTGTTCAGGTAGTAGCTTCCAGTATCCTTCAGTCTATCACAAAGCCTCTCATTATCACCAGCCAGCCCTCCAGTCAAGCTCTCCTTATATTTCCACGGCTTCTTACCCAAGCTCCCCAAGTATCACATCAAGTGCTTATCCCCCACCTAGCTGGGGTTCATCCTCCGATCAGCAGCCCTCCAGGGTGTCACACGAACAGTTCAGAGCTGCCCTCCAGCTCGTTGTCAGTCCCGGCGACCCCAGAGAGTACTTGGACAACTTTATCAAAATAGGAGAAGGCTCCACGGGGATCGTTTGCATTGCCACTGAGAAGCACACCGGAAAGCAAGTCGCAGTGAAGAAAATGGATCTCAGGAAACAGCAGAGAAGAGAATTACTCTTCAATGAGGTAAGCCATTTTGGATGAGGGGACAATTTTGCAGGTTACTGATCACAGAGAGGAACAAAGCAGAAACCCCCCCAGTGCCCAACGGATAAGGCTTTGGCCTCCGAAGATAGGGATGGTGAGTTCAGTTATAACTTCCTGAGTCGCAGTCTCCATTGGGGTGGCCCCTTACTATGGGCAGGTCACAAACCGACCATCAAGCAAAATATTTGTCACTTTTGTAAACAAATGTAAAACTTCATTTTATTTTCTGTTCTGCCTTTCCTTTAAATATCTCACTATGGGCTTAGTCATAGCTTTGTCGGGAGCCCAGCATTGTTGCCCTGAACCTGGAGATGCTCGGAGTCAGTCGCCTGGCTCCCCGCTGCGCTGGGAAGGGAGGTCAGGGCTGTAATCTGTCCCAGCATATGTTCCTTGGCACCCCAATGCAGCCAAGGCTTTGCCCATTCCCTGCCTTATTGTGCCCACACCTGCTCAGCAGCAACAATAGAGCGGCTCTGCCCTGTTACCTGGGGTGTGAGTAGCCGTGCGGGGGCAAAAGGGAACAAACGCCTTATGGCCCCTACTGCTGCTTTAGCTGGGTCACAAGTGAGCTGTATATTATTAGGGTGTTTTGGTTTTTAATTCTCTGCACGTTGACCTTGGTGGCACCACGAAGAAGGCTTTGCTTAACTGATTTGATATAATCTCTGTTGTACTAAAAGGAAAAGCAACAGGTAAAAAAAGAAAGAACCATTTCTGTTTTTATATTCAAAAGAAAGCTATTTTCCACTAAATGTGATTTAGAAATTATATTTCCTCCATCTTTCAGAAATTATTTACAGGGAAAGTTCTGGACATGTAAATATATTAGTTAGAAAAACATGGTGTAATTAGGCATAAGGATTTAGCAAGGGTGTTACATCATAACATTTCTTGAATCCTAGAATATCAGCATTGGAAGGGACCTCAGGAGATCATCTAGTCCAACCCCTTGCTCAAAGCAGGACCACTCCCTAGGCAGATTTTTGCCCCGATCCCTAAATGGCCCTCTCTAGGATTGAACTCACAACCCTGGGGTTAGCAGGCCAATGCTCAAACCACTGAGCTAATTCTCCCCTGTGCCAGCAGTAAGAGAAAAATGATCCTGAATCAAAACGTTTCCAGTAACTCATGCGGTGTTTGTCTTTTGCTTAGGTTGTAATAATGAGGGATTACCATCATGAAAATGTGGTTGACATGTACAACAGTTATCTCGTGAGCGATGAGCTCTGGGTTGTTATGGAGTTTCTGGAAGGTGGTGCTTTGACAGACATAGTGACGCATACAAGGTATGTTTGGTTAGCATCATCTGTACACTGTTTTAGTGTTGAAGGCACCTCTTCTTTCAAAGGTGCGGCAAATCCTCTGCTTCTACTAGGGCAAGAAGGAATATCTGGCTTTGTCCTGCCCATGCTTACTGCCACTGCCAGTTTATAGAAAGGGGGAAATGTTAGCAAAGGTGGGACTAAGTGCAATCCGTGCCTGCTTTGTCCCAGCTTACGCTCTCGGTGACTCAGTGGAAACTGATGAGTGATTTAAACATGGTTTGGTATTATCAGCCTCTGTCTAAAAGCAGACAGGTCTGCAATGTAATAAATTCATACTCCTGACAAAATGCAAAAACGATGAGAACTTTACTATGCATTTAATCTAAAAAAAAAAACCTGTCTCTGTCAAAGGAGTCTAGAAGCCAGTTAAAATATCTGAAAATGCCCAGCTGTGCTCAATATACAACAGGTCCATTTTTCTACTGATCGTCTCTCTTTAAGGGAGAATAGAAAGTCCTTTTTTATCTGCTAAAACCTCAGGTTGGGGTTCTATGTTTCTCATACAATAACTGTGTAACTTAACACCTAAAACAGTGCCGGGAACGCCATTCCTTACACGGCCGTAGTAGGAATGAGGGGGGGTCTCACCAACCGTTCCAAGGGAAATATGGAAATCTTAACTTGGGCCTTAGCAGAAAGGTGATGGATAGAATGATTTGCAACACTTATTAATATATATGTACATCTTATGTTAGAGTGAAATCCAGCCCCGTCCCCTTCTCTCTTGTTTTTGCTTTCCTCCCCCATCCTGTTTTTTCTTGTCCCCATCCAATCCAGAACTTTAGGGCTAAATTGCCACTTTTATGACGAAAGCCTGGCTCCACTGAAATCCATGACAAAACTCCCCTGGACTTCAGCGGGGCCAGAATGTCACCTCAGAGCCAGAGCTGTGTTAGGGAGGGGAGCTGGTGTCGGTGTACCACCTGAATGATGTTGACAGGAGCCATTATGCCTCATGGCATAAGAGTAAGAAAAATGCCTTCAGAGGTGCTGGACAACAGCATACTATTGGCAGCGACTGTTACATTGTTGCAAACGTTTACAGTGAGCTCCTCCCAGGGCTGGCCTTCCTCCCCTGGCCTCCCCGCAGCCTGCGCCGCCATGTTCCCCCAAAATTGCTCTACGTTTCCATCGACAGAAGATCTCCTTTCCCCCTTCCCTTTGCATTGCAGAGTGCAGGCTGTTGTTTGATGGCTACCTCCGTCATGAGAACCCTGAGAGGAAAAGGACTTCCTGAGCCCTCTGACCCACAATGCACCTGTGTTGGCACGGCCATATTTTGACCCTTCAGCCATAGGCTATAACTCTGCTCATTCAACTATTGTGGAGAAAGGGACATGGGATCAGAGCAGTGTTTCATCCAGCACAATATCCTGTCTCTAGTACCATTCTTTACTAGCTATATCTGAGCAAGATGCAGTAAACCCTGCTGTAGGCAATTACGGGTTAAGAGAAAACTAAACAAATGGCAACATAGGTTCTTACTGTTGGGAATTCTTTCTCTGGCCACAACAGCAACTTAGGGCCTTGCCTAAACACAAAAGTTGTACTCCGTTAACTACACTGGTATAGCTAAAGTAGTATAGTAAACTACCCCCTAGTGTATAAATGTGCTGGTACAACTATTCCCATCCAGAAAGGGAAATACGATAGATTGGTGTAAGACCCTTCATGCCAGTATAACTGCACCAACATTAGGGGTTGTACTGGTATGCTTATTTCAGTAAAAAAATCACACCCCCTAATCAACATAATTAAACAGGTACCAACGTTTACATGGAGCTCCTGACTTTATGCCTGTCTTCCAACTTGCCTTCTGAAGGGACAGATTTGATTTTGTGTAACATATTCCCTCTGTTTGCCGCCCACCCTTTTTCCAGCACTCAGAAAGAAGGTAGGCAGGAGAAAAGTGTTTTACATTTAACCAGTAAAATGCTTTTCTCCTTGAATCAAGACCACACAACTAGCGCATCTATGTGGAGGAAATTTAGCTATGAGCAAAGAAGAGGACTCCCAGTTTAGCAACGAATATCAATTCAGTCACAAAAATTATCTAACAATTTAGTGACATGTTCAGGTCACGGCTAAATAGGAATTGTAAAAGAGATACTTCTTTTTTAAGTGCTGCCTCAATTGACATGCAAAAAAATCACGGCCATTGTACGTCATTTGTTAGCGACGCTGCCCCAAAACTTCAAAACCACTCTGCCAAATTCCTTTGACAGGAATGTAATGGCAAACAGATGTTTACAGAAAACTGCTACTTAAGAGCTGTCATCATTTTTTTGCAACCACAAGAGTCATTCCTTAATCTTTTTTACTTTTTCTGACCTTCCCTCAACAATTTTGCTGAAATGCTGTAACATTTACATAACAGCGTGAAAGCAGAAGTCTCCTTGGTGGGGTTTTTTTTTATATTAATGTAATAGAGGGAGCTTTGGCCAGCAAGACAGGAATCATGCTCTTTATTGGTTCATCTAGAACAGAAGGCGAGTGGTGAGTCACAACTGAAATAGGGATTGTTTCTACATCTCTCATTGAATGACCGCTACGGGATGGTCTGTGGATGAAGGCGGCTGTGATAGAGCACACGACAGAATGGCTTACAGTTCATTAACTCCCTTCAGTTTCGTTGTTATAAAGATGGTATAGCAATGGGACAGGCTTCTTTTTCCATGAATATTTTTTTGTAAATGATGACTGGATAAGTATATCTTATCATATAATTTATGGGGTGCTTCTTGAAATATCATTTTAAATGTTTATTTGTAATGTACATAAGAGCAAAGGAAATAACCCTACATGATTGCGGACAGGATGTGAATCCACAGATTTGCTCTGAAATCCAAGAATCATTTCCCGTGTTCATTCTCTTTCATGATTCCATTCCAATTGTGATTTGTCCTTCTTGGCAACTGGTGGACTTACTTCAGAGTAGCAGCCGTGTTAGTCTGTATCCGCAAAAAGAAGAACAGGAGTACTTGTGGCACCTTAGAGACTAACAAATTTATTAGAGCATAAGCTTTCGTGAACTACAGCCCACTTCTTCAGATGCATATATGCATATATATACATATATGCATCCGAAGAAGTGGGCTGTAGTCCACGAAAGCTTATGCTCTAATAAATTTGTTAGTCTCTAAGGTGCCACAAGTACTCCTGTTCTTCTTTTTGGTGGACTTACTGTATATCAAAGAACTTCAGTTTCTTCAGAACGGGGAATTGACTAACTAAATACATTACAATGTGCTATACATTATATGTATTTAATGCCGCACACCTACTTCGTTTTCAAAATTTTTCCTTGTGCTTAAACTTCCAAAAAGTATAGTGGCTCCATTTTTTAAAGAAACAAAAGTGCAGTGCTGCCCTGGTAAGTGACTATCAAAGTGGCATCAAAGCATTCCTTGTTTATCTGTCAGTGACTGGCAGATAAAATTTACCCTATTTACAAGTAAGAAGGTTCCCAGCCCTGCTAACTCAACACCTGACTATTTCCTTTTCACACATTATCACCAGTAACAAACAACCCGTTGGTCAAATGAGGCCCTCAGTTACACCTGTGCAGCCCCATTATCCTCATACCCTCCAGCATGCTCTCCGTGATACTGCTGTAGCCTCACTGGCAAAAATGGATTTGCACAGATGTAACTGATTGGAACTCAGTAAAAAATGTAGTAAAAGTTGAGAGTGTCCAGAAAAGAAGACAAACCAGTTGACTTTCTTCTCTGTGTTGACTCTGCAAGACTAAGAGTTGCAAAAAGAGATAAAATTTTACTTCTGCTATTGAAGTCCAGAGAGATGACTTGGACACTGCGCAGGGAGCAGTCTGTTCAGCAGGGAGGTGTCATTTTTGCACCGTCACTTTTCAGAACAGAAGTACACTTTAAAGGCAGAATGAAGGCTCTGCTTCTCAAGATTATTTCCACATCTCAGTATTTTATTTGTTGCAAGACAGGGGTTCCTGGTCATTAGGAACTGGTGGTGCTTAGCCCCACCAATATTATCCCACTCTCAGTCAGACTGTATACACTCTCTGTAATGTAGTTACTGTTCTTCAGAGTGAAATACCACCTGCTGTCTCAAGGGGTACTGGAGCTTTGGCTGCAGTACTGCCTACTGCCACTGGGGCCATCTGGGAGGGCTGAAACTCCTCCAGCTTTCAGAGGTCCTAGCAGCTCCAGGACATCTGGGGCAGAGTTAAGGTTGTTGTGCGTGATCTGTAGTGCATAGTAGTTGAGTTGGTAAGGTGCAGGCCTGTGGTTGGAGGAGCAGTGGGTATGTACTGTTAGGTAGTTTAGCTTTTCGTCTCTGTGCTGTTGTGATTTTTGTGTCATGTAGAGCAACCTGAACTGTTTCACAAAAAAGTTATTAGTGTATTAACATGAAAACAAAGTTTCTGATCCAGTGGCAGTTAACTACATAGAGTCCTGTGCACCTGGAGACCAACACAGAGTGACCAATGGCTCTTGAGGGACAGGGTATGAGATTGTTCTTCAGGCCTCATAAACCTTCTTTCTCTCCGAGAGTGACATCATCATTTAGGAGCTGACCCAGAGGAAAAAACTTCCAACCCAGGCCACCATGTCACATTGGCTGGAGCTCAGTGGAAAGAGTTCGGTGTGATTCCCCTATTATAATTCCGGTGAGCCTAGTTTCTAGATATGGCTGTCTAGCTGGACAGAGTCTGTAACTTTGACCTTGGCAAGGACAGGAAGTGATGAACAGTCCTGAGAGGGAAGGACGTCTTAGAATGAGAAGCAGATGGGGCGGCAAATTTGGGCTCGATCAGTTCCTTTGAGAAACTTGGCTGCTGTCTACCACTGCTGAATATTGACTTGAATGAGGTTGTGCCAGCCTACATCAGTTCTGGCCCGTTGTCCTTATCTGTTTCTTCCTTAGTTTATTCTTCCTCTTTTTTACATGTCTTCACTGCTTGCCTTCTTGCCTTTAGAATGAATGAAGAGCAGATAGCTACAGTTTGTCTGTCTGTACTGAGAGCGCTGTCCTACCTGCACAATCAAGGGGTTATTCACCGCGATATAAAAAGTGACTCTATACTTCTCACGAGCGATGGAAGGGTGAGCGTTTAACATTTTCACTCCTACTGTATCTTTAACTGTGACAATCCGAACGATCAATGTAACTATCCTATAACCAAGTTAATGAAAATCCTATGGAGTGTTGCAGACATCAGCTGTTGAACCCATGATATACTAACCTTGGCTCCACCTGCTATAGAAGGTCCATGCCTCACAGCTCTTCCCACAAAGGAATGCAGGAATTGCCAGACCATATCTGAACAATAGTCCTTCTAGTCCAGGATCCTGTCTCCAACAGTAGCCAATTCACCTCTACCCCGATATAACGCGACCCGATATAACACGAATTTGGATATAACGTGGTAAAGCAGCGCTCCGGGGGGGCGGGGCTGCGCACTCCGGCGGATCAAAGCAAGTTCGATATAATGCAGTTTCACCTATGACGCGGTAAGATTTTTTGGCTCCCGAGGACAGCGTTATATCGGGGTAGAGGTGTACCAGACTGAGACAATGTAAGTCATTGCAGCCTATAAAGGGTTAATAGATTTCTTCCCATCATGTGGCTTCTCAGGGGTGGAATACATAAGGCAGAGGAAGCTGGGTGAAAGGCCTCACTTGAGAAGGAGGTGTCCTCTTTCTCCTGGCTGGCTGAGACAGGAAAAGCCACGGAGGATTGTTACCAGCATTTTCAGTTGACTTGTTTTGTTTGTGACCATTATTTATGAACAATAAACAAAGCCAAGAGGAAAGGGCCATAAAAAAGGACTTGGGCATAGAATCTGATTTCCCTGGCTGGTGAAACAACTCACTAGCTTACAAGATGTTTTAGAGGAAGATCTAAAATCTCCATTGTATAGCGCTGAGCTGTGACAGAGTGCTATTGTGCACTAGTAGCCTACTGATGCACATGCTGGAGTAGCATGTTGCTGCTAGCGTATGGAGCATTCATTTTACATTTCACTTTTATTTTTTATAAAACCTTCTTAAAAAGCAGTTGCATGGAGCATTATAGAGGTATCCTTCCACTACAAAAAGTAGTTCCTAGTAAAAGGTGTAGGTGAAATTATATGTTTATTTGCAATATATGATTCAGTCACTTGATGTCTGTGTGCAATGTAGAGCGTTCCAGGCAGAGTAAACATGGTAAACATGGGAGACAAAGCTGGAACTCAAACTCTGTGGAAGCTAGATTGAATGTGTCAGTAGTTAGTACTCTAGTTCTTTTCTTTAATAAATACCTCCCAAATAAGACGGTCTGGAACCTGATACACAGTTGTGACAGAAAAGTATAGCCAAATACAAACTGTGTACAGAACTGTTTCAGAAACCTGGTTAGTGGAGCTGAACGCAGTTCATTCTTAGCTGCACTTGCAGTTTACCCACTGGTTCAGCTGTACCTGTGACTGATACCCACTGTCAACAACAGGTAACTTTGCTAGTCTAGATGAGGCCTGTGGCAGGGATCACTGGGCCCAGAGAAGGATTTAATGCTGTTCTGTGAAACAGTAACCAAACCCTGTTTTTCAGCTGTACTAAGGTCAATTTGGAGGTGTCAAGGTGCCACACAGAATGGCTGCTGTCTGCCCCTTCCCTTATCTAACTGGCTACCCCCTTCCTACTCTTTTCCGAGCAGCCAGACTGACATGCCATTTGGTGGAAGGGGTAGCTGTGGGAGTCGGACATTCCTCGCAACCCCTTCTCCCCCTCACATGGCTCCTCCACATCTCTGTGACGCAATGTCTGTGGCTTTCGTTTATTAACCATGCCTCCGGGAGGGAACTATTCAGTCCACATATAAAATATTAAGGATTCTTCAGGATAAAATGTAAGCTATTGATATTGTACTGGGCTACTGGCACAGAGCTTATCCTGTACTACAAATTCCAGGCAGAGCAATATATCCGACTTACTCTTTGTATTACAGGAGTGCTTAGGGGCCCCATGCAGCATAATGCATCCACATGGTGCTAGGTGCTGGATGTGCACATAATAAGAGAGTCCCTGCCTTGCAGACCATACAGTCTAAATAGACAAGACAGACAGACGGTGGGGCAAAGGGAGAATTATCATTTTACGGATGCCCAAGATGGTACAGGAAGCCTGTGGCAGAGCAGGGACTTGAACCTGAGTCTTTGGACGCCAAAGGTGAATTCCTGGCCCCATTGAAAGCCATAGCAGAACTCCCATTGACGTCAGTGGAGCCAGGATTTCACCCTTAGGGCTTGTCTACACTACCCGCCGGATCGGCGGGCAGCGATCGATCCAGCGGGAGTCGATTTATAGCCTCTAGTATAGACGCGACAAATCATCCGCTGAGCGCTCTCCCGTCGACTCTGGTACTCCACCAGAACGAGAAGCTCAAGCGGAGTTGACGGGAGAGCGTCAGCTGTCGACTTACCGCAGTGAAGACACCGTGGTAAGGAGATCTACGTACGTCGACTTCAGTGACACTATTCACGTAGCTGAAGTTGCGTATCTTAGATCTAGCCCTCACGGTAATGTAGACAAGTCCTCAGTCTGGCACTTTAATCACAAGAGCATTCTTCCTGATTTGGTTCCTTTTATTGTCTTCACCTACCAAGAGGTATATTCTTCCCTTTGTAGGCACAGGTCACTCCCATCAGAATTAAATGTGCCTGCATCCAGGGAAGAAAATTCCATACATGTGAAAGTTGTTCAGTCTCGTCTATAGTAGTGTGGCTGAAATACCATCTGATCTGCTTCCAGGATCTGCACACAATGCCTCATTATGCTCATTACTCTAGTACTTATTATCTGCAATGCAGATTTCTTCATGGCTATGTTGTGCAATTATCTTTTTTTAGAAAATCGTCTTTTTTTTCTGTACTCGGATGAGCAATAGATATGCAAAAACTGTTACACTCCTACAAAAGAGCTTCCAAACTGTGCACTATTTCATCTCTTCTCCATGCTGTAAACTGAAAAATATGTTTGGCTTGGACAACTTGGATATTATTTGCTTTGTTTTGTAAATCCCTACAATTATTTCTGCATTCTGGTTTTATAAAAAACCAACTGCCCTCAAGAAAAAATAGCATCTCCATTGAGGCCAAAAGAAAACAAATCAGCACTGATAATAAAATGCTGGTCTACACAATGCATCGATTTATTGAGCTTCCTCTTTAACTCTTCATATAGCTATTCAGCTTCATTCCTTAACCACAAACTGCAGACCGACATGGTAGGCGAGTGGCAGACACCCCCAAGTCAGTCGACTTAATGTACCCTCTCTACACACATACACACATTGTACGTCATTTGAAAGTGTATTATGTCTACTTTAAGAGAAGGTATGATGTGGAGCTGTCAAGTGGTGCCATTATCATAGAAATGGGGATAAACAGTGATACCATCAACACGTTAAAATGACCGCTTTGAAATATTTGCATTCAGTTTTATGACTCTTAAGTATTATCTCAAGACATAAAAATGGAGTTTGTTGTGAGCCCAAAGCATCGCAACAACAATCTAAAACAAAATCTAATATTAAATTCATACAGGTATCATTGAAATGACATAGCACTGGTGACATTTCTAGTCCACATCATTATCATCATCCTGTTCATCATTATGATCACTGTCGAGAGTGCGTGGGTTACCACAGTCTTCATTGCCTTGGCATGTACACAGTTGCTTGCAGGGAAATTGTTCTGACTACAGACGCATTTGCTTGTGCAGCAATCCATATTGATCCAGGCACAAATAAGGTTTTGTGGAAACACAGTTGCCATTGGGCCCTTGAAGACTACAGGAAGTTGTTCATCATCCACATTTTTCTATTCATGTTGCTATGGTGATCCAATATCTGGTTTCCCTGTGTGCAAAGATATCCTGATTTTTGTTTGCCAAGATACTCTTTTGACCTGCTCTTCAATACTGTCCTGACATGGTGAGAATTTGGCTTGTGGCTTGTCCTTCTTGATGGCTAGATTGAGGCAAAAGCAATTCAGGTCTCTGTGATCTCCTTTTCTTTCTCATTGTGGTCAGACAGCATTGCTACCAACTTTCTTGCTGGAGAAATTGCGGCTTGTCTGTCTCTCTGTCCCAGTTTGGCCAGATCTCTGAAGTGGTAAGCTCCCTTTGTTTTGACAACATTAAGCCCAGAGTTTTTCCCAATGCCAAATAGGGTTGACACAGAGTCACATCCTGTTAATGTGCGTATAGCAGGAAGTATGTTGCAGACGTCAGGAGTGAGTGCATCACAAATTGCATGCACAGGCATGAATCATCGCTTGACAACTGTACTGGTAATGGTGTCTGTGTCAATCCACATGTTATCTGTATGTTCCATATTTGGAAAGTCGTGAACAGCCAGGATCAAAACATCTGTATCAGGTGACCAAACTACTATCGTTCTTTGACACCAAGAGATCCAAAAAGCCATACTGGCACATAGAGCACATATAAGTGACTTCTTTCCCATGCTTCAGGGATATTTCTTATGATGCTGGATTGTCTGCAGACTGTTCTTGAAATACCACTCTAGCCACTGAATGAAAGAATTCCTTTCCATCAGTGGCCTCTTGCACTGATGTCTGTACTATTATCTTCTTCATGGATGAGCTTTCCACCAGCATGAAGTTGTACACAGCCATTTGGAATGTACATACCTCCCTGGAGTCTTTCGACTTCCGTTTTTGCAGCATTAGTGATGAGCTACCTCTGCTCATCGTAACCGATGCAGAATCTATGAAGCTGTAGAGTATGTCAATTAAACTCATAGTGTAGCTGTGAGGAAGGCATATGTGCAGTGATGTGATAATTTTGGAATTGTTATATGCTATACACTCTGCAGTTGAGAGGCAACTTCTTTGAATGTCTTCTGAAGGATGATACTCATTGCTGGCTGAATAATATGCCTCCTTATCTATCAAGCAAAGGACAAACTACTGCACCAATAGAGGCACCAAAGTAGCTGACATCTGTAAACTACAGTCACGGGGCTTTAGATAACATTCAGAGGCTTTCATTTTGGCTATTTCAGATCAAAGGATTGAAGCAGCATTAAGCTGTTCATCAGGCTCACTCTTCAGATGAATATACTCAAAATGTTTGGATGACTTAAATTCCTGCTTCAAATTACTAGCAGCTCGGATAGCTTCCGCTAATGTTATCGTGCTGTGTAGAACATGGTAGACTCGCCTTGCAGAACCATGGTGCTTTTTCTAATCTTGCCTATAATTCACTACTGGAATAGCGCTCAGGTTCTACATCTGAGGGAAGTAGGGCTTTATATCTTTGTAGCAGCGTGGATAGGGGAAGAGTCTTCCTTTTGTACATAAAATCATGGACGAGAGAGAAGATCAGCTGATAAAATGCAATGTCATACGGTGACTGTATTGTTGCAGTGTAACTAGATGGGTTTGCTTTAAGTTTTGTTTTAGTCAAGTAGGAAGAAAGGCATGTTGAGTGGTAAACGACATCCTTAGCAATCAAATCTTCCACAGATATTCTGCGCAATGTGTCATCATCTCCTCCTTGAAGTGCTGCCTCCCTTCGATTGGTTGCTGTCGCAAGTGTTTTTATTTTATGAAGTTTCTTGTATTTCGTGTGTGTGTGTTCTCAATCGAACACTGGAACAGGATCAATCACTGAAGGACGTGCTTGCTCTGGTGGCTATAGAAGCAGGTGAATATGATGCTCTCTGATCAGATTAAGAGTCTGTCTTTTTTTCCTGGGTTCAATACAGCTCTGACGTGCCAAATCTGACTTGCTGATGTATTTATGAAAGCAACCCACGTGATAGAAAACTCATCCAGTAGCCATTGCTGACTTCTGCTGCCAGCATCACAGAATACTGTCTAGCGCCAGTGGCTTTTGGCAGTTTTGCAGTCTTTGGATTTGCTGGGCAAATAACACGTTTCAAAGTTGGTGAACAGTCTTTTTCTCTTTGATGTAAGCTTTAGAGGATTTGTATCCTCCATGCTTTCATATATTGTAACTTCCCTGTAGAGGTAAAATTCGCAAAGTATGTTGTTAGCATTATCACCACTGCTACCACCATTTTGTACACATATACAGACTTGTGCTAATTTAGATATAGATTAATTAATATATGGAGATATACCTATCTCATAGAGCTGGAAGGGACCCTGAAAGGTCATTGAGTCCAGCCCCCTGCCTTCACTAGTAGAACCAAGTACTGATTTTTGCTCAAGATTCCTAAGTGGCCCCTTCAAGGATTGAACTCACAACGCTGGGTTTAGCAGCCCAATGCTCAAGCCACTGAGCTATCCCTCTCCCCAATCTATATGTTAATATCAAAATTGCCATTTTGGTTTAGTGAGCACTTTGACTGAAGCCCAGTGAGAAGTTGTGTATTGTCATCTCTAACACTAATACTGTGCATAAGTGTCACCTTCAGCGCGAGACTGATCTGGTCATCACATTTCAATTGAAAAACATAGAAGATTATTATATTCACTTGTGAGGTACTTTGACCATTAAGAATATGCAAAGTCGAAGCATTTCATGTTAATATGTTGCAAAATGTAGATATTTCCCCATCTTTGCCACATACTAAGCAGCTTCATCATTAAAAAAAAAAAATACCGACCCTACAAAACCAATACAAATCTTTGAATAGTTTGTCCTGCGGTAGCTTTGACCAATAAACACAAACATATGGTGTAGAAATTAACTTAAACTGTAAAAACTGAAGTCAGTCATGCTATTGTGTTTCTGGCACTGCAATAAATGACAGTTTCTCTTTTTGGGTAGTATTGTTTCACCTTGCCTACGGGCTCATGGTACCACTTGACAGCTCCACATCAGATCTCAGTGTCAAGCAAAGATCAAATCAGCTTTTCAAATGACATCGAGTGTGGGGATGTGTAGGGTGGGTATATTCAACTCCAAAAATACAGCCCTTTTTGGAGAATTGCCTCGTGCCGACAGTGAACGCTAATAGACTAATGTGCAAAGTTTTCCATCTCTGACATGCAAGGCGAAAGGTCAGTCCTGGAAATGCAATTACACTGTAAAATGGGTAGCCGTAGAAGTTAGCTGAATGCAGAACAGCTTCCAATAAAATTGGGTTCTACCATAAATAAATGAAAACAACCTGCTTACTTAGCTTTAAGGGCTCAATCTTTCTTTTCATGGAAGCAGCATCTCTTATAAACAGAGGCAATATACATCCAAGCGTTTAATATCGTACAGCACATGTATGCGCGCGCACACACAAACGTGCACATTTTATCTCTTCATACATTTTCAGCCATGCATTTTTGAAAACAGACCGTTACTGCTAAATGTTGTATAAACAGAGAGCTGATTTACAGATGTGTCAGATAGAGGGCAGCAATTTGAGACCCTTCACTAGAAAAAAGCCCCAGGAGTGCGGAGGGTAGTCAGAAGACTTTGTAGCCTTCAGCCCTCTTAGAAAATCCCTGCAGATGAGGCTGAGGGTGTAGCCAAAGAAGGCAAATTTGGACATAGCCAGAGGGCAGAACGTAGCCACAGACCCCTCAGTCCAGCCACAAAGCTACCCGTCTGCAGGAGTGGGAGAAAGCAATGAATGAATGCCAGTGTAGCCATATTTGAGCTGTCATCCCAGCTTTCTTCCTGGCTCAGCCAGTGGAGGACAACATGCTGTTAGAGGCAGGTAAGCAGTTAAGGAGCCAGAGTTCCCAGGGAGTGGGAGAATGGGGCATGTCAAGGACATTTTCTTACATGATACATTCTCCAGCCGGGCTTTTGGAGAGGATGTCCAACCAAGTACTCTTTAGAGCTCAAGTAGAGAGATTCCTGCAGGTGTTCAGTAGCTTGATGATGCCACTTACATTCAAATAGGCCTATTTTGGCCTAGATTTCAATGAGTTTCCTCCTTTCCACGTGCATGCTTTGGTGAGATGGCTTCTCCCATAGAGGCTATTTATCCATTTGTGACGTTCCCCTGGTGTTATCTGGACTGGTGATCTGCTAGCTCACTCCAATCCTTGACTCTGGGAGCTCCTGCTCTGCTGTGAGAACCCCCACTCCTGGGCTGTTCACGCACAGCCTCTAGCATGTAAGCTGCTCTTGGATTGTGCAACCGAAACTAGCCAATATCTCCGGTCCCAGACACAACCCTAGGAACCACCGTCTTAGAATCATGGAATATCAGGGTTGGAAGGGACCTCGGGAGGTCATCTCAAAGCAGGACTAATCCCCAGACCCCTAAATGACCCCCTCAAGGATTGAACTCACAACCCTGGGTTTAGCAGGCCAATGCTCAAACCACTGAGCAATCCCTCCCCGCACTGGTCTTACAGTGTCCAGTTATGCCTGCTGTACACTGCAAACTTATATGAGTTCATCAATTTAACAAAGACATTTATATGTACCAGGCTTGTTATCCCAAAGGGAGTCTTTGACATGCTTCAAGCCAAACACACTGCTTTAGGTAAAATAAACAGATTTATTAACTACAATGATAGATTTTAAGTGATTATAAGTCAAACAAGTCAGATTTGGTCAAATGAAATAAAAGCAAAATGCATTCTAAGCATCTTAACACTTTCAGTGCCCTTACAACCTTAGATGCTTCTTACCACAGGCTGGCTGGTTGCTTTTCAGCCAGGCTCGCCCCTTTGATCAGCGCTTCAGCCGCTTGGTGTGGTGTCTGTAGATGTAGGTGGAAGAGAGAGAAAGAGCATGGCAAACATCTCTCCCCTTTATCATGTTATTTCTTCCCTCTTGGCCCCTTCTTCCCCCCCCCCCTTCAGAGTTAGGTGAGCATTATCCCAAACTGACCAAAGGAAGCGGGTGACTCATTTGAGAGTCCAACAGATCCTTTGTTGCTGCCTAGGCCAGTGTCCTTTGTTCCTGTGAGGCTGGGATGGGTTTGTTCCATACATGCCCTGATGAGGTGTGAACTGCCCCTCTGCTCTTGGAGAGTTTAGCCTGGGCCTGTTTTAAGCCATAAGGACACAGTTTCAGCCTCATAACTATATACATGAAATTGCCACTTATAACATTACTATAACAACAATGCTCAGTGCATCATGAGCCTTCCGAAGACACCCGACATGACAAACTTTGCATTGGATATCACACAATCATATTATAAGGATGAACATGGGGGTGCAGTGTATTCCCCCGAGGTACAGAACATCACACCATTGCAGTGTAAATTACCTTTAAGAGCACTTTACACAAGTATAGAGGAGGGGGAAAAGGCCCTGTCTTGACAGGCAACAAAGGCATGGTTTTCAATCATGTTAGCTCAGTTGCATTAGTTTGACACGCTTGAAAAGCTTGTTAAGACTCAGGCTAACAAATCTGAAGGCATCTCAGCTGGCCATGTTGTTGTCTGGCCTCCTTTTTTTTGCATTTAAGTTAAGCTAATGTTCTTGAGTTAATAAGGTTGAAAACCACACACTTCTTTTGCCCATCAAGACATGGCCAGATGGAGCCTTATGTCAGAGTTGCCTCAAAAGTTACACTTCAGTACCATTAAATATGCAAGTGACTTGCCTTTCAGGATATGTTGCTCCCAGTGGAAGTGCTGTTTTCATTATTATTGTCCTAGAATACCACCATGGTAGCATGTGGGTTTTCCACAGTGAACGTAATCAAAACAATCCCACATGCACATGGGTGCAGCAAAGCCCACTCCAGGACTGAGTGAATGGCCTAAGTGTAGATGCATTTCAACCTCCTCAGGGCTGTTCTCCACCAGCTTGTGGGGAGAACAACATATTTGTGCATGGAGTCACAGTGAGCACTCAATAGTAAATGGAGGCAGCACAAGTGGAGAACTAGACTACCACTATTCTGTGTAATCAGATCTAAATTTCAAACCAAATATACATAACGCTATCTAGACATTAGGATTTTTACTTGAATTTAAAATCAGGTCTGCCTAACAGCCTCATACTGGTTATATGAGTGGAATTTTAATATATATTAAAACAAAGACACAACTAGAGTTGTCCAGAAAATGACGATACCATTTCACAACTTCTGCGGTTTCTATATTTGGTTTCTGTTCCACATTGGAATGAAACCAAAACCTTTGGAAGGTTTCCTCAAAGTACAACTTGGTCATAACATCCATTTTCAGATCAGGTTTTTCCATCTCGCTCTCATGATCTCTCTCCCTTTAGAAAGTCCACCTTTCACCTGAGAAACCATCCTGTTGAAACTTCCATGGGTATAAGGGTTCGTGAAACATTTCAGTTCTGACACGACAACATTTTTCAATGAAAAATCATTTAGTTGAAAAGTTTCCAATGAGCTGTATAAACTCATGGAGTGTGTAAGGCTATGCAAGGGCACAGTTAAACATGAGAGACTGGAGTTTTCGAAGGAACCTACAGAACTTCCAGTGGATTTTGGCACCCAACTCCTTGAGGTTCATTGGGCACATGGGTAAGATTCAGGGACACTAAGAAAAAGAGGAACCTTGGCACAACACAAAAGAAAATGAGCAGAATGCCTTTAGACAGTCACAACAGCAGCAATGCTTCAGACCATGAGGCAAGACACTGACTGTTGGAGCAACCACATGTTGGTGTTGGACAACCAAATCTGAAATCTATGCTGCCTGTGGAAAAGTGATGTGGAAAGTAAATTTCCCAGCCTGGCCTCAGGTGTAATTTTAAATGTCTTTCAGCATTACCAAGTAGTTGTTTGGGTATTGTGATAGTCAATGAGTTGATATTGACTTAATGTAAGAGCCCAAACTAGTTTATAGTGGTTCTCAAACTTCTTTGATTGCGTACCCCTTCTTTGTATCCGTAGTCGCTTACGCGCCCCTCCCCCTGCAAGTACATATACTGCCGCCCAGTTCTGAGGGCAGAGTGGAGTGCAGTGACTGCTGGCCAGGTGCCCAGCTCTGAAGGCAGCACTCCGCCAGCAGCAGCACAGAGATAAGGGTGACAATGTGAAAAGTAATGTTCAATATCGCTTTTCACAGCAGACTTAGCGCCCCCCATTGCCTCCCTTACTTACTTCTGCGCTGCTGCTGCCACCCTGGGGCTGATAGCCGGAGCGCGGCTGCAGGAGTTGCAGGGGGAGTGCCTGAGCCCAAGTGGCGGGGCTCTGGTTGTCAGCTCTGGGGTGGTGGGGCTCTGGGTGTCCCCTTTATCCCTGCCTCCCGAGTGTGCACAACCCTTATACATGAGCCCCAGACACCTGGAGCTGACAGCCGGAGCTCTTAAAAAAAAAAAGCACACAGTTCGTGCCTCCCTTGACACATTCCCGTGCCTCCCTTGGGAGGCTCCCCCGCATAATTTGAGAACCACTGGTTTATAGTGACTGGAGAGGCATATTGACCTCAGCTTTGGGTTTTGTATACTCACTGAGATGTTTCTTTCTATTCCAATATACCACACTTCTTTAATACAGTGTAACAAGGCCATTTAGTTGTCATGATGTTGGTAAAAGAAAATTCTATGTTCTTCACTAGGTACTTAATTGATATAAATACAACAGCGTTTCATAAATTGGCAAATTTTACAGTGTTTTTCGTAACTCAACAAGTAAATATGAGAGAGCGTTGACACCGCAGGCGCTACTCTACAGATCTCTGATATTCACATCATGTCTCTGTTTCAAGTCGTGATGGCAGCTGCCATCTATATTTGGATGATTTGACCAAAAATAAGGAAATACTTTTACTCTGGGTTTTATGTGCCCCTTAGAGTAATATCTGATCAACCCTTTAAAGCATTTATCACCTCTACATCTAGGAAGTTATGTATCCATGAATGGAAGTTTCAGGCAAGCTTAATAATAGTGGTGCTACCAGCCCTGCCTATAATTCTACACGCTTTGTCAATTTCTAAAGCACAAATCAGCTTCATTTTAAGCAGTTTATAGGTATTAATGCAATTCCAGTACAGTAAGTCCATAACAGTGCCTATTCGCCATTCATGTTGTTTAATTGCATTATTTATTGTTAGATAAAATTATCGGATTTTGGGTTCTGTGCCCAAGTTTCCAAGGAAGTTCCGAAAAGGAAATCTCTTGTTGGAACACCATACTGGATGGCACCGGAGGTGATATCCAGACTGCCTTATGGAACGGAGGTAAGCATAACAAGTGCATTGTTCCCTGCTGCAATGTCCGGCTGATGCAACCGCTTCCTCACAAAACAAGTACAATTTTAAGTGACTTCATCGCTCACTGTCTAGAGATGTATAGTTTTGATTACGTTTAATACAGTAAAAAAACATGCACTAAATTGTAATCACTGCATGTGCAATAAAGTAGCAATAGATGGTACCTCAAAGCAGCAACATTATACAGGGACGTGTCATAAAACGTGAATCCCTGGGGATGCGATCAAACAGTAATAAATAGAATTTATGTTTAGAATGTTATACAACGCAGCCTCTATGTGTATTTTTAGCTTAGGTGATATAATTAAAGGGAATTGCCATAATTTTCTCATTAACGAATGCATTGTAATACTCTTATCACTTACGCCAGAGGGCTGATTTTCAAACACAGGCATGTGCAATTACATGTAGAGCCCTGCACGGTTACAAATTCATACCCGCGGATGTGGATATCCACTGATATAAATCGGTATCCATGGAACCACAGGGCTCTCCCAGGAACTACAGTGGCGAAAGGAGCAGAACGTGGGGCCAGCCTGGCTGAACTGCCCTCAGCCCCGCCCCCAGCCCCACCCCCGTCCCTTCCACGGAACTGTCTGCCTCTCCTGTCTGGGGGCATGTGCACCGCTTGAACACACTAGCATGACCATGGACAGCTGCGGGTAAGACTGGTGCCTGCCCCAGTGGGCAGGGGTGGGGATGGTACAGCTCTGCCAGAGTTGCTACCAGCGCACGGCGCTGGCTCCTGGAAGCGGCTGCCCCACGTACTGCTCCGTTTGCTGCTGCGGTTCCCACAAGAGCCCTGCGGTTCCGCAGATACCGATTGATAGCCGTGGATATCCGCATCCGCGGGTATAAATCTGTCTCCATGCAGGGCTCTAAGTACATGTACAAAAAATGCAAGCCTAACTGTGCATGCTGTATGCACGTTTAGTTACCACCCTTGCACCTGTGACTCAAGCATTGGCATGTATAAACGGCCAGTTACACGGGTCACTTGCCATTTGTGTTGTTGTTTTGGTTTGGTCATTATTTGTAGTGCGATTGAGCCCTGAACCTAAACCAGGACCCCACTGTGCTGGACGTGTTACAAACACAACAAGAAGATGGTCCCGGACTCCAAAGGACTAACACTGGGTGCAGTTAGCCAGATTGTGATCAGGGTGGGATTTTTAAAAATGCCCAGCATTGTCCTCACTCTGCTCAGTGGTAACGAGCTAAGCCAGGGTTGAGCGGTTTTGAAAATCCCACTCACATTTCACACGCATTGCAACTAATTGCATCCACTCATGCCCTACTTTCCACTCAGAACATAAACTAGACAGTGTTTTACTCTCTCTCCAACTTTCTTGCCATTTCTTAACAAATGGGGATTTCCTCCCATAAACATCTGATGTCAGGTGCTGATCTTTCCATGCCCTTGTGCAGAATCTGAATGATTCTTCATAGGAGGGCCCATTATACCAAGCTGTAGACCAGGGGTCTCAAAGTCCCGGCCCGTGGGCCATCTGCGGCCCAAGAATCTCCCCACTGCACCCCGCAGCTCCCATTGGCTGGGGGAGAGGGACAGAGATACTATCACTAGTCGCCAGGCAGAGTCAGCCATGGAGGCAACATCACTTTTTACCACAATGAATATAAACAAGTCAAAATACCGAACACAACTATCTGATGCACACTTTGCTGCAATCCTGAAGGTTGAACTGCTCAGTCACTGAGACCAAACATCAACAAACTGACAGAACTGAAGCGTTGCCAGGTGTCTGGCAAATACTAAAAACTCTCTGGCAGGCGAAGAATTGTATAAAGTTGTATGACAGTTTTATTATTTCTAAGAAATGCGAAATAAAAAATACAATGTAAACATTGAAAAGTTTCAGAGTAGCAGCCGTGTTAGTCTGTATCCGCAAAAAGAAGAACAGGAGGACTTGTGGCACCTTACCTTAGAGACTAACAAATTTATTAGAGCATAAGCTTTCGTGGACTACAGCCCACTTCTTCGGATGCATATCCATATGCAGTATATGCATATGCATCCGAAGAAGTGGGCTGTAGTCCACGAAAGCTTATGCTCTAATAAATTTGTTAGTCTCTAAGGTGCCACAAGTCCTCCTGTTCTTCTAATATAAACATTTTATTTTCTGAACACCATCTTCAGTGACATTATTGGCCCGCTGGGAGGATTTGAGGACTGGCACTGGCCCTTAGGTAAATTGAGTGTGAGACCCCTGCTGTAGACAATCTAGGTGAAGTCAGAAGCACTTCATGGCTGACCGTGACCCTTAACTGTCCAGATGTCGGTGAAGAAGTCAGAAAATTGCAAAATGAAGTGTGCAAAAACCTCAGTCTGAAGGTTCTGTAGGTTCATGCCTGAAGAAAATGCTGAGTTATGTAGGAGGTTTACTTGGATAGTGATAAACTCCTACAGAGGAATAATAAGGAGGTTAGGATTAGGTCCCAAATGAAAATGAATAACCAATACATAACACACAGAATAAAAGATAATTGTTAATGCTCTTCTGCACTGGGCTCGAATGATGGAAGGGCAGTTTCACCCATGACCTTTGCTGTGGTCTGGTCTGCAGACTTCAGCTTTGAAAATTTGTCCTTCAATTGTATATTTTATCTTCCGTGAGGAAAAAAGCAGATCCTGATTTTTGGTCCTTCAGGGCAGAAAATTTCAACAGATCCTACGTATATGCAGTTATGATTTAGCTGTGGACTTATTTTAAAGAACTTGGCAATCCTTCATGAGCCATTCTTCATGCACCATATGGCTGTTGTCTGACAAACAGGCATTTCTATGATGGCTAGACCGTGCAGTCAGACTTTCAGAGTTACAGCTCATCAGTATTTCTGAAGAACTGATGAAAAAAACCTCCCATCTGGTTGCGAGGGCTTGGGGCGGGGTGTGGGGGGAATAGAATCTAGTGCAAAGCTCTCAAAACATTATACTTCCACACTATCATTTGTGATCCAATGTATGAAAGAAAATAACCTGTATGTTATTTTCCCACTTGGATGCTTATGTAGAAATATTTAACCAGTTTAGAAGATTTCTGATTAACCCTAATTTTTGTCTGTTACTGTGAATGAGGGAGGATAGTTCTCTCAAATTAAGCACCACAGCGGCATGGGTTACATTTACTCTCAAAGAGGCTGCAATTCATCTCAAAGTATGGTCAACTCACCCATTAAGATGAGTAGCAGTGACAATTTCTGTGACTCAGGGAACTATTTTGAGAACTGCCAAACTGTCAGGTGAATAGACCATTCATAGCTTTTATTGGGGGACCTTCAGATGAGACTAGAAAGGAGTTGGCTGTACAGACTCACAGGTGTTATGTGATGTTATTACCCATTTGTTACTGAGTCACAGGATTTCAGAACTGGAGATCACTATGGATTTATAAAAAAAATTATTCCTTTCTCTGAGTAATGACAGTGACTCACAGTTTCCCATCCAAAGAAGTGACTTTTAACTCTCTTTTTTTACTCCACATGGTAGTAGGGTTTAGCATATTTTTATTTGATTTTATATTATCTATGATAACAGCTAAGATGAAGACATAACTGATGCACACAAGCCGGGAAATGAGTCATGCTTTAAAGCTGTAAGCAAGAGGCTGTATCTACCCATAATGCAGAGTGGGACAAATTCTGTTCTATGTTAGAGCGGTGTAAAACCAGAAAAATGCCACTGTCATCTCTGTTACTCTGGATTTACTGCATGTAACTGAGAGCCAACTCTGGCCTAATGTGTGTGGCGCTCAGTACACAAATGGTATGGGGCCCGATGGTCATTGATGCCAAGGGTAGGCCTAGACTCGGAGCTGGAGGTATGATCCCACAGCTCGCATAGACATACCCACACTAGCTCTCACTCAGCTAGTATGCTAAAAATGGTTGTGTAGCCACTGGCAGTGGTGAGCAGCAGCGCGGGTTAGCTACCCCAAGTACATACCCACAGGCTTCAGGTGGGTCTACACTCAGCATGGCTAGCCCAGGTCCCCACTCACTGCTGCCCATGCTACAGTGGCTACACCACCGTTTTTAGCACGCTAGTTCAATGCGAGCTAGAGCAAGTATGTCTATACAAGCTTTGGAATCAAACCCATGTTTAGACATACCCTTTGGCCGCTTTACACTATTCAAGCAGTGTAGAGGGGCTTTAAAATGTGCCTAAGGTATTTACTCCACTTTAAACCCCCTTTACACTGCCAGTAGCATTAATGGAAATGAGAATCAGGCCCATTATTAGTCAATACGGAGCTTAGTAGGCTTAAAATAGCTGGTTTTGTGGCAGTTAAATTATACTCTGCTCTTCAAATATTCTCATAAACATACAGTGTTCTAGATGCTCTATAGGACAGATCTTCAGCTGGTGTAAATCAAAGTTTTTCCATTGCAGTCAATGGCCCTTATTTGGATCTGACACATACTAGTGCAAATCTGGCCCATGCTGGTGGACATGTTTATTGGCCTCAATCAATTTTGCTGATTTGCACCAGCTGAGGATCTGGCCCATAATTTATTGCGAATTCCTTTCAGTCTATGCTTTTTTCTCAGTAGCAAAATGTATTAACAGTGGGTAAAAAGCTAGCAGCCATCTCAACGGAGCATCCGTTTTTAAGCAGAAGGTCCCATTGAAACAAACAGAACATACTGCATAAAAAGCAATGGTATTATAGGGCGGGGAAGACTGAACATCTCAAAATGCTCATCCTTGTATATGTGTTTGTCTATTAGTTGCACAGTTCAACAGCTGTTGGTCCATTGCAGGTGGATATCTGGTCACTTGGTATCATGGTAATAGAAATGATAGATGGAGAACCACCTTATTTCAATGAGCCACCGCTCCAAGCAATGCGCAGAATCCGAGATAACTTACCCCCACGAGTGAAGGACATCCATAAGGTGAGCATGCTCATGGTTATATGGAGTCATGCACATATTAAGGTCAACCAAATCCATAACCTAATCATGATGGCTAGCTTGTGACTTCAGGCACATCCCTGAGCATTGGGTGGTGCATAAACTGGGTATAGTAGTATTCTGTGGGGTTATACCAAGAGTAGATTACTACCCACTCCATCCTGTGCTGGCTTAGTTACTCTGGACACTGAATTGGGAGTGGGATAGGCTGGAATCTAAGCTCCATTCATTCGCCACCTCTGCCCACCCACCAACTCTGGGGATAGAGTAAGTGGGTGAGCAGCCCTATGTATTTCTCCACATCCAAACTCAAACTCCAAGTGGCCTGTGAAGGGGAGTCCTACTCCTTTGCATGGCCTGATAGAGTCAGCATTTGGCCCTCAGTAATAAGAAAAACTGACCAGGCTTACTGCTGTGCTAATTCATTTTATACCGAGTCATGTTAAGTGCCATGTTCTGATCTCTTTCCCCACTCACGCCACATGACTTCTTAATGTACTCATATAGGGAAGATAAGTGCCCTTTCAGTCCTATATATGTACTAACTGTAATTCCTGTCGCAATTCTGCATGCCCTTAACTTATATTTTAATTGACTTTCCAGCAAAGCTGGTTTGAAAAGCCACTCAGGCGTGGCAAGTTACTTACTTTGTCTGCTTTTCATAATGTCAATGTGATGTTGCAGGTTTCCTCGGTGCTCCGAGGGTTCTTAGATCTGATGTTGGTGAGGGAGCCCTCCCAGAGAGCAACAGCACAAGAACTATTAAGACATCCGTTTTTGAAACTGGCAGGCCCTCCTTCTTGTATTGTGCCACTCATGAGGCAATACAGGCACCGTTGAATTCAGTGAATTTTCAGGAGGCGGCGTGTACAAAAGTTGGAGAAAGACTTGCCAAGGAATCCAGAGCTTGTGTGGAAACCATGGGGAAGTGCAACACTACAGAAATTTATCAGAGTCAGAACAGCTCTATGGAAATAATACAGTGTACAAAACAATGAGGTGCTCTCCTGGGTTATAAAGGACTTGCGACGTTCCTTCGCCACTAAATCAGTCATCTGTTGGCTTCTAGCACTGTCGCATGAAGCACGTTTTCCACAGGTAGTCATCTCTTAGCCTTTCAGCCATCAAAGCAGACGGACTCAATTACACATGTGGTTGTGGGGGAGGGGGCGAAAGATAATAGATTATAGCACAACCGGGATAAAACACCAGAATTTTATTGAAAAAGTAAACGCTATGACACTTCTATTTCAGAAGAACACTTTTCTGGCAAAAAAAGCACTTTTGATCTCAATCATAGCAGTGTAATGTATTTTGAAATGAATTTGTAATTTTCTGTATAGTACTTTTTTGATAATTTACAGTACTTTGATGTTATGTACCCATCGTGCTAGTTGAAGTAATAAGAGGAACTTAGCAAGCGTTTGAACAAAACCTTTCCTACTTTTTTATCCCTTTTGAAAACAGAAAAAAAAAAAAAACCTTTAGGAACTTAGAATGTTGGCAGATTTTCCAGGAATTTAAATAACAGACACAGAGATGGGTGCAGACAGTACTGATAAAAATGATGCTTTTCCCATCACACCACTGAAATTATAGTTTTAAAGATTTGAACATTTCTGGAATCACTAGATCGGATGAGATGATTACAGTCACACAATAGAAAGAAGTGCTTATGTTGAATGTTATAAATTATGAGGTTTTGTTTCATATCATTATTTTCAGAGCCATGTATCTTAGTACATCAAACTCACGTACATCTGTTCAAGAGATGGTTAATGAGAAAGGATCATCTACTAGCAATACGGCAGATTTTTCATTTAGTCTATACTGACCTCGTTATCACAAAATAATCCCCATTATTTATATCGTGTCAGAAGTCAGAAATTGACTGTAGAGGTCAAGTTACCAAGCGGGTATTTTCCAAATTTCAAACAGACTGTTGTAATAATGTTATGATGTGTTTTCCATATAGAAAAAGTTGTGCTGCTGTGTAGACCTTTCTGAATGTTGATAGAACAGTTGACTACTACAATAAATTTTGTGTTGCTTGTTGGATGAACTTGCATGTTAATTGTAGGCCTACGTAGATTTGCCTTTAAAATTTTTAGAAGTGTGTCATGATTATTTCAATTATAAATAAATTTTATTTATTAATGATTAGTTCATTTTAATTATGCATAATACAAAAGCCATGTCTTTTCCAAATCGTTTTTTCTTACTGACCTCACTTTGCTCTACGATGATAAACATCAATAATCCAGTTTTGTGGAAACACTCTGATTAGTTTGTTTCTTATTATGGAATTTTGTTGTGAATAACTTGTTCATTATTTATTGTAATAAAATATAAACAAAACCCACAGCTCTGGCATGCTGCTGAGCTGAACTTTCTGAGTTTTCTTCTCAGAAAGAGATTTTGCCAATGGCAAAGAAGAGCCTTCATTTTTATACCATAAAAAAGTTAGAGCAAACAAGAGAAACAAAATCAAACAAGAATGTTAAATGTTTAGTAAATCCTCTACAATTTGCATATCATGATATGTTTCTTTCTTAGATTAATATTGTTTGCATATTTTAACTTTGCAAAATATACCTAGTCCTGTGTGTGGTCCTGAGCTCTATTAATTCTCTTTGAAGTCAGTGGGAACTGAGGACACTCGACATCTCAAAGAATGGAGCTCGTAGGGCCTAGTTCTGCACTCTTTATTAAGGTGAAAAGGGTCTCCGAAAAGACTGGCTCAGATTGCTGGACTGGGTCTGAAGAGAACATGCCACACTCCTGGTGTCGCCAAGCAACTGATAGCCAGTAACAGCCTTCCTTGACTGGAGAGCTCTGGTTGTTTGAGTCCCAGCATTTCTTACAAACCATGAGGGTGAAGATTAGAATTATGCCTCCATGTTTACTGCTCCCCCCCACCATTTGCAATGGGAGTGTTGCCTGAATCTCACCCACAGAATCTTTCTGTACAAGACACTATGAAATTAAGTCTACAAAAAGAGAAAACGCTCATATTCTGTGGTCTTGACAACTCAGGAAAAATGCTACATCAATAAAGACAATAACATACAATTAGAACCATTATATTAGCCACAAAATTCAAACTTTTAATCATCTTTGAATAAAATAATGGTTTTGAGATTCAGCACATTTTAAACAGTACAAGTGGAGAATTTTGTGTAATTTTCTAATCACTAGATATTTTTAAACAGTATTCATCGAGTTTACTAAAAGTTATTGTCAGCTGAAAAGGTTTTGTGAGCTCCAGCTACTGGTGGAAAAAAATCCACATGCAAATAAAAACTTAAATGTTTGCATTTTTCTTGTGTTTTTCCTGCCTCTTCTGTGTTTCCCTGCGTTCAAAATGCTGAGCAA
Source organism: Chrysemys picta bellii (assembly GCF_011386835.1). NCBI lineage: Eukaryota > Metazoa > Chordata > Testudines > Emydidae > Chrysemys > Chrysemys picta. The sequence goes on from NC_088793.1 coordinate 199,626,637, forward strand.
TATTTCCTTTGCAAGAGAGAGTGGTTCTTTTTAAAGTTCTGTTGACTTCATCCTCTAGTAATTTATGAGAGCTATCAGTCTGAAGGGGCACTTGAATAAAAAAATGTATAAACGGACTTGTCCATTTTCTTTCAACCTGGGCAACTCGGAAGGCAGACAATGATGGAGGATTAAAACAGAGAATGTGCAGAGCCTGTATGGAGTTCTGATGACTGAGTTGTTCTGAAGGGATAATAAGAAAAAGAAAACAAAATACAAAGATAAAAATTTTAATATCAAGGTCAGTAAATTTCAGCATTAATTTTTATTGGAAACTTCCGCTCAATTGCAACATGTATCTGCAGTTATTAGTCTGACTGTTTTTAAAGATGCTGTAACAGGGTCCTTCTGTGGACTCACCTTTTTTAGTTGATTACCCGAAAGCCTATAAGGAAAAGTTCATAGAGCTCTGCTGACGCCCTGTGGCAGATGTAGCTTGTAAACTCCACCCTAGACAGAAGAGAGATTGGAGTGGCCTTTGACACAGAGGAATCTAAACTGAGGCTGAGCAGATCCAAAGAGCCATCATATGAGCTTGCGGAGGCTTCAGTTTGTTGTTTATCATATTAACTTGTTAATAAAACCAAACCCCAGAAATAGGATGAGTTTTGACCCTGTGCCGCTGGTATTGACTGTGTATGGGAGCAACTTTGGAATAACATCTTTTCCCATAGTGCTACGAACCCGATTAGGCTCCATGTTGGACTCATCTTTAATAACCTCAGGTGAAATTCTGCCCTTGACTGAAGTTCATGAGAGTTTTGCCATTGACGTCAATGGGAACAGAATTTCACTCCTGGTCTGGGAGTCTGTTGGATTACAGATAAAACCATTCACCACCGCTCTCTCACTGAAAGCTACTGAGCTACTCTCTCAGCACGCCTAGATAAATACAGTGTCTTGTGCTTTGCCGGTGTAATTTACTAGGCTGTGCGCATGATATTTCAAGAATGAGAAGGTACCTTCCAACTGTAACATTCCAGTGGTAACATATCCAAATGACAAGAAAGGTAGCATGATGCACCTCAGCACCTGTTATTGTCAATGAGTTACTTTATTGGCTGACGTCATTGCTGTCTCTGCATAAGCACCTAAAGATCTAGAATGAATTACGAGAAATAAACAAGAGGAGAAATGAATGAATTCTGAATATAAGGGACATCACAATAATGTTCAGTGCAAATCAGGAAGAAAAATAAAAAATGTCATAGGTTAGAATTAATAGTTGTTCCAGATGAGTCAGCTGATACATGCAAATCTAAACTGACAAGCAAGGAATAGTGGGTTGAAAGACTAAATGCTAGATTGAAAACCTTTGGAAGACAGAAAAATCAAGCTTAATCTGCTTAAACAATACAATTTCAGAGGAGTTTACTGCTAACCATTACATATAGTGAAGAGCAGACATGGTGAAGTATAAAGTGGTCTACACAATATGAAAGAGCACTTCGTTAGCATTTCATGCAAATGGAAGAAAACAAATGGATGAGACTGAACCCCAAGGTGAAAGATATGTCAGTGATTGCAGTTAAGTAGAAATGAACTAAGCATGTCACAAAAAGAAGAGCCAGGAAGACAGACTGGAAATACAATTAGATGCATACCAATGGGTGGTAAGTTCAGCATGGCCCCCTAGCATCCACATGTACAGCCACATCAGAGGTGGCCCCACGTGTAAGAATGCATGAGTCCTGTAGCTGTGCAAGCAGGGAGGATTCTTGTGTGCAAGACGATCACAGTCCGGTCAAGTGTGTCCAAAGGGGTTTATGGACTGGCTATCCCCTCCTTTCAGATTCCAGCATCAGCCGCATAAAATGAGCTCGCTACAAAAGAGAATCAGCCTTTTGATTAGCAAGGCTATCAGATACTGCTCTCGGCGACAGCAGCAGAAATCTGAAGGGACATCATTGTCCTTGAAACACTGAGGTAGATTAATAAGCATGTGAATGAGAGCAGAATCTGGCCCACTGCTTCTAATGGTCCTGTAGGAGACTGGGCCAGGCAACAATAAATGTCTACTATGTAGATTTCTTGCTAGAGCTTAATCCCAGCCCTACAGTTACATTCCTGTGTAGGAGCGATCCATCCAGGCTTCCCTCATTCCCAATATGATCTCACCACAGGTATGAATTGCGCCTATTGGCTTGAGAGATTCATAACCCACCAGGGGAGCAATGGGGCCCGCAGAGTCAAGGATTTCATTGGTTAGTGCTGCTCTTCTTCTTCCCTCCTTTTGGTCACGCTCTTGCTTTGTCTATCACACACACACACACACACACACACGCACACACTTCCTTCCTTCCTTCCCTCCCTCCCTCCCTCCCTCCCTCCCTATTTCCTCTTCTGGCTCTTTCCCCCTTTCCTTCCCTCGCCTCCATTCCCAGCACTTGGATTAGCTTAGAGGAGAGAGAAGACCAGAACACGGCCGCACAAGGAGGAGGCAGGCGCTTGGCTCCGGTGCTATGCCTGTGCAGTTATGTCTGAGCCCTGGCTGCAGTGTGGAAGCATGCCTGGAGTCAGTTTCACACTGCAGCTGCTGCTTCTGGGGGGCGGGGGAGTACTGCATAGACACATGATTGGAATAGAAAACAAAGGCACAGACAGAATGGTGCTTTTCTGTTGGCGCTCTGGCAGGGGGCTCCTGGTGCATCATCTGCCCCTACCGCCTCTGGGTGCCTGAAGCCATCTCTGCTGAAATGGACTGTAAAAAAGACAAATGACAGCTCAGGGGCTCGTTTGGCATCTGCCTGTTTTCTTTTCGCACTTGGATGTAAAATCACTGAGCAGATGTTTGCAGCTTTACGCCCATTCCTGGCTGGAAGAGTGACAACAACAAGGAAGGCAAAGGCAGAGGAGACATGCGGAGAAAAGCAGCGAGAACAGGCGAGCATCTCAGCACCAGGGAACGGTTCCATTAATATAAAAAGGGGGGGAGCGCAGCGGCAAATGCTGCTGCATCTACGGTAGAGAAAAGGGTAGGTGAAATCATTCCCTTCAGCGCTTCCATCTGCTAGAGCTAGCAGGGGCTTTTGGGGCTTTCAGGCCAGGCTGGAGTCTGATTAGAAAAAGGGTCTTTCCCATTCTACTTATACACAGCAACAGTCTCAGCTCTTCATCTTGCTCCTCTCCATCAGGGGTATACGTAGCTGTGCTGCTAGAATTTCCCATGGCGAATTCTGATGACTTAGAGGGTACGTCAACAACCAGCTTCCGTGATTCTAAGTCAGATCCTGCCTCTAATGATGGTGGCACAAACCCAGAGCACCTGCACTTGAAGTTTGAAAGCCCAAAGACCAAAGCTTTATCACAGTAAGAGCTGTCACTTCTCTTCCTGCAGACATGGGGGAAAATAAGACCTGAGTGTGACTAACATTAATGACACTGACTGGACCACGTTGCAGTTCAGCTGCTCACTATGGTCATCTTTAGCATACTGCTGTGGAATGAAACCTTTGGGGTAGGCGATACTCTTGAGTGGGTCTAGCTTTCCTTTCCAAGAGATCCCAAAAGCACATTTTTGGGCAGTTGCTTGTCTGCTTCAAGTGACCTCTTGCATGGAGTGCTACATTTCGCTCTCATCTGCTCAACATACCTGCAAGGCGGCTCAGAGACATAGAGACTCGATTTAGGCTGTGGTGCTGTCAGACGGTGGCTGATGTCTGCTTCAACAGAACTAGACAGTGTGAGCTCTTTGCTTTCCCAGTGTCAGACTGAGATTAGGATGTGGACAAGGTTGTTCTGCACCAGCTGTCGTGTCCAAGTGTGGCTGCGCACCTGTTATGTAGTATTAGGTGCATATTATCCCACACCAGCACTGACTTCTTATTTTCAAGGTGCCGGCTTTATCTTTAGAACCTTTAGTTCCAGGCTAGATATGAGATTGTCTTGCCACAAGCCTTTTGGTGCACCACAGCCGTTTAGGTTAGCTGGGGCATTCAAGCTAGAATCTGTAGATTGAGTTGTGGGCGTCTTGTGGGACGGGGAGCTTTCAGTGGGGTACCCTCAAGTCTGTAAATCACTTCCTCAGCTAATCCTAGAGAGCTTGGCTTTTTTGAGCTTTGGGGCACAGTGCAAGGTCTGTCCCTCTTCTCCGGATTTTGCCTGCAGGGAGGGCAAGTGGGGTTGGTTTTGGTTTTAGACTTGCCTGTTTCTGTCAATGGCCTGGTTCTCCAGTGCCCTGCGCCTCGTGTAAGTTCTTTGCAGTGCTGCAAAGTGGACGGAAAAGGCTCCTATTATTCGGATTTTGCAGGGGTGTCAATGAGTGCACACACAACGTGCAAGGCAGTGGAAAATCAGGCCCGGTGTTATTTTCACTATGTGCATGAATGCCAGGATAGCTAACTGGGATCACTTATGAAAGGGCCAGAATCTTCCACCCTTCCTCTGAGCAGCACCTTACTTCATGACTAGCCTCATTCATATCGGTGAAGCTGTTGAAGTAGTAAGGTGCTAGTCAATGTATGAGAGGCAGAATCTAGCCCTTAATATAAATAAATAAATAAGGGCTTGATTCTCCTTAAAGTGGGTGTATTTTATATATGTAATGTACACCTCTTGAAGGCCCCTTTATACTTCCAGGGGGGTATAAAGAGGCACAAGAACATAAGAACGGCCATACTGGGTCAGACCAAAAGTCCATCTAGCCCAGTGTCCTGTCTTCCAACAGCAGCCAATGCCAGGTGCCCCAGAGGGACTGAACAGAGCAGGTAATCATCAAGTGATCCATCCCCTGTCGCCCATTCCCAGCTTCTGGTAAACACAGTCCAGGGACACCATCTCTGCCCATCCTGATCTCACTGTGAAGAACTAGGCCCTAAATATATTATTTTATTATTAAAAAACCATACAAATAAGTTATCCAGTAGTTTCAGGATTTGAATTAATATTTTTCTTGGCTCATAACATATAATATATAGTACAGGCAGTTCAGGGAGATGTTCTCTAGGTGTTCCTCTTTAAATCAGGTAAAATAAGAAGAGAAAAGTACATTTTGGTTCAATAACTACTGAAATTGCACTAAAAATGGGCGTCTTTCCAGTGACTTCGATGGGAACAGGACCAGGACGTTAGTGAAATACCCCATGTTTCATAAAACGTGCAAACAAGCAAATGGCTGGGAGGAGGGATGCATTTTTTAGTCGCATTGTAACATACGAACTACAGTACAACTAGCCATTATTCCACCAAAGATACTGCCAACACAAACTAAATCCACCTTTGTATCATTCTACACGCTCTTCACGTACATCTACATTCAGCCTTATAAACGACCAGTGCTTATAGACAACCTTAGGTCATTTCACAATAAAAAGGCAAATCAAATTTTATACAGGTGTATATTTTAATTCATTTTAAAAATGTTTTACATTAGCTGATAGAGTTCGTATTTTCTGTTACATTGGGTAACACCTGAAATGATCTGCATAGTAACGGTAAAATTTTTGTTTTGTTGTGAAATTGTCAGGTGCAGGTAGCAATGTAACGTTTCAAAGACAATCACAATACGTGCAGGACGCCCAGCCAGAAGCATTGATTGACTTGCAGTAGCGTGGTGCTCTATATTTTGTGCATCAGCAGGTTCGTAAGTGTAACTCAGAAGCAAAACCAAACTTTCCTCGCTCAACCTTAAATGCCTGGTCAGTTCCTCAGCTGGTTGAAATCAGCTGACTTTGACTTCCCTGGCGCTACACCAATTTACACCAGCTGAAGGTCTGGCCTGGATTTTTCAGAATAAAATGTCTACTTTGTGGCCACTCCTAGATTCCTTTCATTGACTTCCAGGGGAATTTCTACTGTGTTAGGAATGCAGGACATGGCTCTTAATAATGAATACACTAAATTAATGCTTAGAGCAAAACTCTGAGTAGTAAATCTTCACTCCAATACCCAGCTCTTCATACATGTATGGCAAGGGAGTGCTGCATATGTGGGGAGAGTAAAATGTTGGGGTTTGAATATGAGAAGAGAATTTTGCCCTCAGCGTGAAGCTTTGACTGTGAAGAGTGTTTTCATCTCCATTTGGCCATTATACTGTAGATATACCATGCGTGTGTGTCCTCACCTACAGAAAAAAAGTGCTTTTGCTTTGTCTACCTGATAAGTACTCAGTGTGGATGCATCCTGCCATCTATCCCATGTGTTTGTACTGAGATCTGTCTCGAGGAAGTTGTACCTGGTTGGCTGTCAGTTTGTGGTGGATGTGGTAAATGCAGACGGTTATCACAATCATCAACCCCAATATCAGACCCAAAATCAGAGGCAGGGTTTCTTCTAACTGTTCCCTCTCGTCCACTGGACACTTATGTTCTGCAATTAGAGAGAAAGAGATGATGAAATATTTTAAATATTCACTTGTTCTGTAGTGCAAAATGAACTTCGCCAGTGAAATAAAGCTAACTGAATAATGCCTACAGTGAACTCATCTGTCCAGAATAAAATCATGTTCAGTAGCAATGAAACAAAGGAAAGATCATTAGTTATTGGTGGCTCAACTGTTCTAAAGAAAACTAAAATAGCATTGACCACTGTAGGCCCTGGTTCAGGCCAGCACTTAACCACATGCTTAACTTTCAACAAGTCATGTCAATTTATTATTGTTATTATTATTATTATTACCATAGCACCTTGGTCTGTCTTAATAGTCTTTTTTTATTCTTGAAGTGCCTTCCTTTGCTGAAAAGTGACTGTAAAAATGGCCTCACAGGGGCTCGTTGTCTCTTGACTCCAAATCACCTTTGTTCGGTTTGCAAATTTAAAAAAAAGGGTTGATTTGTTTCTTCCAACTGCCAGCCCTGTGAGTTCACGTCAGGGTCTGATAGTGAAGCGGAGTTATGGCCTATTCATCCCTCCCCTTCTATAATCTGGCCCAGTGCAAGGGTATTAGCACTGCAGTTCCAGCTGAAGGGTGGGGCACGCTTTGATTTCCAGATTAACAGCCCTGGGTTTGAAGTCCTTTATCTACATAGTAGGGAAAGCGTGACTTATCAATGTGCCTGCATCTTGTCCTGCAGGGACTATCCTGAAGGTGAAAGCGGGTAGTTCAGTCTTTGATCCAGCTCCTCAGTGGATGTAAACGTCAACAGAGCGAAGCTGAAGACCCGACCCAGAGTGCTCCCACCGATTTCAGTGAGATGGAATGTGAGAGTAAAGACACCCTGGATAAGAACTCTGCAGGCTCAGGGTGAAGATGTGCACTAATGCAAATGCATCAATGCCCTACAGGCAACAGCCACAATTACTAGATAAATTGCATATGCACAGTTTGCAAGCTCTTCATTTGTACAATGCTAGTTCAATGGGGCAGGGACCTCTAGGTACAACTCCAATATAGAACAATTACATACAAAACATGTTATTTAGACAGCACAGTCAAGCACTCAAAAGTTAGGAAATGCCAGAATCTTGTTGATCTATACAATCTTAATATGATGCCCTTGTGCGTATGCATTATGATGCAGTCTTTAGTTAGATGATCACATTTTTCCGCAGCCTTATTCACTGAACAAGCTGGACAGCACTCAGGAGGCTGAGAGGGTGCTGCTAAAATTTTGCTGACAGTGCAAATGACAGAAGAAAAAATTGCAATTTTCAAAAGTCTCTCTCAGATTTTCAGGGAGGAAATAAAAGGCACTTCTCTGGCCCCAGGGCTTTCTCCCTGACAAATTTCAAATGCCTGCTGCAAACAATGGAGGTGAAGGAGCTTCTCAAATAAAGGTTGTGTGAATCTTAAATCTAAATACCAGTTCCCCCTATTATTAAAGATGGTCAGGCCTGGCACCCTGGTTACCTGACTCTGGAACACAGTCCTCTACCACTAAAACTAAAGGAGAACTCCTCTGAGTGATGTGAATCCCTTATCCTCTATGTATGCCAGCCACAAGAGGGCATAATCACCCACCCATACACAAAGCCAGGCAGTAACTTCAGGGACATTGCTCAAATGGAATTCTGACAACTTATACCAGCTGACAATCTGCCACTTATTGCTGACACACTCCTGGTTCTATTACAATTCCTTTGAGCTACTGAGGTTCATAAAGCAACTATTCAAAACTCCGGGTACAAAAAGCAGCTGGCCATGGAGAAAGCGGCTAATCTATCTGGGGAAAGAATTCGATTATTAAGCTTTTTAAAAACAAAAACAAAGAAGACAAGAAAAAACATTGATGTGAAAAGTATTTTAGCCGTCTCCTTTTCAATTCAGTCCCTGCACTGTTTTTGCCAGAACAGTGATTAATCACCAGTACTCTGTTATAGACACGGCCACAATTGCTGCAGTGCAGTTAAAAAAAGAGGGAGGAAGTGGCTACTGGTTATTATTCAGGATTCAAAAATTGATGCCAGGGTTTGGTTAAAAACACCCCTTCCATCTAATGACAGTCAGAATCCCATTGGAATGTTGTTTCCAACCCACAGGCATATGGGCACACAGGCATTTGTGGTATTGAACCTGCAAAGGCTAGTGTGGAGAGCAGAGTTGAGTGTGGAGGAGAGCTAAAGTAAGGGACACAGAAGCCAGAATTACATAGATCCAATGGCCCTAATGACCTATGCGAGCAGCGCAGAGGAGCTACAACCACTCTGTGCCCTTGTCTCACATTCAAAGAATTTAGGCCCAAATCCTCAAAGATTTTAGGTGCCTAAATGCCATGGGAATCAGCTACTGTGTGCATCGCTAACAGTTTACAAGGCCTGCTGGCTTCAACAGCAAAGCTCGTAAGTTCCCTGCATCAGACCTGTTCAGCTCACCGGACCTCCACTGCCAAAATCTTAATGCCCCTTGTCCCCATACTGAGCAGATCACTGGTTGCTGGACATATACACCACACTGATCTTTAACATCACATCTTACAACGTAATCAAATTTTCCACCTCACCTGCTCAATGCCACCATGTCAAACATCTTAACTCCCTTATTTTAAATTCATTTTTTCCAAACTACGCCAACCATGTCCTCTGCCATGAGAACTGTTTACAAGCCAAGTTGCCCATCTCAGACGTCAACTATTATTTTAAGCAGAAAAAAGTCACAAGACCATTGTAACAGGAAATATGTATTTCTTGCAATGTTTGCATAAGTGTAATGGGTGAAAGGAAATTGATTGCTTTAAAAAAAAAACTTTTTGTTTAAAAACTCCATAATTTAGCCCAAAGGCAGTAATCGATCAGTTTTTTTTCATATTTGATAAAAAGCAGAATTAATGATAAGGGAATGCTAAAAACTATATGATTCTTGTCTCTTTAAACCCAGCCAATCAGCTGATTCAAAGTCTGTAATGTTCTTAATAGTCACAGACTATTGACTGAGGGAGCTGCCTGGCCAATGGGGTTGCTTTGTAAATTCCTAAGGGACCTATGGATGAAAAGTGCTTTATAAGAGCAAATAATATTGTTATTTATTAATTCATTTTAATTCACTCTAACTCAACCCAAAGCAAATCTATTTAGAGCCCCAGGCCAAAACCCAAGGAAGTCAATAGAAAGATCTCATTGACTTCAGTGCGCCTTGGATCATGCCCAGTGAGCTTTGCAAAACATCACACTATATTTACTATATTTGCTTTTGCTTTAATCTGAGCTTCTCTATTCTTACTTTAAAAATCATATTGTAATTAGCCCAGTTCAGTCTCAGATGGTCAGTTGTGGAATTCCCTGTAGACTGTCCTGGAGAGGCATCACCTTCAACCTCTCAGAAGAGACAGTGGTGGAAGAGTGTCTGGTTAGTTCAGTCAAAAAGGACTGGGGAGTCATCTCCCCGGTTGTGTTTTGTGCATGGGGAAGTCTATAGATCACAGAGTGAGAACTAAGCTCCAGGGAGCTACGTGACAGGTGTTAGGGGGTGTGGGCGTTCCGTAAGGCCACACAGACTGGACACACACTGGGAGCAAGTGCTCAAGATGGCCCCCGGACCCAAGAGTGAGGATGGGTGGAAAAGGTCAAAGTCTGCTCTCTGGATAAGTGCTGTGGAGTTCTTTGGTGTGTAGGTGGAAACGGGCTGGTTAGGGGGAAGAGAAAAACTGATGCAAATTACTTCCCAAATCCTTTGTGTGGCCCGAGAGGGATCTTGCCCTTCTGTGACTACCAACCACTGGGTCAATGGAGAGAGAATGGAGTGGAATGGAGTAGGGAGGGAGTTCCAGAGGGTGGGTTTGTAGGGTCATTAGCAAGGCTGTCTCCCTATCCTGCACAGGTGAGATTTTCAGCTTGATGAACATGTTCCTCTCCTTGATTGACCCTTCTATTCACCATTTCAGAGTGGGACACCCAGGTCTTGGTTGATCAGTGGACGCAGAGTCACAGAATCATAGAAATGGAGAGCTGGAAGGGACCACGAGAGGTCATCTAGTTGAGCCCCTTGCTCTGAGGCAGGACAAAGTAAACCTAGACCCAGCGGCGGCTCCAGGCACCAGCGCTCCAAGCGTGTGCCTGGGGCGGCAAGCTGCGGGGGGTGCCCTGCCGGTCCCTGCGAGGGCGGCAGTCAGACAGCCTTCGGTGGCTTGCCTGCAGGAGGTCTGCAGGTTCCACGGATTCGGCAGCAATTCAGCGGCGGGTACGCCGAAGCTGTGGGACCGATGGACCTCCCGCAGGCAAGCCGCCGAATCCACAGGACCCTGCTTGGGGCAGCAAAAAAGCTAGAGCCGCCCCTGCCTAGACCATCCTTGACAGATGTTTGTCTAACCCAGGGGTCGGCAACCTTCAGCACGCAGCCCATCAGGGTAATCCGCTGGCAGGCCAGGAGACAATTTGTTTACATTGACCGTCCACAGGCACGGCCCCCAGTGGCCACAGTTCACCATTCCTGGCCAATGGGAGCTGTGGGAAATGGCAGGCTGCAGGGATGTGCTGGCCGCTGCTTGCTGCAGCTCCCATTGGCTGGGAATGGCGAACCATGGCCACTGGGAGCTGCAGGGGACTGTTCCTGTGGATGGTCCACGTAAACGAAATGTCTCATAATCCCTGGTCTAACCTGTTCTTAAAAACCTCCAATGACAGGGATTCGACAGCCTCCCTTGGGACCCTATTCGAGAGTCAGGATGTGACCGCATGTAACGGAAGACAGGTGAATTTTAAGCAAACACGTGTTTGCCGGGGGAATTAAAATGCTACGGACCCTGATTGCTCACAGATAGATAATCATAATACTTTGCATTTATGTAGCACCGTTCGTCCAAGGAGAGCAAAGCACTTTACGAGCACTGAGACTCACACCACTTCTCTGTGGTAGGTAAGTGCTGTGACTCTCCTCTTCCAGGTGGATGAAACAAGGCATGATGCAGAGGTAAAGGGACTTGCTCAAAGTGAGCGGAGCAAGAACCCAACCCTCCTAACTCCCCAGCCCCTGTCCTCAGCCTTGGACCACAAGCGTGACAGTGGGACAGTCAAAAAATTTCAGCTGGAACATTCTCCCATCAGAAAAGAGGATTTCGTTGAAATCAAAGAAAAATCTGTTTTCAAAACAGGCCATTTTTGTCACCAAAAAAAGTTTCAAACAAAAAGCGTTCAACCAGCACTAGCGTTGGGTGTAGGAAAGAAATAAAAGCAATGAATGTATTTGTAAGGGTTGGGGGAAAGGACTTAAAGACAAATATGTACTAAACGTGTAATAGACATTCTATTGGGTTGGTTAACCATTAACAAAAGCTACAATTCTCTACAAAATTCTATGGGACGGTTCATAAGCCAATTTGTAAATGGTAAGGACAAGAGTTCTCACTATTTAATTCATACTGACATCTCTGTTTTAAAAGCGCACCAGTCCTCCTGCAGATAAAAGTCTCTTCAGATTTAGCAGATCTCTTTCTCAATTCTAATATATTTTAAAGTATTATGTAGCTTGTTCATAATTAATAGAAATTTTACCAAATGTGAAATTAATGAGTTGCAAAGGAGCAGGCTAATTACTGTAATTTAAGACTAGCGGGAGATCCCAAGCTGAACAAATAATAATGCATAATTTATATTTACATACATGCCCTGTACACAGACATCCCACATATGTAGTAATGGTATGCACATGATAAATGGCAGAATCATTTGTTAAATTGTGGAGCTATGTGATAACTTACATCTGTCTGGCATCTCTGACCACCTCATCTGTACGCTGCCCACTATTTACTTTCCCTTGGGACTAATTCAAACAGCCACCATTCAAAAAAAACAAAACAAACCTCACAAGTTTGCCATATAAATATTATCTCTTTTCCTCAAAAGATAGAATTCCCACATGCAATTACAGTGCCCTAGACCTAGCCTGGGTAGTGTTGAGTCCTGGACAAGTGACGCATTCACATGCCCATTATGGTTCAAAGAGAAGCGTTGTGCCATTAGAAAATCAGGAAAGGCCTTTTGTGAATGGTATAAAGTGCTGGTTGCTGGCTAGCTATGGTACGAGATAGCAGACTTTACAACTTGGATATTATGTACAGACAGAAAAGCTACGCTGGGTAATTTTAATAAGAATTTGCATATTTTAGTTATAAATTTCCCCCCAACCCACACCCCCAAGGTCTGTTCAGTTGTACCCACCATACTAGGAAGCCTAGATTTGCAGGTGGAGGATACAAAAAAATAGCATCTGAAAAGTGTCAAAAAATCTCTCTGAAATGTCTATAATATTTTTTCCTGTGGTTTATGAAGAATACATGGTGGCATGGCAAGGCATAGAGAATTTATTTGTGCCTATAGAGAAGACTTATATAATTCACTCCCATCTTCACTGTGAGTAATGCAGCCATCTCTAGCTCCGGCTGAGTCAGGGCCTGTAACAGCATATGTTTGCTATGTCATTTAGGGGAATAGTACTTGTGGTAATAAGCACTGTGCTTTGCAGTAAGTGTTTGTATTACTACACGGGGAGCTATTTCCCACAGGTAGAATGACACAATTCAATATTTTAAATGTTATGTTTGACAAGGAACGCCACCCTTTTCTAATCATCAGTTAATTAGTAACGGATCTGGCTACTCCATGTATTATTTACTTCACCTTGTTTAGGAATAATGATAGACTTCATTAATCCAGTAAAGCTGGAATTTGCAGGGGACTGATCCTAAAATACTAACTCAGGCAAAATGACCGTTGGTCCAAACTAAACCTTTATTTAACGTGGTATAAAACTGGAGTAGCTCTAATTCAGTCAGTCAGTGGCATGACTCCAGAGGAACACCAGATAACAGAGCAGAATTTGGGAGTTTTGCCTGAGTTATAAGACAACTGGATCAAGCCCCATAGAAATATCTTGGATGAAATCCTGGCTGCATTGACATCAATGGCAAAACTCCCATTGACTTCAATGGGGCCAGGATTTTACCCTGTAAGTATTAATCTAAGCATTTCAGGTACAAACATACTTGCAGCAATAAATAAATTAATAAATAAAAGCCACCGTACAATGTGCTAACAGCAGATTCTGAACAACAACAACAACAAAACTCAGAGAACAATACAGTTCTGACAGTATCTTCTGTTAAACCAGATTTTCTTTGATCATAAAGTTGACCAAATCGGGAAAAAAAAACATACAAAACACAGAAGCAGCTTCTGTCTATTCTATATTTTTAAAAATACTACATTAAAAGAATTAAGTACTGAAAAGTGAGGAAATGACAGAGTTACCCACCCGTCTGTAATTTTCTGCCTGTGAATTACAGGACACTGACTAATTACATGACCTCCGACTACTTTTCCTGCAGGTTCCCTGCCTCGTTCAGTGCACAAGATGGACGGTACTCCGTGGCAAAGACAACTGTTCAATATTTCTTTTTATCTTCATTGTTCAGTGGGAGGGTCCATGTTTCATTTGCTCCACACCCTCCAAACACTGCATTGAATAAGGATTTCTTTCTCTCTCTTTCTTTCTTTAGTGGCTTTAGTATAGCATTTATCACTACAGATTCTGTGAACCTCAGAAACATGAATGGATTTTATCCTCACCAGACCCCTATGAGCTTGGGAAGTGTTATTAGGGTGATTTTACAGAAGGGGGATTGAGACACAGGGAAAATGAGGGACTTGCCTGAGGTCACACAGGAAATCTGTAGCAGAACTGAGGATTGACCCCACGTCCCCAGAGACCCAGTCCGGTGCCTTGACCACAAAACCATTTTCCTCTTCCAGATCCCTGCTGTATTCACAATACACCATGCAACAAATGCAGTTCTCTGGACCACAGACCAATTCATCAATAGTCCCCAACCAGTGGGGGGCAACCTCGTCTTCTGAGAAAGCAATAAAATCTATGGAGCACTAAGACCCAGCAATAGCTTGGGCAGGGAAAGGTAGCAGCCTGTATCTCCCTGGCCTTCATCCCTCCTGCTGCAGTGACTGAGGCCTCTGCTCTTACCTCCTCTCCCCATAACCCAGTCTCAGTGCAGTTCCACCTCCCTCACCGACCCCACACACGGTCCATTTCAGACTATAGTGCTGAAAGAAGCCTTTGGATCTCTGCCTCCTGTGTCCACCTGAACTAATCATTAGAAAGGCCCAGAGTCGCCTGCCAACTTCCCTCTGCAATGTTATGCAGACCAATAGAATGCTGGCTGACTGGATGATGCATTACAGAATCAGTGCACGTGCCAAAAGCACCTTGATCAATTAGACAAATCACAACCAGTTGTCACTTGCCCCACAAAAGACAGACAGCCTAGGGACCTCGGGACAGATCGGTGAAGGAATTTAGGCTCCTCGTGATGCAGATAGGCACCTGCTGGGATTTTCAAAAGTGCTTCAGCGCCTAATTCCCAGGAGGAGTTTGGAGGCAAGGATCATGCTGAATGTCCCAATAAAAGCCTGATCCTGTATAGACAGCACACTCAAAACTCCCATTGAAGTCACTGGGAGTTTGGGGTGTGCAAGAGATGCAGGGCTAGGCCAGAGATTAGGCTCAAAATGATTTTGCCACACATTCTTACCTTCGCTGAAGACAAAGTCAGCACTGATGTCAAAGGGCTGAATGCGGACTTCTGACAGCAAGAGAGTTACGGTTCTCTGGTGATCACTGGTGATGAGGGAGATGGTCTGCTGAGCTTGGCATTCGTAGGATTTCCCAGCTGGGGTGAGTAAGGCAGAAAGGTGGTGCGAGCTGGCTGTGTGCTTCCCAGCTGTTGAGACCACATAAACAGCAGTGAAACAGTTAGACCCCAAAATCTGGCAGTTGCCAGTGTTGCTAAGAACGCTAACCCTGTGGAGATGTGCCTGGATTGCGGGGAGGTGGGCATGTGCTTTCATAAATCAATAGCTATTCTTGGGGCTGGATTGTGCCTTCTAAACAACACAGAACTCTACTAGGAAGTGGAGCAGAACCACTCCACCCAATGGGAGCTCCAGGCAGCGTTGTGGGAACTCTCCGGTGAGCAGAGTATGGCCACTGCACCAAGCGTTAGGAACGTATACTTCCCTCTATTCCCAGTGTAAAGTGGAGACATTGCTCCGCCTTTCTCAATCAGTGTAGTGATGCTAGCAGTGCTGGCCACATAGCGGGCTTGATCCAAAGCCCATTGAGGCAAATGAGAAGTTTTCTATAAATTTCCATGGGCTTTGGCTCAGGCCCCATATTCCCAGTATGCAGGCAACAGCAAGGACTGCGGTTACATGTAGCCTCTGTATTGGGGTGCCAAAAAACAAATAATAGCTTGAGACACTCAGTTCAGGACTCAACCTAGCTCTTACTGTGTTTCTTGGAAATAAAAAAAAATGATCATTAGCCAAGTGGAAATAAAGCAAATTTTTCTCATTATGTCAAACATATTTCTGCATACAAAGACTGTGCATGATCAGTTGTATGGAATGATGAATAACTTCTGCCTTTGTGATCATCTGCAGCCCTTGTGTTCATCATTAGGTTTCACATCCTAGAGCAATAGGGCTTCATATTTGCTCAGTGTGTGAGGGTTAATGTGTGTGTGGCTGTGTATTAGAGGCATGCAAAATATTCACTACAAGATGAAAAATACTCAGAATTCAAAGTTGTACATTATGTTATAGACTCAATTATGGGAGGTGCATTAAGGTATGCAAACTCTTTTGGTGTGAACTTTATTTTTCAGTTAAAATGCATTAGTTTTCAAACCCAAAAGACTATGTTCTTAGTAGAAATGGATAAATGTGCCTTTTTCCCCCCTAGTGAAGCTGGCATTCCCATTGACAAAATGGGAAGCGTGATGTTATTCCACATTTAATATACCGGCCATTTTATCAAAACCAAGAATTAACGGGGCTTGCGACCATTGTAAAAAATAAGGCCCCAATCCTGTATGAGAGTAACTGAGCCGCTAGTCTCTGCCAGATTAGAGCCTTACAGGACGAGAAGTTTTATGTGACTATCTGCAAAACAAAAATGGTGTATTTTATACAGCTTACATGAGTGTTTATAAACACACAAATTCCATATGCACTCCCTGCACTTACAGGAGAAATGTGTTGCAAGTCGGTTTTTTAAGACATCACTGAGCAATGTGCATGGAATTGTGGATGTCCCCATATTACAGAATTATTTTTAAATGTAACTGAACATGTAGAATGTATTTCCCCAGGGTTTTGTGCTTGGAAGAGAAATGAACTGCTGGTGGTTAAGAATGATAAACATGATGTCTAATTGAAGCCAAACAGTTTCTGAAATATTCAGAGGTAGTGGCAATTATTAGGACAGAAAAGGATAGCTCTGTCTTTCAATTTATCAAGAAAATGGTGAATCATAGAATATCAGGGTTGGAAGGGACCTCAGGAGGTCATCTAGTCCAACCCCCTGCTCAAAGCAGGACCAATCCCCAACTACATCATCCCAGCCAGGGCTTTGTCAAACCTGACCTTAGAAACCTCTAAGGAAGGAGATTCCACCACCTCCCTAGGTAACCCATTCCAGTGCTTCAAGTTCCCCCCAATACTATCCCACTGAGATGCCTATCGTTCATGTACCGTAAAGAAAAGGGGTGGAGGAGGGAAAGTATCAAAAGAAACAAACTCAGATGAGTGAAGGAGGAAAGATTGAGAAAGGAAACAAAAGGTGGGAAGAAAAGTAAGAGAGAGAGAGAGAGAGAGTGAGTGTGAGTGTGAGTGTGTGTACACAGCAGCACCAGTGCAATCCCCTCTGCCCCAACATCAGAAAAGAAAACAAGAGGTAAACGTCCATCCCTGATTACCATTTAAGTGATTCAGTCCAAAGGTGGTTTCCTTCAAATTAACCGCACATAGGACCTGAATCCTGTTCCTATTGAAGTCAATTTCAAAACACCCATTGATCTGCAGGAGAACAGGATCTGGTACAGCAACTGCCAGCCGCAGTGATCAGTGGTAGAGGAAGAAACTGAGGCTATAGCAGAATGTGGGAGGTGGGCTCTAGGGACTGAAAACACAGGCATTTTCCTGTCTCCTGAATGCAGTGTAGACCTGCCGCAGTCTGCAATAGCGGATGCAGAGCGGGGATGAAGACGGGGGGGAGTTTTCCAGCAGCTAGATACCGCCTTGGTTAGAAAACGCCCTGAATTCACCTCCCAAAGACAGAAACGTGTTTAAGCTTTGCCTAGCCTAGCAAGCAGATTGGGGGAAATACGGTTTTCTCGCCACGGCAAGGAGAATATCTGGTGACTGCGAGCAAATTGTACTAGATAGATAGATAGATAGATAGATAGATAGATAGATAGATAGATAGATAGATAGATAGATAGATAAAAGCGGGAGGAGGTCAGTGTAGCAGTTAGGGGGGAAATTAGTTTGTCTCCATGTTCCTTCTTTACCTATTCATGCTATAGGCGTGGGTGAATAGTTGCATTTCACAGGCATGGCCCATACGCTGGGAAGATTGGACTATTTGGCTGTGGTTTCAGTAGAGCAATATTTTATTTGTAATTAAATTGGATTTTAATCAACACTCCTCCTGATTTCATCAGACAACCCAGCCCCCTTCCGCTTTACTCCCGGGTACCCCGAACAGCTCAGTGTTCCGTTTGCCTTTTTTTATTTTCATCTACAACAACGGTCAAGGGAAAAGCTCTTTGGCTTGTGGGGGAAAAGGCCTTTTCCAGCCAGCACTTACGATTGACGGCATCTTTGAAGTAGGTTCGCTCCGAAGAATCATAGACAAATTGGATCTTGTTCAATTTCCAGACCGCCTCTTGCCTTTTGGTTGTGTTGTGGCCTTCCTGCCAATCCAAAATTTTAAAAAATGGCCATTTCGGTAAATGAACTTCCCTGGCATTAAAATGTACAGCTCGCGTCGTTTTGATAATGGTTGTGGGTCGGTTTTTACAACGATCGCATCTCATTTAACACACACCGAGTGCGGGATTTCCCCGCCTGTGGGTTTCCCTGTGACCAGTTCAAATGAAGCCGAATTTAAGATTTCGGGCTGGTTTTGCTGGCATCAGATGTCCTTGATTTTTAGTGAGAAGGGAAAACAAAAAGCAGGACCCGGAGGCACACAGCAATCACCCAGTCACTTACCTTTACAAAATACAGTTTGAGGGTGTAAACTTTGTCTAGCCACGATATTTGGAGTTCCGATTCGGTAGTGCCACATTTCCCCCTCACTTCTGCTCCTCGGGAAAGCGGAATCTCAGCTTCTTCTGTTATCAGCTAAATGCGCAAACAACACAACACACGTTCAACAACCGAAAAGAAAGGCCGGATGACCAACACCAGTCCCAACGGTTAATGATTAGGGACAATAGAAGGGGGTAGTTTACATGGGCTCCGATATAAAATAACATCAGAGAAAAGTATCGGGGTGGCCGTGGAGTCCGGTGGCACCTGAAAGACTGAGAGATTTATTTGGGCATAAGCTTTCCTGGGTAAAAAAAAAAAAAAAACCCTCACTTCTTCAGATGCAGATGTTATCAGAAAAAAAGGTGATCCTTCCCCCTCCAACCCAAGCAAAAAAATATGCCCTTAAGGGTAGGAGCGAAAAGGGGAACACACAGGAAAGCAGATACATTTCCCTATAGGGAACTGGGTTCTTTCCTGACGCTCTTTCAGGCATTGACAACTTTCTCTGTCCAAATGCAGCTGGATTCGCTATTCTGAATCATTTCTGCTGGCAAAGCGCATGGACACAGAGAGGGGTTTTCAATTAGCATCGAGATCCCTTAATGGCGCTAAAATACTGTTGGCTCGCCAGAGCCACGGTTTTTTTGCATTACCTTGCTAAGAGGCAGTGGGGTCATTAGCGGGATGGGCTGAGATCTTCATTTTGAACACGGGACATTATGTTATTAGCTTTCGGGCCCGAGGCTAAGCGAACATACTACGTCCCTTAAAAGATCAGCCCCGCCAGTTGAAAGCGGGACCCTACCAAGGGAACCTAAATCCCTCTTACATCGACATAATTGCTGGCCGACACATCATAAGGGACCATCACTTTGGCTGCAAATTCGGCCATCAGACACGTGGTGCCGTTGTCCCGCACCACAAAAATATCCTTTCCGGGGCTGGTGGAGAGCCCGGAGAGGTTCTCCACTTCTTGCTCGGCCCCGATTCGAGCCATGGCATCTGCGGGAACAAAACAGATCGGTAGAGACACCCGGGTCTTGCTGGCGGCGCCGTGCTCCGCTTGCAGCGTGGTGGGCAAAATAAATAAATAAAGTTACCCCTTTGCCCTGCTCTTCTGCAGCCAAGTCCCGTCCCCCCCCCCCCACTTAAGCCCTTTGCATGAAATGAATCGGCTTTATTGCAAGCCCTTCTCTGGGCAAGGCAGCCGCCTGTAACGCATCCCCATGGCTCAGCTCCCAGACAGCCGCCTGAGGATGCTCAGAGCTCCCCACGCGCCCGCAAGCCGGGCAGGTCCCCTCGCCGGTGGAGCCCTAGCCTCAGCCCGCCCGCCCGTCGGAGCGCTACTCACGGACTAGGCACAGCAGGCCCGGGACCCGCAGCAGCCCGGCTCTGAGCCTCACATCCATGCTTCTCTCCGCCGGGCGCTGGAGCCGGGAATTCCTGTCGGGGCCAAGAGCGAGCTCCCGGCTCTGGCGCTGCACGGTCAGGCTGCGAAATGCACCAAGCTAGCAGCGTGGCTGGGAGCTGGAGGAGGAGGAGGAGGAGGAAAGGGGGGGTGGAGGAATGCCAGGTGGGGGAGCTGTCCAAGGTATCCCCCGCTAGAGCGCAAAAGCAGGGACGAGTTCGGAGCTCGCGTCTGGACCTGCTCGTGCCCGCAGCTCTGCAAACGGGTCCAAACGCTTCGCCTGGCACGCGTAGGAGCACTGGGGGGAGAGGGGCGCCTCTCGGTGTTAAAAGAAAGCCTCGGGGCTCTGCCGCTACACTTCCGGGGGCTCCTGGAGCCAGTGAAGGATCCCGCTTCTGCCCTAGACAAGAAACTGCGACGGCCAGTCTTGGAGCCGGGCCGTTGCTCTATAAAACGGGGTGTCGAGGCACTGAGGTGCTATCCACGTGGCGCCCCTGTTGCCCTCGCTCGCTGTAATTGCGCTAACAGCAAGTCAAGGCCTCTGGGGGTGTTTGGGGTTTGTTGGTTGGTTGGTTTTTTGCATAGGCTTCGCCACTGATTGCCCCCCAAATAACCTAAGGGCAGACAGTACAACCGCCTCCCCCACACACACACACACACACACTACTTTTTAAATGGGCCACCTCTAAAATGGCTGCAGCGGACATGATGGGCGCTAGGATTTGGTTTGTGGTGGGGCTAAAGGAGGCATGAAACGGTCATCATCCCTCTGTGTAGGCAGCGTAACCAGCAGTCAGCCGGTTCCTGCTTGGGCACAGGAACAGGGCCGGGTCCTTCAATGGAGTGACTCCAGCTGGCGATCAGCAGTTGGCACCGGGTGTTTATGAATCATTGACCACAATCTCTGTGTCCTCAAAGACACCCACTGAGGGTTAAGACTTTCACCTGCTTTCTTGAAAATAATGTAAGTGCTCTCTTCCCGGAGTGCCTAGCTATGCCCTGCCTTTTGAAAGAGGGCGGGGGGGAAGTCCCAGGTAAAACAGATTCAAATGATCCCATATTGGAGGGAGAGAAGGGATCGTCAGCATCTTAGATGACTTTTTAAACACTAAGTGCTATGACTATATATTGATAGAAAAGTCAAGATTTTCCATGCAAAAGATTGGCTGAGGAAAAGCACTCATTCTGTTATGGACAGCGCTGCAGATAGCAGGAGACAGGACTAAACTGTGCAGTCTGCAGTTATAAAAGAGCAACTCCCCTCAATGATTGGCATTTTCCCGGCCCCCAGTTGCTATCCTCGCTAAAAGCATATTGTGTTGGGATTCATTACCACGGGCCTTATATCAGCAGTGAGAGATTACCTGGATTCTCCATCGTATCAATTGGGCCGCCTTCACCGGTGTCAGGTGGCATTAGTTCACTGAAGTTAATGAAACTATCCTGATTCCCAGCAGCTGAGGATCAGGCCCATAGAATCGATCTTCGAAAAGGTTGCAGCGTTCTAGGAGGGTGTGGTTAAAAGGCAGACGGATACATCTGATCGAGCACACTCACTCTTAGGGGTCTGCTAGTGAACACTGCAAGAGGGTGTTCGTTACATTCCCATGTTCTTACCGTGTATTTCTGAGCCATTCATCTTTTTTACCTGATCTGTCATATGCTTGCTCCTAGCCCAAAGGTGACGTTTTCTACAAAGGTTGAGCAAAATCCTTTCAACCATGTTTTAGCTCGGAGAGGATGAGAAATGGTTCGCTTTTCCCCATAGGAAAACAGTCTAACTACACGAGAGAGAGAGAGTTACAGCAAAAAAATAGCTGAAGATTGAAACCTGCGAAAGATTGAGGGCCAAATCCAGCATCCACTGACGTAAATGGGAAACCTTCCAGTGACAGTCAGTGAACATTGGACCAGGTCCATGGGCCCAGCTCCACAAAGGTATTTAGATTCCTAAGGCCCCTTGATTTCAATGGAAGTTAGGAGCCTAAATACCTTTGTGGATCTGGGCCATAGTCCTCACGAACAACTAGAGCCTTTGCTTGTTTCCAAATAAAATGGCTTGCTTGAAAGTTGCATTCAGAGCATGGTCAGAAGAAAAAGTAATCAATAGCATCAACTCAGAGACACTGAGCACCTAGGCTGTTACTGAATATAGTGGGAACACTGTTGAAAATCAGACTATAAATCCATAGTGGGGTAAATCTTTTCCCCTGCCTCTACAGATGCAGTGACTCCACTTCCAGCAGAACCAGTGCTGTTCCATGTGCAGAGAGGAAGGGGGCAAATGCCGAGGGGCCAAGCAGGGTGTGTGCATCTTCTACCACATGTAGAACTCCTAGATTGATCCTCCCATCTCCCACAGAGAGGGAACCCCATACTAGAGATGGGACAAGTGAAAGTAATTGCAGGCATGGAGTGTCCCCACCACCGCTGGACAATTCTACACAGAGAGGCCACTCACAGGCCAATATTCAGGTTGTGGAATTCACCACCAGAGTGTTTGCCCCTACATGCACACTTAGAGCCCAATTCTCTGAGTCTACCCAAGTCGTTTACACTAGTGCAAAGTGTCACCAGATCAGAATGTTATTTTACACTCATATTGCACTGGTATAAATGACTACACAAGATGCAGGGAAAGAAGAATCTGGGGTTAGTGTGAAATTGAACATAGAAGCCAGCACAAGGTCTATGCAACTAAATCCTCCTTAAGTTTCATTGTTTTACAAAATAGGGCCTATACCACAGCCCCAGTGCCATTTCTATTTCTTGGGCGGTATTTGTGTTTCAGGATCTCACAGTATAGTATGTGCACAGATTTTTTTCCAAGTGCTATTTTTGCCACAAGTTACAAGCACGGTAGGTGTAGTTCCATTGATTCCATACTCACAATTAAATAGTCCCTCCTGGAGAAACTTTGGTCTCCCATTAAACGATGTCAGCTGAAGGAGTTCCAGCCTTAAAACCACTGATAGAAAAACATAGTACATATGTAATACATGATGGACCTCTTTTATGAGCTGTATCTTCAATCGTAAGGAGACACTTGTGAACTCACTACTATACATGCTACACTCATGTACATTAATGTTACACTAGTGATCAATCGGTTTAAATACTGAAACCCATTCATTTTCTGATCGTGAAATTATCCTGCAGTGCTTTATACAAGGACAAGAGAATCCAGCGCTCAGATGTTCAGTTCACATAAACCCCAGTCTGAACTACCTCCTGAATGCGCTAAATTGCACTGCGAGTCTCCTAAGAATCGAATATTCTTTGCTCTATTTTGTTTCTGGTCAGCCAGGAAATACCACCATGATTCTTGTGTGCAAGGAAACGCCACATGGCCAGCTGATGGTAGTTCAGTATTTTCTGCTTGCTCTGGCCAGAACTAGAAAAGGTGTCGGCATGAAAAAAAAAAGGGGTGTTTACTGTTCAGTGTTAAAAGAACTTGAAGGATCAAACTGAATTTGGGGCAGAAGTGTGGTTTTTGTTTTTTTTTTATCTCAAGGGGCTCCCTTCATCCTTAATGTTGAAGGTTTGGTAAATAACAAAGGACACCTACCGTAACCTCTCCTGCTTCCAGTCAAGTCAAAGGTAGCTTTGCCATTAACTTTCAACAGGAACAGGATTGGGCCCACGAACAATGTTTACCCTTATTGATCACAAAGGAAGGTGAAATTGTAAGTGTGAATAAAGCCCAAGGTGAGTTATGATTCTCGTACTCTCATGAATGGACATTCAGAATAAACACAAGAGCTTTCGTTTCACCATTATTTTGTTCACGGGGCGCATGTTTATGTTTTGGTTTGGTTTGATTTTTTTAATCTAACCTGTGTCCTTGGTGTCTTTCTATCCAATCTTCCTTTTTTAATTGTTATAATAGACAGCTGCTTTAGCAAAATAATTGTTGTTCCCTTAGTGATGCTAATGTTGTCAGAGGAAGAAACAAACCCATTTAGCCAAGTATTTTATGGTTGTGTTTGATGGTGGGTTATATGTTCCTGTAATAGTTGCTCATGGATCAGTAGTAATTTCAACTGAGGAGAGCAGCTGTTTAATGTGTTGATTTACAAGCAAGTGGGCAAATGTGCTTTTGTGAGGATAAGGTCAGAAGCAACTTCTATGGCGTGTGTATAAAGATATAGATATAAATATAGATGGATAGGTATAAATGTCTCCCTAATTCTGACTCTGAAGTTCAGTACCAAAGGAGTGAAGAGAGAATGTACTACAGTGTTACAGGTGGAAATAATTAACCCAGTAGTTACTAAACCAGAGACAGTAGCTCTCAGAAGAGATGGGCAAAAAGCACTTTGGTTTATTAAGTTTAGTGGCTGTCCGTGTGAAAGATCCCATAACAGTTTTGGGAAAGTGTAAAAATAACTCTGTCCGATGCTCTTCCTTTCTGAACACAAATTACATTAGGACCGGATTTTCAGAGAGGCGATGCACCTACAGCTTCCATTAACTCCAGGTGAGGTTAAAGGTGACCAGCCCTTCTAAAAATCGAGGGCAAAGCTGGGTGAGGCATTACTGAGTGCCCAATGTCTGCTACTTTTTGCCAAGAAAGCAGCTACACCACCACCAGCTAACTCGTTTTCATAAAATGTTTCCCCATCCAATGTACATGTTTCCTCAACTCTTCCCCTCTGGCTGCAGGCGTTAGGGTCGTTTTGTTAATTTGTGCTCAGAATATCTTAGAGAGATATGTGTATTTAAGGTGGGGGATACTATCTTGTATTAAACTAAGTTGTTGGGAGATAGTATGGGACCACTCACAATTACAGTCTGAATCAGACATATAAATTAAGGGTTGGCGTTCAAGCTTACCTCTCATCCGAGCAAGCTTTGCATTGCATTCAGGTCCGTTTGTGGCATGTATTCATGATACACCACACGCTACTTCTAGGGAAAGAGGCAAAACAAACAAAGCCCCTCGCCGGTGTGTGGTATTAAGATTTTAATGGCATATATCGCTTGAGATGACTATTGATCCTGAGTAGCAAAGGCTATAAGACATCTACCCCACACTGACACATGGCGTGTGAGTATATGCACCCACAGTTTATGTACACATACACACCGGTTACATCCATGTCATAAATGATAGAATTGGAACAGGCACGCTTGCCCCCTCCCCATCTCTGTCACTGAGGTCAGAGAAGTCGCCTGACATACACAGGGGAGAGAGATCGACCACTTCCCAGCAGCTCACCTGTGCGCTGTTCTCAGCACAGACAGAGCCATGCTCCGAAGCAGAGCGCGAGCAAAGTGTGAAACCAGATCTACTGGGGCCACAAGTCTTTGCGCTCCAGAGTCTGGCTTTCTGCAGTTTTTGAAGCTCAGCGTTAGGTACTTTTTCTCCCCTAACTACACACGGCGATCGATGGGGTGGGGGCGCAGGAGGGGTGAAAGGTTGGGGGGGGGTGTTAGTATTTCAAGTCACTCTTGCTATTCCTAGATCATTTAACTATGACACAAAAGACCTCCCCTTCTGATGATCATACGTGTGTCTAGTTGGCATCTCTTGAAGCTCGAATGACAGCTCCTGCTCACCATCTTGGTACCCGTGATATGGATAGTGAGACAGATGCAGTCTTAGCTGTAGTGTTTTACATTGCACTTTATTTACCGGTGCCAACTTGTTTCCAGAAAACTACTGCAACGCAACACCCCCCCCCCCCCAGTGATAAAAGTGTGCCAGTTACATGCCGGGGGCTGGTTCGTTACCACGGGAAATTGTAGGTTAACCCTTGCCTGGTGTGAGGTAGCTGTGTAAATAAATCTGTGAATAAATAAATAAAAGTCTTTAAGGTGCCACCAGACTCCTTGTTGTTTTTGTAGGTTAACCCTACATTTTGTCTGTCTAAACCGTCTAACATGCTCACCTGCAGCTGGAATAGTCCCGTGTTACAGCCATTTATTTAACTAACCCTCGGCACGTGGGACCAATGGTCCTCACAAATTGTCCTGTGGGAGCTGACCTCTTTCAGCTGAATAAAACAGAGCGTGGAAAAGGCTTTTGCAGCCTGCTACAGGCCCCTCGAAAAGCCAGGAGGCAGAGAGCGCCTCCTGCTGCTTTGCCCTTAGCGGGATTATTCCAGCAAGCTCAGAACCTGACTGAACAAAGGTCGACCTTTTGCTGACTTACATTTGTGTGTGCAGTGTGGTGGTAGCCCTGTTAGCCCCAGGCTATTACAGAGACAAGGTGGGTGAGCTAATATTTTTATTGGACCCACTTCTGTTTATTGACTTCCCAGTTCCCACAGATCCCTGAAGACTGGGAAGCTTGTCTCTCTCACCAGCAGAATCTGCTCCACTCCAAGAGATTACCTCACTCCCCTTCTGTGTCTAACGTATGTCAGGGACACTGCACAAGATCTCAGGAACGTGAACCAGGATTAACAAGCAGCCCCGGAATCGGTGAAGCAATGACCTCGTCTGTCTTTTCCAGCCAGGAAGATAAGACAGCTGGGGAAATGTATCCTATTTACCAAACAGCCTGTGGCTCTAGAAATGGCCAAACCCGAGGAAATTATTCCACCAGCACCTGGGTGGTTTAAAACGGTGCATCCAAAGGTAAGTGAGAATCCGGGCTAAGAGATTTCACAGCGCACCCAGCCTGGAGTCGAGAGCCCTCACTGCCAATACCCTTCTTGCCGTTGACACTGGCTCTAGGTACGCAAGTGGCAATTTAGAGCTGAGTTTGCAGATTAAAGAGACGCCTGAATTTCGGAAGGCGGGAGAGGAGCTGCTGTTGGTTGCACTCAGGAAAAGGGCCGCAAGATCAAAATAGCTGATTAAAAGCTTGTCTATTCAATGGACTGTCCCTCTCTGAGCCGCTCTCTCCAGCGTTTATGGCAAGACACTTTGCTCTGGTGAAGAGCTAAAATGGAATTCAGTATTATTACCCATTAAAATACCCCTTCTTCCACAGCTGGGGCCTAGCCCTTCCCAGCCACTTGTAAATAGAAGCCTCCATTGAGGAAAGCCCTCTGAAAAATGTGAATGAATTTCTTCGCCCCATTGAAGTCAATGGGAAACGTCTCCTAGATTTCAATAGGGCCAGAATTTCTTTTGAAAGGGAATACTTCCAACAAGTGACAGTCGCCATAAACTGGCTGAAGATGGTGATAATCAAAACTAGGAAGCATCCTAATTAAAGAACCACCAAACTCAACTTGGTTAGCCTAGTAATCCTGAGGCTGGAGTCGATATAACCCAAATTCAGGAACAGAGAATACCCACGCAGCTCTTATAGGCACTGTGCTTGTGTACCAAAAGCAATCCTCTGAAATTTCTTCACGTCAGCGGGGAGGTCAGAAATAGCTCCAGATAATTAAGGCTCAATATTTCTGAATTGTCAGTGTTTGTTATTTCAGAAGCTACAGAACTGTGGTGGTGGTTTTTTTTTTAAATGCAAAGACAGCAGACATTTGCCTCTGCTCCATTTGAGCAGATGTAGCAGTTTGAACGCTCGCTCCCAGCTGGAGAATAGACATACTCTAAATGTTTCCTGGTTTTCACTGTTAATAATAAACATCATCTTCTTTTTCCAGATTTGTGTATTTATGGATTAAGGGTGGTTGGGTTGGGCGGGTGATCTCCATTTAACATCTTTCTTCTGCTTCTCATCGGAGCTCTAAAGCTCCTCGCTGCAGTGTCATTTTCAACACAAGGTCAAACATATAAACACATTTTATTGTTTATAGTCCAAGTAAATACAAACAAATAATATTAGCAACTAAGTATCCACACAGAATATTTTGTAAAATCAACACAAACATGTTAGCTGTTTTTATACAAAATACTGCAAAGCAATTTGATAAGATCAAACAGCTTCAGATGCTTTGCGTTTATCATTGTCTTCTTTTGGCAATCACAGTGAAATGTTTTATAGTGTAATTATTTTTCAGTGTTAGAATACAATTCTCCCAGTGCCATCTCTATTAATTTATGTTTAACAGACGATGTTTGGGATGAAATAGTGTTAGGAGTTTGGGGGTTTAGTATAGAAACTATTATGGGCCATTTTTGATCCATACACTAATACCTCCTCAAATGCCTTCTTTTTCCTTACAGAGACAAGGTGGGAAAGAGATATTCTGTTTGTTTGGTGAGAGGGACAAGCTTTCAGGTCTGGGTCCTTTTTCTTCATATTGTGGCGTTTCCATTTTCTTATCTATTACTGTACGGGAAAGGAGATTTTCCCTCTACAAGGAAAAGCTTGTAAAAAATAAAATCGGGTATTAAAATAACTGAGATGCTGGTAGCTGTTTTAAAATTGCTTTAATTCTTTTGTATAAGTCTCCTTAATGAAAATATTCTGGCATTTTTTACTAGCACCATTCTTAGGCGATAGACCCTGCCCCTGAGAGTTGTCACTGGTTGGAGCAAGAGCAGAGGGATGTGGGTTAGCAATGATTTAATAGATTTACCTACTGCTAAAAATAATATTTTTGTAAATGATTTGAGGACGAAACTTAGTAACTTCACAGCGAAACTGACCTGACTATATGAAACAGTGTTTCCTTGGCGAGTTTGTGGTGTGTGACTTTCGGAGTTTTTACTGATGTTTTCGGTATTTAATTAGCACTCGTCTTCTAGCTTCTATTTTATTTCCAAAATAATGTTTAGGTCTGTAGGCGGACAGAGAACAGCATAACGCCTCTCCATATGAGTTAGCAGTTGCCAGACCGAGTAGTTTAGAGGGCCAAGGGTGTCTGTCACTGACTGAAAGGTGAACGTGATTTACAGTCTCATTTCCAAACTTGATGAAGTGGAACTGAAATCTCCAGGTACTGTCAGACGAGACACGGTAAACAAAAAAGCCTTCAGCTTTGGCCCTGTGCTGCTTTAGTATAAGGTTTAGGGCACAGCTGTTGGTATCCTTGTTTCATAGTATCAGCCTTCCGTTATTACTGGATGAAGAACAGAAAACGTAATTGTGCCAGTATTGCTAAAATAAAAATCAGTTTATCTAAAGCCACACAGCATTCAGCTCAAAGCCTAGATAACTGTTTTTTTTAAGTGTCTCTTCCATTAACTGACCACTGATCCCTTAAAAAAAAAAAAAAGGCGGCAGTTGGATGCGGCAAGTCATACTTCACAAGATACAACATGCAATACACCGAAAAGGGGGAAACTGTTTGTTTTAAATTATTCCCCTGGGTGCTAATGCAACGCGAGGGAACACCACAGGTGTGTTTTAATGTCTGGTAACTGTATTAAAATATTTTAATAAATATTTCTGGTGAGACCATTCATGTAAAGAAATTGCTGATTAATATAAGTGTTTGATGGACTGGAACTAAAGAGACAAGGCTCCTTTGCCTATAACAGCTACGTTAGAAGGCATCATAGAAAAATATAATCTTGCTTTCAGCCTCCGCTCCTTTGTCTTGTGTAATTATTTAAACGTGTGCAAAGTAAGCATGAGAAGACAGGACATGGGGCTAGATGGACCATTAGCCTGACCCACTATAGCCGTTATGTTCTTATTGGCACTCACTTTTCTAGCAGGGGTAAGTGACTCAATGGGTGCAAAATGCCACCAATCGGATTTGGTAGTGTCCTTGCCTAGGTGTAAATGCAGTGCTTATTTTGTGCCAGGGCTAAGCCTCTACACCTCCCCGTTAGGCAGTTGTTAGCACAAACCGAGAGGTGCAGGCAGGAGCCGTCAGTTAGGAAAGTTTTTTTAAAAATTGCTTTCATTACAAATTCAGCACCGTGTAAATGGTTACTTAAAATGCAAGGCAATGGAGAGTCGGGTCCAGACTATAAAAATACACAAATTAGAGCACACAAGGTATTAGTTTCACTCGGCTTCTCTACACACACATTTTACACTGATTTAGTTAGATCAGCTTACAAAATAAGAGTTCAATTAGTGCAAACCCCTAGAGTCGACGCAGTTTTACTGGTAATAATGCGATCACGGAGGTATAGCTTACTTTTACCTAAACCTTAAAATATAGGTATACCCACGTCGGTATAAATGCAGCCCTGACTAAACCGCTGTAGTCAACAATAACGGTGTGTGGACCAGCCCTAGGACTCCGGATTTGCCAGTAGTATGTTAAATAACGCAAGCAGACATCTATTTTCTGAAATGTTAGCTGTGCTAGCAGCACCACCTCTCTGGAGCGATGCATGGGACTGTCCTGCTCCCGGTCAATTGAAAAATACAGGAAGGCCAAAATTAAAACCGTTGGGAGTTTAGCAACACCTGTTGGGGCTGTTTGATCTGGGAGTGGAACTACCCGAAGAAGAATACGGGGTAGAAGGAGGCTGGTGCATAGGCGCAGATGGAAGGGGGAGAATGTAAGGCCCTTGGTGGGGGTGGGAAGGGGTGGAAATGGCACAGAATGGCCACAGAGGCTTGCAAGGGATTGACATGCAAATGACCATTGTTATTCTGTTGTTCAGCTGGAAGAGCCCGCATTTCTGGGCTCGCGGCAGAGGCCGTTTCGTGGCCAGGCAGCGGGGGAAGGAGGATCTCTCTGCTGGAGGGCGGCGGGGCTGAGTTAAAGGGGGTTATTTAATGCTGGTGGGACCCCGGCCCCCATGAACCGCTCGGGGCCCGGAGCGCTGCGGGGGCGGGCTCCGGGGAGAGTTAAATCGGAATGACTCGCTCAGCAGTCGGCGGCGGGGGGGGGAGCAGGGCCAGCCTCCAGGGTACCGGCGCGTGGCCTCAGCCCCGGGGCGGCGCGTGCGCGACAGGGTCCGGTCCTTGCTCTGCCCTGGAGCCTTCCTCGCTGCGGGGCAGCCCCGCCCGGGCAACCCCGGGGATACAGGGGGCAAGAAGGGGAAACCCAGGGGCAGCTTCAGAGGAACAGGCGGCCAGGGGGGTAGGAAGGTGGAGATGAGGAGGGGAAGCCCCAGAGGAACGGGGGGGGGGCAGGAAGTGGGGAGGGAAAGCCCCCCAGGAACAGGGGGAGAGGCTCAAAGGAACAGGGGGGAGGGGGAAGCCCCAGAGGAATGGGGGGCAGGAAGTGGGGAGGGGAGCCCCGGAGGAACAGGGGGGAGGGGAAGCCCCAGAGGAATAGGGGGGCAGGAAGTGGGGAGGGGAAGCCCCGGAGGAACAGGGGGGTCAGGAAGTGGGGAGGGGAAGCCCCGGAGGAACAGGGGGGGAGAGGCTGCCCCAGAGGAACAGGGGGAGAGGCTCAGAGGAACAGGGGGGAGGGGAAGCCCCAGAGGAATGGGGGGGCAGGAAGTGGGGAGGGAAAGCCCCAGAGGAACAGGGGGAGAGGCTCAGAGGAACAGGGAGTGAGAGGGGCAGAGTAGGAGCCAGGTACACAAAGGAGGTGCTCAGGAGAGTAAGCAGTCCACAGCGCGAGCGAAAGCCGAAAGAAAGGAGAGTTCATTTCCACACAGGCTGGGCTGGGCCAGAGCTCGCAGAGGGAGAGAAGAAGAGAGAAATGGGATTCTCAGAAATCTTACCAGCTCCCCAAAAGAGATAAAAGAGCAAGAGCTCAGGTATGTGGGTAAATCATTTATACAATGCCAGACTCTCATATACCATGGAGTAGGAGGTCGTATAAATCCTGGATGAAATAGACACACTGTGTTAAGACATCTGTATAGAAAAGTTAACCATGGCCCAATTAGGTTTTATTTGTTCCCTTATGTAACAGGAGAATTTTAGTTTAAACAACACAGTTTAACATCATACGTCTGCCACCTTAGGTACACGTGCATCTGAGATAAAAAAATTAACACATACCTGCAAAAGGGAAGAGTTCAGGTTGACCAGGAACAGATGTATTTGAAGAGAAAACTGTTTTACAAAGTAGCTTTAATATTCAAAGTATTACAAATTATTATTATTATTATATATTTTTTTTGGCATGCGGAGCTGGGAATTGGTGGTGCAGTGACCACAGAGACAAAGTTTCAGTTGGGAGTTCTCAAAAGTTGCTGAGCACCATTGTAACAGTTTGGTTTGGATGTTAGTTCTCTTGTAGTTCCCTATAGGTTTTTGGAACAAGGAGACTGTCCCAACTACTACATGATTTTTCTCCAGGGGTTGACTTTGGTACAGGGCAGACATTGCCCCTTGTTCTCTCCTCTTCTTCTGTCTAGACAGCCTTGCCTAGTCCCAAAAAGACACCATGTATCTCTTTCTCCTCCTCCAGGAGGTGGCATCAGTTTTATAGATCCCTCTCTTGTGGCTCCCTCTTGTGCCTGCCGGGTGGCCAGCTGCTATTGTGAGTCCATGGTATTTTACTGAAGAAAAACATCATAAAAAGGAAAAACACATCAGTCAATGTGAATCTGACCTGCTTACGACCTCCTTGCACAGGACCCTCACCACTAGCCCCACTCCCCATTTTCTCCAATCCACCCAGACTTCTTGTCCCTTCTCGACTCCTCTTCCAAAACATACTAGACTGGCTCCACCTTTTCAGTTCTTCCCTTTACTCCCCGGTGGGCACAGCGCCTCCCCACTCCCAACAAGATCCACTATCCCTTCAAAGTGGGTCTCTACTCCCTGATTCCATTTCTCTCACTCCTGAACCATACCAGACAGACCCGCTCATCCTTGAAATCCTTTGAACTCTGGCTCTAGCCACTAGATCATCCTAAGTCACTAATGCTCTCTACCTGGCTACAGGTACTTCCTGGGGAGATGAGGAGCATTTCACAGAGCTCCCGTGAGCAGTAATTTTAAAGAACACCCATTAGATGTCAGCCCTTGAGTCTCAGGAAACTGAGTTGAAAGGGATGACACCTTTGGTTGGTGTACGTCACTGGTTTGAGGCATGGTGAACAGGTGCATTGGAACAATTTGTATAGTGGGGGTGCTGAAAATGGAAACCGTATATTTGGTTGTTATTACTACTTCAAGCCAGGAGGTGCTGTCACACCCCAACGCCCCTAGCTCCAGCACCCCTGACAGTGAAGCAGACTCACCAGAAACCCGTCTGTGACAGTGGGTTCATTGTCCATTAACCTGTGGAAGTGGAATTCATTGGCGGCCTGACTGCAACACTGGATTCAATGGCCATTTACCTGTAGGAGCTGATTGCACTGTCAGCATATGTTCATTTTCCTTTTACCTGTGGGAGATGATTACAAGATCAGTAATATTACCAGTCAACATCCAACCTACCTGTGGGAGCGGAGCTCCCTGTCCACATGTTTGTAACAACTGGAGTCTTTGTCCACTTAGCTGCATGAGGTGTGAGTTGTTTTGAGCAGGGGGGTATAATTAATTGACTTAGGGGAAGAACTGCTTTTTACAGCAAATGATTTATTTGAGAGGAGGAGGATTAAGCCATGTATCCCGACAGAACCCATTCCCTGCTTGTTGGAACTTAGCTTGCTGGAACCCTACCCACCAGAGCCATGCTTGACCATCCCTGCTATTTTGAGCTAGATGCATAGACCATCACCAATTGGCCCATGGCCATAGACACAAAGTCAGGTGCCTGCCCAGCTGCTGTTGTGGGCCCACAGCAGCTTGCCAAAGAACAATCTTGGTTTTGGTGTAAAGTCACTGGCTGGTGACTTGAGGCAGGCGACTCGCCAGCAACGGGCCAGTTTGGGCAGGGTTCCTTGCCCACTTATACGTAACAGTGGGGATCATTGCCTGCTGGCCCGCAGGCATGGAGCTCACTGGCAGCTTGTCCGTTAAATAGGAGAGAAGGATGCAGATCCACTTGTTGTGGCAACTCATCTCCCTGGCAGCTTGTCTGTAACAATGGCGGGAAAAAATGTCAATGTACCTGTGTGAGATGACGGTTGGTTTCGGGAGGGAGCAGCATTAATTCATTTAAGTGAAGAATTGATTTGTAGGGCAAACGATTTATTTGTGGGGAGGAGGATTAAACTATTTATGGGGGCAGAACGTAGTCCCCTGCCTATCAGGGCCCCCTGCCTGTTGGAACTGGGCTTGCTGGAACCACCCCTGCCAACTTGAGTGTGGTTTCCTCCATAGTCGGTTGCTGGTTATCCCATGGCCCAAGGCTCTGTCCTGTGCCTGCCAGTCTGGCCCAGCTCCTGTTGTGAGAAAACATGGTCAATGTAAACATCACCGGCTGCTGGCTTGAGGCAGGGGGCTTGCCAGCAACTGGCTGGTTTCAGCATTTATCCATAACAGCGGGGATCATTGTCCATTTGCCATGGGAGCTGAGTTCCCTGGCAGCCTGTCTATAAGAGTGAGAGTCTTATTCACTGATTGCACCGTCAAGGTGATTTCAGTCATTGTGCATTTACCTGTGGGAAAGGATTACATTGTCAGTAACATTTCAAATCAATGTCCACTTATCTGTGGGAGCTGAGCTCGCTGCCAGCCTGTCTATAAAAGCTGGAATCATTGTCCACTTACCTGATGGAGCTGATTGGACTCTCAGCATCACTGCAAGTCCACGTGTAGTTGTCTGTAGGAGCTGAGCTCATAGAAAGCTTGTGCATAATAGTTGAAGACATTGTCTGCTTACCCATGTAAGCTGAGCTCACCCGCAGTCTGTCTATAACAATGGGAGAAAATGCAAACCTATCTGTGTAAGGTCTGAATTGGTTTTGGGGAGGGAGTAGCATTATTTGCCTTGGGGAAGAACTGAGCATAAGGGAAAAGGATTTATTTGTTGTAATGAGGATTAAACGTTTTATTGGAGAAGACTCAAATGCTCTTAAGCAAAGTCAACAGTCATGGGAGGAGAGGGAAGGGCTCTCATGAATCAGTAACTGATTAAAAGTTAGGAAACAAAGGGTGGGAATAAATGGTCAGTTTTCACAGTGGAGAGAGGTAAAGGGTAGGATTTGTACTGGGCCCAGTGCTGTTCAACAAATTCATAAATGAGCCGGAAAAGGGATTAAACAGCGAGGTGGCAAAGTTTGCAGATGATACTAAATTACTCAAAATAGTTAAGTCCAAAGCTGACTGCCAAGTGTTATAAAGGGATCTCACAAAACTGGGTGACTGGGCAACAAAATGGCAGATTAAATTAATGTTGATAAATGCAAACTAATGCACATTGGAAAACATCATGCCAACTATACATACAAAAAGATGGGGTCTAAATTAGCTATTACCAAGAATAGGATCTTGGAGTCATTGTGGATAGTTCTTTGAAAACATCCACTCAATGTGCAGCATCAGTCAAAAAAGCTAACAATGTTAGAAACCATTAGGAAAGGGATTGAAAATATCACAATATATAACTCCACTTATATAAATCCATGGTACGCTCATATCTTGAATATTGCGTGCAGTTCCACATCTCAAAAAAGGTGTATTAGAATTGGAAAAAGTACACAGAAGGACAACAAAAATGACTAGGGATACGGAACAGCTTCCATATAAGGAGAGATTAAAAAGACTGGGACTGTTCATCTTAGAAGAGAGATGACTGATGGGGGGATATGATAGTGATGTATAAAAACATAAATGGTGTGGAGAAAGTGACTAAGGAAGTGTTATTTACCCCTTCACATAACACAAGAATCAGGGGGTCACCCACTAAAGTTAATAGGCAGCAGGTTTAAAACAAATATAAGCAAGTATTTCTTCACACATTGCATAGTCAACCTGTGGAACTCATTGCCAGTGGATGTTGTGAAGGCCAAAAGTATAAACGGGTTAAAAAAATAATTAGATAAATTCACAGAGAATTCACCATCAATGGCTATTAGCCAAGATGGTCGAGGATGCAACACCATATTCTGGGTATACCAGAACATGTGACTGCCAGATGCTGGGACTGGATGACAGGGGATGGATCCCTCAAAATTGCCTTGTTCGTTGCCTCTGAAGCATTTGGCACCGGCCATTGTCGGAATACAGGCTACTGGGTTCGATGGACCTTTTGTTTGACCCAGTATAGCCATTTGTGACATTCCCCAGGGTACAATGTGGACTGTTGAACAGCTGTGTCCCCTCAATTCTCCAATCTGGGGTGCCTTTTACACTGCTTTGCTGTGAGAACCACCACTCCTGACCAGTCTCTAGCAGGCAAAGGCACTCCCAGCTGAATTCCATGAATGCTCTGGTCAGCCACTCATGAATTACATAGAGGACGACATAACCACCACACTCCCAGTCCCAGACCTCCCCCATAAAATGTGCATCTAGTACTACCCAGCCCTCTACTGGACAATGCAAGCTCATATAAAGTCCCTCATTTCATCAACGGAAAATGATATGCAGAAACCTTGTTATTTCAAGGGGAGTTTCCCCAAACACTTCAATCCAAACACACTAGTTTAGCTAAAACAGTAAAACAAGTTTATTAACACAGAAAGATAGATTTTAAGAGATTACAAGTAATGGGGAACAAAAGTCAGAATTGGTCACAAAGAAAATAAAAAGATAAAATGCAAACAAATACCAAACGTAGAGAGCCAAATGGATTCAAATGAAAGCTTTTTCTCACCAGTTGCTCTTTGCAGTCTTTACTGGCTGGGAGCCCCCAGTTCAATGTTTTTTCAAGCATTCAGAGTGGTAGCCGTGTTAGTCTGTATCAGCAAAAACAATGAGGAGTACTTATGGCACCTTAGAGACTAATACATTTATTTGGGCATAAGCTTTCATGGGCTAAAACCCACTTCATCAGATGCAACTTCAGACGTTGTTACTGCCATGAGCAGAGAGACGTGGAGGAGAGAGGTGTCCTCTCTTGTTATACCATTCTCCCCTCTGAGGATTATCTCCAGCTGGGATTCAGGTGACTGCGAGTCTGTTTACATGGGAAACCCCACTTGTTCTACTGTAAATCAGTGAAGTTTTTGCTTACACCCTCCTTCCTGCCGAAGACTGGCCACTTAAGTAGGTGATGGTCTACTTGTCTTTGTAGACACTTGGCTAAGGTGTTGGTTGTCTTTTGTTTCTGAGGAACTGGTTTGTGCCTGCTTTTCTAAACTTGGAGCATGTTACAGCAATGTTATACAGTAGAATCTTATAACTTTACATACAATGTTGATACACATATTTTACCAGGACAATAATGTTTAGTAGATTGAGTTTCAAATGATACCTCACAAGGCATACCTTGAACAAAATTTATCACTGTCTTGTAAAAAGGATGAATATAGGGGTACAGTCTATCGCACTATTCTTATGTTCTTAACCCATTCCCCTGCCTGTCAGGGCCCTTTGCCTGTCAGAATTGGTCTAGCCGAAACCCTGCAGAATGGTGCTTTGCTGCCCTTGCCAGTTCAAGTGCAGCTCCATAGTCAATTGCTGATCGTCCAGTGGCTCACAGAGACAATGGTAGGCTCCCTCCATCCTGCAACCTGCTGGGCTGGCCCAGTTCCTGTCTTGGGCCCATGATATCTCACTGAAGAGAAATTGTGGTTGGTGTAAACATGACTGGCCAGTGGCTTGAGGGAAGGGACTTGCCAGCAACTGGCTGGTTTTAGCTTGATTCCTTGGCTACTTGTCTGTAACAGTGGGGATCATTGTCCACTTGCTCGAGAGAGCTGAGCTCCCTGGCAACTCGTCTGTAAGAGTGTGAGTCATTGTCCACTTACCTGTGGGAGCTGATTGCACTGTCAGCACGATTTCAATCATTGTCCATTTACCGGTGGGAGAGGATTACATTCTCAGTTACATTTCAAGTTAATGTCCACTTACCTGTTGGTGCCGAGCTCTTGCCAGCCCAACGCCTACCAGAGTAGCACTCAACTTCCCCTGCCAATTTGATTGTGGCTCTTTGCTCGTTGTCCTGTGGCTCAATGGCTCATCAGCGCAGGGACCCACTGGTACTCTTGTCTTAAAAATCAGTGCCCAGAAAGAGAGAACTCAGGCTGTGCAGGCGCCATCTTAGAACTGCTTCTGAGCAGTGCCGAGGAACTGACTGGAAATGGGAGAATAAGAGGTAAGCTGTGAAACAGTGCCCGTGGCTGACTGGAATTCAGCTGTACGGAGGAGTATTTCCATTCACTTCAATGGGCCTTGGATCTGGTTCCTGGGAATGACATGAACAACAAGAGGCAAGGAACACTTGGTGTTTGTGAAGAAGCCCAGCACCGCCCTGCAGGGAGTGTGTGTAGGGCAATGCCTCAGCAATGGCTATCCAGGGGTGGGAGAAATGGCCCTGGGAAGAGTTGGCAGCCCCATTGGCTGGAGCATTTAAATCCAAAGTAGAACTAAGTCTTGAGTAATGCGCTGCAGAGAAACATCCTGCACTGGCTTATTGTGCAGAGACGGGCTTTGTTAAGGAGACCACTGGAGGGCTTCTCCATCTCCAGTTTCCAATTGCAGACAAACTCTCTGGGGATTCAAATGAGCAAGTCTGGGGCTTGGAAGTGTGACTATTTCTCAGCCTATCCCACCTTGCGCTGTCACCGCAAGTCCTGATTTGGGCCCTCCATCTTCCTGATCTTCCCTTGGAGACCCCAGGACTTTCCCCAGTAAATGGCACATTGTCATAGTTAGTGGAGTCCTTTCATTCCTTGCCTCCTCATTCCTTCAGTCTCAACAGCACAGTCCCAGTCACCCTCCAACTCCTTCATAGCAATGGGGGACAGAACGTTTCTAGCCCAATGGTCTTGGCACAATCAGCCACTATCGTGATGTCATCAGCTCATCACAGTTTCATTTCATATCAGGGAGCAGAGGTTCTCTGTGGTCATACCAACAGCTTTAGTGTGACTGAATAACCCTTGAATCCCCACAGCATATAAGGCACAGAGTACAAAAGGGTTTTTCCATATAGAAATGCATCCTCTCGAGACATCCCTTTCCTCCATAGCCCTCTTTGCCTGCCTTGAGTATCCAAGGACCTTGCCAGGTCCTAGTGTTAAGATCCAGTCCCTGCAGTCTTTATACAAATTAAATTGCTATTGAAACGGCCTCAAGTTTTGTTTGTATGTACTAGCGCTTGCTTATTCTCTCAGTTATGACTCCAGGGACCCATTCTCACTCCTTCTCCACGCAAGCCTTGTGCAGTTTTCACTGTATATAAATTCTTTCGTTGCATTTTTGCTCCCAAGAGCTTTCTAACTAAATCTTCTTACTATTGTGATTCCTGCTTTTTCATATGCCCGAGGGACTTGTTGTCTCTCCCAAGTTACGGTTGAAGCAAATTTCTCATTGGAGCCTGATTTTCATATACTTTCCCAAAAGAAATGCAATGAGTATGAAATTGCACCTGCCACATGTCATCCCTGGGGAGAAATTGTCTCTAACGTCTGGTGGAAGTCACACAGGTGCTCTTAGAGAGTTGGGGCCAGATTTTGATTTCATTTATACAGGATTTGCAGTGGGGGAAGTCCATTAATTTCAATGCGCTACTCCAGGTTTACCCCATTGAGAGATCAAACTGTAGTTAGGCCCCTGGCTGGCTCAAATTTTGCTCTGTTCCATTTTCTGAGTTTTACTAAGGTTATTTATCTTCCCAGAACCCATAGCATATTATTATGAAAAAGTGAACCTGATTTATCATTTGGCTGTTGAGGAACAGAATGTCCTTTCATAGATTATTCTGGTAATTGTAGAAGGTATTGACAATTCATTTCCTGCCAATAAAAATGCTGGTTTAAGCCTAAAGTGTGAATTATATATGTTATATATATTACCTTTATATTCAAATTTACATTTAACATGGAACAGAGTCTCAGAGAAATACATGACTTAAGCACACCTAGAATTAAACAGGTCTTATTGTGTGAAGTGAATATTTTTGGGGGTGCTGTCATCCTTCAAAGCTGACTTCTTTTGTGGAGCTATTCATCATTGTTGACTGACTATGACTCCCTCTTTTATCACCCTGGCTCACCATCCTTTAATTAGTCTATAAATACTAAGGATGGGTTTAAAACTGTTTGCATCGGATCCATCCAGTTAGGAAATGTAGCCTGATGGACTGAATACAGGTTGGGAGTCAAAATGTCTCAAGTTCGAATCCAGGCTCTGCCACAGACGTGATCCGGGGAGATTTTGAACATTTCCCTCTAAGTTACCTAGAAACCTCAGTCCGATTTTCAAAAGGACCTTAGATGCTTTGGGCCAGGTTCACAAATAGATGTAGGTGTCACTGGCATTCACAAAACCACTGCTCAGCTACCACTTAACTCTGGAGGTACCTAAATTCCTTAAGCACCTAATTTATTTGCTGCAAAAGTCCCCGGGGCATATAAGTTTCTGCTGCTGGGCAGGTACTCAGACACCTATATGTTGCCTAAGCCGCAGCAGGATTCTTAAAATAGGCATTGCCCTACTTATCTTGCCTGCAGGGCTTGATCTAGTAGGTGTGCTAAGACCTTGCCTGACTATACAAAATGCGAAGGAAGCAGGAGGACCTTTAGCCCAATGTGGATACTCATCCAAAATGTGGAAGACCTGTTTGTTTCTCCCGGCTGCCTGATGAGGAGAGGCATTTGAATATCGGTCTCCTAACATCCTAGGTGGGTGTCCTAAGCAGTGGGCTATGGAGTCATTCTCACATGCTCTCTGGCCCACTGCATATTTAATTATTTACACAAGTGGAACAGCTTTGACAGGAGGAGAGAAACCCACATAAGAATATCCCATAGCCCAGTAGTTGGGGCAGTCATCTGCGCAGTGGGAGCTTCAAATCCTAGCTCATCAGACACAGGGAGGAATTGAACAGGGGTCTCCCATATCCTCAGTGAGTACCCTAACCTTTAACACTGGCTTAAAGGTTATAAGGGAGGTCATTCTTGCTCCCTAGCTCTTGGTGTGGAGCTGGGTTTACCGTTGTCTTTCTTGCAAGAAATGGCTTATGCACCTGACTCTAGGAGAGCACTACTGGCTGTGAATCCCGAGCAGAACTAAGCATCTCCCTTCTGCTCCAGTTTAGGCACTTAACTCTCTTTGAGAGACGTGGCTTAGGACACACCCCTCTCCTTGGCCTCGACTATGGGCTAGGTCAGGTGTCTCTCCACTCAGCACGCCGACTTTTGTGGATCCCATTCTAAGGTGTCTAACTCACCCCCTGTATTGTATAGGGAACCTGGGCACCTACATCTGGGTTTGTGAGTTCCACTGGGTGCCTTAAAGTTAGGCACTGCAATGCTGAGCTTTGGTTTCCCCTTGTGAATCTAGCCCTAAGTCACTTTTGAAAATGGGGGTCAGGCTTCTCAGGTCCCATAGACTAGTCTGAAAATCTTACCTTTAATCTTTCTGCCTCAGTTTCCCTACCAGTAGCACGGAAATAGTAATTTGGGGATTACAAAGTGCTTTGAATATTTAAGACACTATATAAATACAAGTCGTTATCCTGTTTCCAACAATGCTTCAGAGGAGAGCACAGGAAAAGTTAAGAGTCAGCAGGTTTATGAGGAAAGTTTCTTCCTAATCCCATCCGTTATGGGAGGGTTTATCACCTGAGGAATTAAACTGTTTTAAATTATTTTTTTTGGGCGGGGGGGTGTTGCTGCTTTTAATCCCTGTCATTGTAACTCTGCATGTTCTTGTTATCCATATAAATGCCC
Organism: Chrysemys picta bellii; assembly: GCF_011386835.1. Taxonomy (NCBI): domain Eukaryota; kingdom Metazoa; phylum Chordata; order Testudines; family Emydidae; genus Chrysemys; species Chrysemys picta. The sequence continues at coordinate 199,667,969 of NC_088793.1, forward strand.
AATCTTTTTTTGGATCTTGGCCTCCAGGATAGTTTGTGATAGTGATTTCCATAGGCTACTTGTGCACTGTGTGAAAATGTGTTTCCTTTTATTAGTCTTTCAGCAGTCTAGATAGAAGTACCAGTGTGTCCAGTTGCAACTAGACTCCACGTCGGCTCTGTACTGTGGCTCTCTGGAATTTGGCTTCATTAAAGTCTTTAAGGATCTGACATCAGTTCACAGATCTGCAGTGTAGTTGTAGCTGTGATAATCCCAGGACATTAGAGAGACAAGGTAGGTGAGGTAATATTTTATTGGACCAACTTCTGTGAGTGAAAGACACACACTTTTGAGCTTACACAGAGCTCTTCTTTAGGTCCGGCAAAGGTATTTAGCTGTGACACACTGAATACAAGGTGGAACAGATTGAGCACAAGAGTTATGCATGTTGTAAGAGACCATTCAAGAGGGGAGTTAGACACCTCTGCAGAAGAAGGGCCATGTCTACACTACAGAGTTAAGTCAACTTAAATTATGTCAATGATCATAAGTCACTTTAATGACATCGATGGAGCACGTCCACATAATGCTCCTTGTGTTAGCAGAGCGCAGTATTCATAACCTTTAAAATAACTGAACTAAGAATCCCTTGAACAAATAAGTGGTATGAATATGTTAATAGTATGGGCCCTTTGACAGGAATTTATGGTAGATACTTTACATGGTGTGCTCCATTTTGAAGTAGGGATATCTTGAAACTCTTGTATAAATCGATCACACTGATGAGTATTGTATTTATTTTTACGTTTTTATTAGAGAAGTTGAAAGTTTCATCTCAGAACTGACAATAACAATCTCTTTTCATTTAATTTGTTTATAGGAATATGTAGAATTGGTTTGTACAAGCATATACAACAACTTAATTGGTGCTTAGTATAATGAAATCAGTAATCTGATTTGTTCTAAACTACCAGTTTTCCATGCAGTCTCCTTTGTATTGGCAGCATGGGCAAATTCCAAGCAGAATGCTGACATGCATTGTTCTGCAATAAACTACAGCAGGCTTTAAGAACATGCAAATTAACACTGTAGCAAATTGTTTTCATATCTAACAGACATAAAAAGGTTATTCCTGATATGAAATTCTGAAAATCTGCATAAATATTTTTGTGTAAAATTAAATTAGTTATGTACTTTTCTTTTAACTAGAACTTGAAGTATCAAGAATGCCCACATAATTCATATACATATATATATATATAGGTCTTGTTATGCTAAAAGTCTTCAGAATGAATCAAATAATATTTGGTGACATACATTTAATCTGTATTTATTGACTAATAGAATGACTGTGGTCATATGGTTGGCATTAAAGTCATAACTGGTGATTGTATCACATGCAAACATTTCTAGTAATTCAGTTTACTCATTTTGTCAGTGGCAACATTTAGGTGATTTTCTACAATATTGTGATTTAAAGTGTATAAATACTTTTTACATTTTCACAGTTACAAACTTTTTGCCAATAGTCATTTAACAATCTTTAAGATACAATGAACTATAATATCTGGGATCTGCAGCAACAGGATCAAAATGCAATTTCTATACAAGCAATGGATGATGTAAACTTTTCTTAAAGTGCCTAACACATAATTCCTTTAACTTTAGAGCACTGATTAGTTTTGGCACAAAACAATGTATTTCTACTATGGTAACCATTTCAACAACTTTTACAGGATGTTAGCTTCTGTCAGGAATGATAAAGTTGATATGGCATTTGCTGAGGGCATAATTTTAATCTGGAAATATCCTGCAAAATCACTGTTATCCCAGTGTATTAATTCTGCTGATGAGTTTAGATATTTGTACTTTCCAATATATGCAGCTAATTTTCAATTGCTTACAGTTTGCTGCAGCTCAAAAATGTGCGTGCAATAGAAAAAAATCACCAGAAGAGACTATATCTTTCAGATGAAGCTGATGATTGTTTTATTATTATTTAGTAGCAGATCCATTTAAAAGGCTTGATGCCATGAGTTGCTGAGTGCCTCCTAGCTCACAGCATCTTGCAGGATTGGGGCTAATACAATAACATACCAAGCATGAGACTAAAAATGGTAAATAGCATGTTGTTTTGATTATGATTGTGTTACCATCTGAGCTTATGTTAAAATAAAAGAAACAGGGTGCTGTATTTTAAGGCCCTGCGCCAACAATCCTGACACAGGAAAAAACACCCATTGAGATGAATGGAAGGTTTCCTGAACGGGGAGTACAGGACTGGACTTTAAAATGTGTTGTGCCTTTTTTTAATAGTGTTTTGCTCAATAAGAGAATTTCAGTACTCACTGTTAAAAAGGAATATGCAAAACCTTAAGACTTGGTGGTCTGTGTCTACACTTTGTTTAAACTGAAGGGAAAAGAGCAAAAAAGCCCACTTTCCCCCCTCAGCAACGATGGTTGGAATTTTATGGATACTGGCTTTCCTGGCTTCAGTTTGCATGCTGGAGTTTTAGACTACTGTTGCTGGCCTGCGGTCCATCTCTGCTTCCAGCTTCACCATCTGCTGCATCTCCTTTGCCTGTAACCCAAAATAATCATGTTGTTTCATCATGGAGTATCATACTAAAGCTTGTGTTCAAAATCAAATACATTTTCAGCACAATAGTATTTGAGTGGAATATATGTAATGTGACCATTCTCCCCCTCTCAGAAAAAATCTGCATATTTTCAAACATCGCTGTTAATTTTCTGCTGGTGCTTATAAGTTACCAAATACGAGGAAACATTCCTAGGATTTATGGGCAACTTTTCAAAGACACACAGTAAAATGCATCTGAAAGCCTCACATTGTATGGAGGAAAATCATGCTGTTTCTGACTGAACTGCGTCTGGAAATGGCACAATGTCTTGGAGACACACTATATCAGCCCTGGTTGAGTTTGGACTGGTGTTGCTTGGGAAACTAAGGGTTACAACCTATCATCTGGACCCATTTTCTGCTGGCCAAGGAAAGACAATGACTGGTGTGAACGATTATTGGACTTACTGATGGCAGAGATGTTGACATCTTCCTTACGGTGTCCAAGAGGGTTTCATCTAGCTTAGTGATTTTATCTGTTTATTTTGGCTGTGGCTCTTGCTTCTGGCATCCGTGCTTTTGTTGCCTCAAGCCTAGGCTACTGCAATGTGCTCTACATGGGGCTACACCTTGAATCCACCTGGAAACTGATGCTGGCACAGATTGTAGTAGCCCACTCGTTAAGCAATATATTTCAATACACGTTCTTGGTTTGTAAATAGAGTTCAAGGTGTTATTTATACTCTCTAATGCCCTAAATTGCTTGGGACCTACCGACTTGAGAGGCTACCCCTCAGTTCAAAGTGGGGGGGGGGCGGCACCTACCTCTGTGCATTTTCCATGAGGACCCTTCAATTTGGGAACTCACTTATCATCCTGATCCAAAATTACCTGAATATGCTGTCCAGTCTGTCTTTACAGCCAGTCTTCTGAGGATAGGGGATGTCTTAAGACTGAAAATACCCTCGCGTCTCCCATATGCCAATCTTTTCCCCAGTGTGAGTGGCCGCTCCGCTGCTGCTATACAGGGAGGAGTGGTTGCTGGATTTGCCTTACCGTGTGAATTGTGTATTCCGATAAGTTGTAAAGGTGCCTATCACTTGGGATAGGCATTTTTTATCTAACTCAATAAAGCAGCTCCTACTCAGGGAGTTACATATTCGGTGCATGCAAACAGGTATTTCCAGATGTAAAACTGGGCAAATGAAGGTCCAAAACTGTCATTTAGATGCACACTTACCTATTTTGCAAAAGTACACGTGGGTTTGTGTAGGTGCTATAGATGTACCCCTCTCTGAAGAGTTAGCTCTGTGCATTTCACCATCATATTTTGTATACTCAGCTAATTATAACACCAAAGGCAACTGTATTAAATATTATAAATGCCTTGTAATCGCACTTTACGTTCCTATGACTTTGAAGTTTGAAATAAATGAAATAATTTGTAGATGAAAATATGGAAACATAACATTAATAAATGAATCAATGTGTACAGCCTTTTCTGAAATACTAGAACTGACTTGCTGTGTTCACTCAGTGTGTGAATTCTGCAAGTGAAAATGAAATTCCAGCTAAAATGCAAACTGTTTGACACAGCTTGTATTTATTTCTTAGTAACTGAAGTGTCTCTCTGAAGTGCGAATGTGGTCCCTAATACCTGAGCACCTCATAATCTTCATCCTCCCAACATCCCAGTGAGGAGGGAAGTAATGGGGATAACATTTTACAGAGGGGGAACTGAGGCACTGAGAGACTAAGGACTTTTCTACATGAACATAGTTCACAGAAAGCTGTGGTGTGAATCTACCCCACACTAGCTTGCTATGCACTAACTGTCCATGAGGAGCCTGCTGATGCACCTTAGTTCATTTCAAATAGGACTAGATCAACACACATTAGTGAATCGTTAATAGGTGTCAGCAGGGTCCACCCAGACAATTCGAGAGCAGCAGGGTAGTTTTATACCCCAGCTTGCCACAAACCAAATGATCATGTAGACAGGTCGGAGGTGACTTGTCCTTGCCCATGGTCATACAGGAAGTCTCGGGCACAGCAGAGACTGGAACCCCAGGCTCTCAAGTTCTAAGCCAGTGGTTTTACCACTGGACCATTCTGTATCTCACGAGCAAAGCCCTGTAACTGTTTTGCAGATTAGTTTAGCCAGAAGGGTGTCGCTGTAAAGTGAATTTAGTTCAGAATAACCCTACACCATATGGCCAGGCTGCCGGTTTTTATCAACCGACGGTGAGCCACTGCATTCTGAAGTGAACACATGAATAGGATACTTGTAGATGAGCTTTGCAGAAGTAAGTACTTGGAGTCAATACGAATTCACGTAGTTAATGGGACCTATGCATTCAATTTGCAAGGTGCTGTGTGCCCTCATCTTCAATGGGATTTGAGGGTACTCAGCACCTCACAGGACTGAGTGCATCAAGGATAGAGTGCTGGCTGCCAGCCAAATTAATGCTTTGTATAAATGTCTATCTCTAACTCAGTATAGTTACAGTAGATGTGGATAGACTGGGTTTGAGGATGGGACCCCAGTAAATTATCGACTGAAGATTTAAGCAGGTCATTAAATTCAGGCAAAATTCAACAACTGGCTGTTTAAACCTAACACAAATATTTTACAGCTGTTGAGAGAAGGGGTTAATATGAGTGATGGTTATTAGGAAGCTATAACAGGGAAGCTACAATAGTGTGATTAACAGATTCCCAATAGCTGGAAGCCTCTTTTCTTTAGCCACTAAAAAGCTATTTCTAGCTATCTAATATATTTCTAGCTATTTTTAGTGCGGCGTTACTTTTATTATTCTTATGCTAATATATGTGGAAAATCAGGCTTTGTCTGTATCAGCATTAGCAGTTAGTCATATATATGTCAACACTAAAATATCAGAGGGGTAGCCGTGTTAGCCTGAATCTAAAAAGTAAAGAGGGTCCTATGGCACCTTTAAGACTAATAGTTACCCTTAAAGTCTGTTAGTCTTAAAGGTGCCACAGGACCCTCTGTTACTTTTAACACTAAAAAAGTTTCCTTAATCAGTAGATGCTTTTTAGAGACACACTTTAGAATTTCAAGCATGTCTTTAACTAACTACTGAAAATATAACAATACAAATCATTCTTTAAGTTTCCTGTCCTCGTTACTATAAGAATGTATCTGGGGGTCTGAGATGCTAGAGCATAAAATACTGTTACTATGTCAGACTCTTAATAATATTTATGCACACTAAATATTTAACAGTGTATTCATTATGTTAATGGTATTTCCCAGTGGTTGCATTTACAAAGAGTGCTCCAATGAGAATGATTTAATTTAGAAGGAAAGCATATTGAAATAGTAGCTTGCTTAATATAGATCAATCCTACCTTGTGTTTGAGACACTGCATGACAGGATTTCAAAAGCTGTTTGTACAAAAATAATAATGTCAAAATTGAGTAATACAACAAGAAGCAAATAAAATGAATGAAAACTGAAGTGAGATTGAGGAATGAATGCAAGAAAAGAATACATAAAACAAAAGTCTAATGAATGTGAATGCATAATATTTTATGCTGAAGTGTGTTTCCACTCACTGCACTGTATTAGTCTGCACTGTACATCTGCTATGAAAGATATCTCCACCAGTATGATGTGGAAGGGATATTTAATAACTTGAGAAGTTTTGATCCAGTTAACTGGAACACATATGACTATTAGCCAGGTATCAGTGCTCTGGGCCTGATTCTCCTCATACTCATACTAGTGTACATCACAAGTAAATCCAGTGAAGTCATGGAGTTACATCAGTGGGAAACCAGCATGACCCCAGAATCAGTCTCAGAGCCTTTTATGATAACTCTGTATGATAAATTCCATGCAGAATAATTAACACTGAGGCAACTTTCTAAGGATGGGAAATCAAACACTCAAAATCAAATACTCAAAAGTAAGGAATTACCGAGTTTACGTTAAAAGCTCAGCCCTAATCCTGCTCTCTTGTCTTTATATTGTGCTGGATCTAAAGACTCTCACTGACTTAAGTAGGCTTTGGATCAGGCCCTTAATCTTCATACATTATTTTGTCAACTAGTACAATTTACACTGCAAGGGAATTGTCTGAACCAATCAGATTGCAGCAGTACTGCAGTCAGGGTAGCATAATTACATATTTTTTCTCATGTATTCACACGGTGCACTTTGATTGGCTGTGTGTACATGATGGACATCGCTGGATTCAGACCACTTTGTGCTAGATGATGGAGGAGGCAACTGGGACAGAAATTATACCTCCCTGGAGTGAATCTAGCATAGTGCATGTGCTTTATCAGCACAGTTCAAGTTCTGGAAAATTTAATGAAAAACGTAGGAAATAAATTCATGAGCCTTGAAGGTGACAACCACTACATCCAACCTCTAGTTCTCTCACCTTACTGGGTACGTACTTGCATAGTCCACCCTTGAGTTCCTACTTCACTGAGGCCCACCTGGCAATTGAGCTTGTATGATAATTATGTTCTGCTGGCTGCTCCTTGCAGCAGGGGGAATCACTAAGGAAAAGAGTTTTCCACCAGGAATAAAATTTGATTTTTTTTTTTAAAAGATGACTGCCAGTTTTCAAGAATTATTTTCTTCTCACCAGCAGAAAGTAACATGGTATTTTAACCAGAGAAGGGCAAACTGGTTCTGATAAAACCCTGGAACCGTCACCAACTTTTAGAACAGGACCCAAAACCAAAACCTTTGGAGGTTTTGAGATATTTTGAGCATTTTTTTCACTCCTATTTTCCATCCAGGCCTGGAAACAGAAGTGCCAAAATACTAAGAGAAAAGGTTTTCTTGACGGCTGACTATGAATGTACTGGAATTCTGGTAGCCTTCCTGCCTAACCTTCCAGTCTCATGAGGTTTGAACAGGTTGGAGGATGAGCTTTGGATAACAGCCAAGTTTTAGATGGTTATCTGAACCAAGTCAGAATTCCATACCGTTTGAAGTCCTTCCAATCCTACATTTTCAACTCCCAAAAAGGGTGAGCGGGTAAAAATAAAAGCTGTTTGGAGCCAATCTCACCGGTGACTCACACTCGGAAGAACTAGGGGTAGGTCTACACAGCAGCTGGGAGGTGTAATTCCAGTGTGGGCACACACACACACACACACACACACACACACTAGCCCTGCTCGAGCTGGCCTCTAACAATAGCAGTGTGGCTGTGGCAGCACCAGGTGCAGCTCAGGTTAGCTACCCAAGTACAATCCTCCTGAACCTCCTAGGTACACGCTAGGGTGGCTAGCCCAAGCTGCTTCAACCACATTGCTATTTTTAGGTGCTAGTTTGAACAGAGCTAGTGGATGTACATCTGCCCAAGCCGGGAATCACACTTCCCAGCTACAGTGTAGATGTACCCTACAAATGGAACTGTACTCTCTTACTCTCTTTTAATTTAGTAACTCACGTGTCTTGTAACCCTTTTAAATAAAATACCTGCTCATTCTGCTTCTCCAAGACTTCTAGATGCTCAAGCTGAATTTTTCTCAACTGATCCATTTCCTTTGACTGCTTCATTGCTAGCTACAAACAAGAGAAGATAATACAGGTGACATGTATCACAAATTATTTTTTTTAAAAATGGATAAATAGGTTCCAAAGAATATTAGTTATGGGCTGGTGTTCACAGTGCTATACAAAACATTAGAAGGAGGCATGGTCCCCACTCTGGATAGTTTACTGTTTAACAGATCTAAAATATATACAACTATCTTAATTCAAACATCATACTAATGAGTTATACCTGCTTTGCACATGTTACTTAAATGTGATTTTAAACTCTGCTTAAGATTTTGACTTGAATGCGATAGAAAACAGTGACAAAAATCCATTTTTCGAGCCAATTCTCAATTCAGGTAAATGGAAAGGTGAATTCAGATAAAATGCCCACAGATTTCAGTCAGGATTTAGACGTTCAAGAGTAGGCCCTGGGTCAGCTTGCTGGTGAAGAGAGACCTTGAAATTCAGTTTGAGAATGACCCTGAGTCTCTAGTTTCTCAAGTCAGTAGAAATCATCACTGTCATTGAGCTACAGTAACTGAAGGGTACGTTTTCAAAATGCTGTGCAGAAGCTGGGTGTACGTTACTCAGGAGGTGAGGTTCCTGCCAACAAATCACGTACACACACTTTTGGTTTCTTAGCAAAATTATACTTACCCTTTTTCTCTCTTCCAGAAACTTTTTAGTGTTGCTGCTGTTTAGTTCTCTTACTCGCCTGAAAAAGAAAAAAAGGATATTGTGCTTGAGGATTTATTAAGTCCAAGAGCCAAAACCACATATCTGAGTCAATGATAAGGAGATAGATAACTTAGGGGCTTATTTTGCCACCCTTTATGCACTACCTTAGACTGTGAGTAGCTCCACTGAAGTCAGTGGGACTAATGGCAGAGAAAGGCCCTACTCCGGCCTTAAGTCTTTACATTATATTTAATGTTTCTGGCTAGCTTGGATGTTGTGACTAAGAGGGTTTGAAGAAACTGACCAAGATTGTTGCAAACTAAGTTTGCCTTGATCCTCAATCTAGAGTGATCCATTTAATTGAGGAGTTTATTAATCCATTTGCAGTAGTTTATATTTACCATCTTCTAACAGGGTTTAACAATTATTAAAACTCATACTGATTATCATGACTAAAAAGATATTTTAACTAATGCGTCACACGGTGCCATTCATAGATTCCAAAGCCAGAAGGTACCATTGTCATCATCTAGTCTGACTTCCTGTATAGCACAGGCCATAGACCTTTCTCAAAATGGAAATCTTTTAGAAAAAATCCCATCTTGATTTAAAAATTCTGAGGGATGGAGAATGTACCACAACCCTTAGTAAATTGTTCCAATGACTAATTACTCTCACTGTTAAAAATGTAGGCTGTATTTCCAGTCTGAATTTGTCTAGCTTCAACTGCCAGCCATTGTGCTATGCCTTTCTCTGCTAGACTGAAGAGCCTATGATTAAACATTTGTTGCCCACGTAGGCCCTTACTATACTATAATCAAGTCACCCCTGAACTGTCTCTTTATTAAGCTAAATAGATTGAGCTCCCTGAGTCTATTACTATAAGGCAGGTTTTCTAATCCTTTAATCATTCTCATGGCTCTTCTCTGAACCCTCTGCAATTTATCAACATCCTTCTGGAATGGTGCGCACCAGAACTGGACACACTATTCCAGCAGTGGTTGCACCACTGCTAAATACAGAGGTAAAATAACCTCTCTACTGCGATTTGAGATTCCCATGTCTATGTATCCCAGCATCACATTAGCTCTTTTGGCCACAGCATAGCACTGGGAGCTCATGTTCAGCTAATTAGCCATCATGACTAAGGCTACAATATAATCATGGGCATTTTTAGTTAAAGTCATGGACCGGTCACGGGCAATAAAAAAAAATTCACGCCCGGGACCTGTCCATGACTTACACTATAACTACCCCTGACTAAATCTTGTGGGGGGGCGGGGAAAGGGACTGCTGCTGGGGGGTTTCCCTGGGCGTGCCGCTACTCGAGGGGGGAAGAGGCACCCCAGGGGGCCATTGCTCAGGGGGGATGGGACCCAGAGGCTGCTGCTTGGTGGGTGGGGGGGCAGGGCCAGCAGCACCAGCTGCTGGGGGCTGCTCTGGCAGCCCCCGGGGCTGCTACTCAGGCCGGTGCGGCTGACTGCAGAGCCACTCCAACAGTAGCCGGTATGGCTGTCCCCGGAGCCACCTGAGCAGCTGGTCCTGGAGCCACGTGCTTGGGCAGCCCTGGGGTCAGCCACACTGGCTGCTGCAGAAGTCACGGACGTCGTGGAAAGTCACAGAATGAGCTAATTGACATTAATACGTATGGATATGCCAGCCTATAGAGTAAGCATACCCTGATATTATGTGAGTGAGGAAATTAAGTTTGGATGTGGAGGGTGGGCACGTAGTGCTCAGGCTCTATAAGAGAGACAAACCATCATGTTTAGTCAGTCAGTTGTAGTCAGGTTTTAAGTTCGTTTCTCTTGGGTCTTTCTATAGCTTTCTAGTTGTCTGGCTTCTCCTAAATTCTTCATCTTCCACTTGAGAACTGAGGAACTGTGGACCACCAGACTCCTTTGACCTGCCAGAGGTGAGGCTGGTCCTTTGTCTCTTACCATCAGGTTACAAGAAAGGGTGTGAGTGTGTTAATCTAGGAAGTTTTATAGTAAATAATACCACATGTGCCTCTAGAACAATATTAATTCCTTGTTCATTCCGATTATTTTCCCACTGGATTACTATTCCATTTATCTCAATACAAGTCTTTACGGCTGTGTTTTTGCTCTCAGCATGAATGTCCTTGTCATACATCCCAAGGGTCCTTGCAAAACTCTGTGTAGCCTGATTCTGGATCAAGAACCTTATTATATTCTGATCATATTAATTAGTGAGCCTATAACCTATATTATCTAAGCAATAATATTCATCCCCTTAAATCAGGCAACAACATTTAGCTGTATTAAAACACATATTGTTTGCTTGCGCCCAGTTTGAGTCATTGATGTGTCTTCTTCCTTATTTACCACTCCCCCAATTTTTGGGTCATTTGCAAATTTTATCAGTGATGATGTTATGTTTTCTTCAAGGTTATTGATAAAGATGTTAAATAGTGTAGGGCCAGGAACCGATCCCTGCGGGACTCCACTGGAAACAGACCCACTCAATGATGATTCCCTGTTTATAGTTGCATTTTGAGACCTATCATTTAGCCAATTTTTAATCCATTTAATGTGTGCCATGTCACATTTTATATTGTTCTAGTTTTTTAATCAAAATGTCGTGCAGTACCAAGTCAAATGCCTTACAGAAGTTTATTATGTCAATTCTATTACCTTTATCAACCAGACTTGTAATCTCATCAAAAAAAGATAAAGTTAGTTGGACAAGATCTATTTTCCATATTTTATAGTTATCATATAAATAAAAAAAGTATGTAACTACTGTTTACATATAATACACATTTGTAAAGTGCCTTTCATGGCAAGAATTCTAATGAGCTGACACAAAATAGTTGAAAGAGTTGAATTAGACTAATTGCAAAAGTCTGAGAAGGAGAAGTGTCTTCAGCCTATTTTTATATATAAACACAGCTTAAGTAATTTAATGTCAAGCAGAAGGTTTTCATAAACCTGGAACATGATTACCAAGGGCTCTGGGAACTGCTGTCTCCAGTCTGTACTAGAAATCTGTAAAACTCCACAGTTCATTCAGAAGGAACAAGTTCAAGGCCTAGGATCAAAATAGCCCAATGCAGGGGAGGCAATAGAAGGTGAAAATGTTCAACTATTTAGCAAGTCCAAAGCCGTATGGAAACCTTGAAGGCTCATGGGAAATCATCATATGAACATTGCTTCTACCTGTGTATTCAGAACACTTTAGATTAAAATGGAATTTTAAAGAGCTACAAAAGTGCATCCCCAAACCCGGGGAAAATGCAAGAAGCTGTCACTGAAATCTGTGCCTCTGGTCTCCCAAGTCTGGAGCTCAGACATCAAAACTAGGGATGGCGCTTCCAGATGTGCAGTGAAGACATGCTGACTGGCTTTCTAGCTTCAGGTGTGGTCTGGTCTAGTGGGGCTTGGAGCTCCGCAAACAGGGAATAAGACCAGTCAGCACCAGGTGAATGAGGAAGCTGTGGTCCAAGGTTGGAGGATCAATACATGAATGATCCTACGCTGTCATCAGAAAACAGCCCCAGCTCCTCTACCCCTCACACCTTTCTTTGGCACCCCCCCCCCCCCCAAAAAAAACCTGGCTTTGCCCCTTACTAATCTCACACCTATCCCCTTTCTTCCCCATAAGCTTCCCTTCTGCTCCCTCTGGAATGCCTGTTCCATCTCTCATCCCTGCCACGAGTGGGCAGGGGTGAAGGCCATGGGATGCCTTTTCATTGATCCATTTCCCACTACCTCTCCTGCTTCTCTGAACCCAAGGCTAACCCAAAACTAGACCCAAGTCTTAATGTTGCCTTCTCAGTGCATCTTAACAACACACAAATGTAACTGTCGCAAGTGATACTGCACAGCATTTAAAGGGGAAAAAATGGATCAGTGAATAAAAACTAAGGTCCTAATTCTAGAAACACTTTCACACATGCATAACTTTATCCGTGTGATTCGTTCCATTGTAGTCAGTGGCACTACTTGTGGGTGTGACGTTCACTCCTTTGTATTTCCAAGATTGGGGCCTAAACTATATGATCTACACACACACACACACACACACACAAAATTGTCCAGAAACAGCCATCGAAAATATATACAGCATAACAATTAGAAACACAAGCCATTTCCCACACATCAAAGCATACTTTAGTCAATGTGTGCACAGATCAATCAATTATACCGCCTCTCAGAGATGGATCTGACACTTACCTCTCCCTTTCAGCCTTATTTTTGATAGATTTATCCTGGCTTATGGCTTTGCTGTTTTCCATAGAAATTTTAGCCTGGTTGGCACGCATTTCCTTGCTTTCCCTAGCGAAATACGAACAAAATAATTATAAACTGAAATGTGATAGTTAATGGTTGTTAAGGTAGCTCATTGATACCTTTCTATATAATGGCTAAAGTTGTCCCTGAAGTATTAAAGTAGTAGAAAGAACAGACTATATAAAGAATGTCTTCTTCCTACTGGACTGTATGTTTGAACAAGCACTTACAAATCTCAGGAGGATATAGAGAAAACAATTTGAAGAATGGTTTTAAGCATTTTACACTTTGAATTACACAGGCTACAAAAATACAGTGCTGTCTCTGTAGTTTAGAACATTTGACTGAGTAAGAGCTATTATCAGTAATTTAAGAAATGTGACTTTCCTTTTAAAACTGCACAATACATTTACAAAGACTCTGTGCAGAGAATGTATGAGGAGAGGACGAATAATACTAACATTTGCTAGTTCTGGCATATCCGTCTGATTTTTATGATTTGGTGTTGTAACTTCAACTAGTGTTTGGTATAAGTTGATGAAGTTATAGAAAAAACAATTGCAACAAAAACAGCACAGATGACAAAACTGAGTTAGGAAAAAAAGACTAGGGGGCACTTTTAAAAGTTTTCACCTCCAGCCTAAATTTCACTGTAGTTGATGGGAATTTCACCACTGACCTCAATGGGAGCAAAGCTAGGCCAGCACTGAGTGGGTTTTTTTAAAATGCTACCTAGATTTCACAAAGCTCCTATTCTGAGTAAATAAGATAAAGACTACTTGTTCGCATGAATATTGTAACTTATCTTCAGTAAAGTAATAATAATAATAATTAATATTGCAGTAACATCCAAAGGATGCAGCTAGGATCAGGGTCCTCTTATGCTTGGTGCTAGACTGCCCACAGGAAGTTATAATTCCTGCCCCATAGATTTTACAGTCCAATCTGTACTAATTCTAATCCACTCAAGAATTTCTTTGCTTCTAACCTGAGGCTCTCAAAGCACTTTACCAACAAAAGACTAATTAAGTTTTACTCTACCCCTGTAGGGTAAGACGTTTTCTTCTGTATTTTACAGATGGGGAAACTAATGCACGTATAGGTTAGTCCACTTTCTCAAAGTCCTACTGCAATATGTTATTTGTGACACCACAGCCATCGCCACCTCAACTGACTGACATCAGAGAGGATCAGGACTTGAAGTGAGGAATCTGCAGCAGGAATGGATGAGTTCCTACTGCAAGAAATGTTTCACACAAATGTCTTTAGGAACAAAAGAAGTCAAGAGAATTAGGTAACCTATGGTATGTGTACATTAGACACACAGTTGTTTCTAGACAGACTGTTTTTTTTCCCAAGTTTTCCATGAGGTATCAGTGAATGTTTAAGTACAGTACAGATAAAAATGATTATACATTAATAGCTGGTATTTTAATTTTTTTGTAAGTACAAAAGGGGAGGAGTCTGACAGGAAAATATTGCTAAATTGCTTGCAGGTAGTGACATATTGCCAGAAAAATCATTTATAGTTAAGTTTACTAACTATCCTTTCAAGTTCAAATGTTTTATTGTCTGTGAAATACACTAACTACTAATTAATGTGATTTTACTTTGCACCTTGCTTACTTCCACACATTTTCATTCAACTAAAAGAATATTAATGAAGACGCAGCCTTTACTTCTCCAAGGCTTTATATTGTGAAACATTTCTTAATGATCAATACAATATCAATACAAAACTCAAAGCAGTGGTATTATAGTAACAATAAGATACAATATACTTAAGAGAGATTTTTCATTCTATCAACAGCACTTCTTATGCAAACAATCACAATACGGAATAAGCATTTATTTTCTGTCTTAGGTCTGAAAGCACGTAAAATCACACTGTCTTAACGGTTATGGAAAAATTCATTTTTTATTTATAGTGCTTTAGGGGTTGATATATAAAATTAATAATTTTATACAGAAAGCAGTTAAGGGGCATAATTCTCCCTATGCTGCAAAATGTAGTATAATGGAAGAAAGTAACATCCACCAATATGTAACCATCTTTATCTTTTCCATGACAACTATGCACAAGCTTAGCTAAGTGCACTGCTGACAAATTGGAAACAAACAAACTGATATTTTAATATATCAGGAAATACACTTCCCCTTGGAATCAATAGGAATAATTTGTTTCTGGGACTAAGGGTATGTCTTCACTACGGGCTGGATCGTCGGACAGCGATCGATCCAGCGGGGATCGATTTATCGCGTCTAGTCTAGATGTGATAAATCGATCCCCGAGCATTCTCCCGTCGACTCCTGTACTCCAGCTTGGCGAGAGGCACAGGCAGAGTCGACGGGGGAGCAGCAGCAGTCGACTCACTGCGGTGAAGCCACCACGGTAAATTGATCTAAGTACGTCGACTTCAGATACGTTATTCACGTAGCTGAAGCTGCGTAACTTAGATCGACCCCCGCCCCAATGTAGACCAGGGCTTAGAAGATCAGATCAGGCACTGACAGCAAAACATGCTGCCATATGGGACACAGGTTTGAATCTAAAGCTCATCCCTTGCATTAATATCCAAAGGGCTGGAACAGGATCTTATTGTGATAGGTACTATACCTGCCCCTAGGAAGTTACAGTTCCTGCCCCAGAGAATTTGCAATCCAATCTGTAATAATTCTGACCCCCTCAAAGAATTCTGTGCATGTCTCTAATGCTTCAAACCTGAGGATCTCAAAGCACTTTACAAACAAAATTAATTAAAACAATTAAAGTCCACTGAAGCCAATTATCATATTATCACTATTTTATCTTACTTAATACAATTTGATGCTTTCTGAATAATACTGCTCCACTCATCTGCTAATCTCTCCCTGTTTTAAAAAATACTTTTGTTTTTCTCTCTCTGACTCATTACCAACACATTTTAGTTAACCTTGGATGCATTTTAGTCAGAAATGTCAGTTTGACTCCCAGATTTTCTAATTTCTCATGTGTTCCAAACACAGTATCTCTAATTCAGTAAAGTTAAATGACAGAGCCAACGCCGGCTGGACTTTCTGAGAGCCATCTGAGTTCTCAGACATCCTGGAGCTGGAGAGCCCCCCTGAATGTGCAATGGCAATCTGCAGATTGCAGTCATAAGCATTTTTTGTTTTCTGCTTTCTTCTTTGAATCCGGTCAGTCCAAGCGTGAGCTGTAATTGCTTTTTCCACCACGAGTGGAAAAGGTTCGACTTTTCAGCAGATATCTGCATCGTTTCAGATTACCGATCTCTCTACTACCCCTCTGTACACTGTCTTGATAGCTATTCAGCGTCTCATTATTCAAGAGGTTGAAAGAATAGCATACTGTCAACTGCCCCTTCTATTCTCAAGATGATCCTTTATTTTCCATATGTCTTGCTCAGCTGACGCTTGGATGTTACACATGCTTCATGTATTCTATACAGTCTACAAGTGATGAAGCATGAAGCCCCTTTTGGGTATTATGATCAACAATCCAATATTTCACATTCAGAAGCATTCTGGTTTGTGGACATGCAGGAAAATCTTTATACAAATGGGTTGGATAAAAATCCCTTGGTAAGCGGTGAATACAGAGACAGCAACAAATAAAACCAAAAAGATCTCTAACCTGGATGGCACAGAACATTATTTAAAGTTTACCCAGGCACAGAAATCAATGTGTTGTGCTCGGCCCCTCTGAAAAATCAGACCAGCACTTAAAATCATTTTCATTTGTACCATACTGTTCTAAATAAGCAATTCAGTACTAAGAACTTATTTCCAAAGATAATACAGAACCATTAAAATACTATGGAGATGTGAAAATTCTAAATCTAAAGCTACGAACTGTGAGGAAAGGATGAAGAAAGTACATTTCTATATAGCCTAGTGACACACACGTTTTCCTGGTAAAGATATCTCCCCACACTGATAAATTTAGCCCAATGTAGATAAGAGAACAAAGGAAGTAGGTACAGAAATGAAAATAAAAACATTTCAAGAGAGATTCGAAGAACTATTCCTCCAGGAAAGAAACTATAATTTAGCCGAATAGATCAGAAAGAGTATACTGGATTACAAAATGGAGCAGAAAGCAAGATGGTGGATAGCAAAATGGCTGTGGTTCCTTTGCGGGCTGTTGCAACGGCATAACGGAGTACCCCAAAGGCTGTTCTAACTTGTACTAGGGACTGACTCTTCCCCTGCTTGGTCTCAGAACTAGGATCTTTAAAATAATGTCTTTTTAATGTATTTTATAATATTTTACAAAGTATCGAATTATAAACTAAACAAACATATTCCTAGACAGCTTGAATAAATGAGCTAATTTGGAGAGTAACATAAAGATGAGCATATTAAAACCTTTCACTGCGACAATTTCCTCTGTTGGATGGAAGCACACAGATCTCAGCATGGATTCTGTCTTATGCTAAGGTACTACATTATTTCATTCAGGAATTTTGTTAAAATCAAAAATAATCTCAGTTAGCTTCTTTAGATGTGACGTCGTTGATGCTTTTTGGGCTTCCTACCAGACCAATGCTGAGGAAGGTCTTTTAAAAATAGTATATATTAAGTAAATTCATATGGTTGTGGACTTCCTCACATCATAGATTGTGCAATGAGATAATTCCTCCGCTTCTATTCTGTGTCTGTATAACACTGCGGATGACGATACTTACCTCCCTTAGTAAAGTGCTTTGAGACCTACTGATGAAAAGTGCTATATTAGAGATCGGTCATACTATTATTTGCATTTCATTTCATTTCAAGTGGACAGTGCAGTTAAAATATAAAAGCAATGACAATGCTGGCATGCAGCATTGTCTTCGTATTGGAGATTACAACGTGATATTTTATTAAAACAATGTGCAACTATGAGGTAGTTACACAGAAAAAAAAAAGGTAATTGTAATGTTTTCACACCCACAGCTCCTATCAACTTCAAAAGGTCGTTGCAAACGCTCAGCATCTTTCTGGTTCAGGCCTTTTGAATTCAAGTTCCTTAGCGTAAATGGCGTTATGACAATTTACACCAGCTGAGGATCTACTCCATTATCCCTCAATTCTTCCTTTGATAACTTATTTGACTGCTAGGATGCTATATGCTGATAATCCCGTCCCCGGGTTCTCAGGATGCTGAATGATGACACTGCTCTGCTCACCTGTCATGAGAAAACTTTAGTTGTTGGGTTTGTTGCTCGTGAGCATTGATCAGCAGTTTTTTCAGTAGCTCGCACTGCTGGCTCAGATGTAAATCCCGGATTTCTTGCTCTTCGGCACTGTGGGTGTTGATCATCTCTGACCACTCTTTAGTGTGCTGCGCTACAATTTCTTTTACCTGTAGAGAAAGAACAAGGACTATTTTGTCAGTACTTCTCACCGTTACAATATAAGGTCAGTCATTAATGCAGTGGAGATGGTTTCAAGATCATTACAAAAATCTTACGAAACTCAACTAAATTGCAAGAACTAAATTACATAAAGCAAACTGCTCCACACTGACAGGAAGCCACAAAGGAAACTACAGTGTATTATAAACACCAGATATTAAACACACAATAAAATGCACCCTCATTACTAGGGCTCTCTGTTACCCAGCTGCCCTACGTAAAGTGACTGAATTAATGCCCTCAATTGTACTACAATTCTTTTTAAACCCTCCTGAAATGTATGCTTCATTATACAACTGCTAAACATTCTTGGCTGCCTCAAAAATATAAAATAAAAAAAATTAGAGATTGAGAATATCTAGTGGGATGAATTTCTCTAAGGGCTTAAACACAAGTTCTGATTTTGTGGAGAGAATCTTATTCACACAGTCAGTTTTTCAGAGAAATCCTGTATTTAATACATCCTGAATCTGTAGCTAGGCTATATAGCTGTGTCTTATGCTCATTAAGTCAGCAGGGAATCTGACAAGTATTCTTTTCTTGCTCAGCTCCCAAGACTCGCAAGAATAATAAGATTAAAGTTTTGGAAAGTTCCCAAGAGACAATGTGAAGAAGTCTAAAGCATCAGAGTTGTTATTATAATAGTATATTGTACTCCAATGATTTAGAAAAGTAACTAATAGAAAGATATACCTTATTATCCCTTCATAATTAGCTATGCTATTTTGACAAGCTACCCTACTTTTCCATAAATGCACACAGTCTCACCAAAAAATCATCTATTTTCAGGGAGGCCTTTTTTTCAAGTGCTACTATGGAAACTAATAGCCTTTGGACGTTCTTATATGGAAGCTAATCCTGATTCTTCAAATCGAAATTGCGATCACAGAGCTCCCAAGTGAGACTTTGATGCCAATCCCCTCAGGAGCATGTACTCCCAAGACGTACTTCCTCTCAAACGTATTTTAGGCAGGTGACCCACAGTCAGATGCATAAAGGTGAGAGAGACATTCGAGAGAGCAGAGCACCTCTCAAGGCAACCAGTGCCTAGACTCTCATCCAAAGGTACAAGCAAACGAAGAATACGTTGTGTGTTAAGAACTGCATTCCTCATTGATAATGAAGAGCTGCCTGTCTTTTCCAAGCCAGGCTGGTATCTAATCTACCTAAAAGCATTCAAAACAAAGTGAGTATTTCATGTCAAACTTGGCCTGGATTTGTACCCACGGCATAGAGGAGCAAGTCTCTGTAGACCATTACCACTGGTAATGGGCATAGCTGCATAGTATTTAATTATTATTTTTTTTTACACATCTTGTGCCATGGGGATGATGTGCATCTGACACATGCTGGATTAATCCTAGGAGCTCGCTAATCCGATGAGCTCACTTGATCTTAAAATCAATGGGTCAAATGGTGAGAGGTTTCTGAACAGGTGCTGAGTATCTACAACTCCCCCTGAATTCAATAGAAATTGTATGAATTTGGCATCTCTCAGGATTTTCCAACGTACTTTCTATCTGCATAGCTGTACTCTGCTGGGAGTAGAAGAAATCTACATTTCCATTTGGTCTGGAGCAAACCACCCAGGTGGGATACAAGCGAAAGCCAGCATCGGAGTGTTCCGTGGGATCAGTAAAGCCACAAAGGGTGGAAGTTTCAAAGCTGCTCAAACTCCCTTAGGGTCCTTTGAAAATCCCAACCTAAAGCTAGACATGGAGAAAGCAAGCCATCCAGCTGTTGTGGGGACGGATGACGCATTTGACAGGATCTGTTTGGAAGTGGGCATTTTAAAAGGACATACCCTAATATCCAAATCAGGTTGTGGGAAGGGGAAAAAAATCATCAGTCAGACTCATTGGAAGTAGAAGGTTAGTGAACACTTAAATGTCCATGTATATTAGAACCAGTTTGGGGCAGCTGAGGTGACATTAAAGACTCTTCTATTCTGTAAAGCTTTAAGATTTTACACTCTGCTTTGTATTGAAGCTTATTGCCTAGCTTGCAATGCTCTCTCTAGAGTTGTTAGCCAAATTGATTTTTATAACTAGCTTCTCTTTTATCCATCTGCCAATACAATCCGTTTTTATTTCAGACAGTGGTTTTGACATTTCCTATTGTGGCTATGTTGTTAAGATTGCTATTTTCTGATAGAGACTCTCCTTTCCCTAGACCAACCTCACACCTTCCCTGCAGCAATGGCAAACTACGGCCCTTGAGCTGTGGCGCTCAGGAGGTGCAACCAGAATGGAGGAGGAAGAGTTTAAGCTGCCTTTGCATCTCCCAGACGCCGGGCTCTGCTGGATACAATTTAGAGCAACCCCGAGTGGTTTCCTACAGCTGCCTATGGGCTACTCTACCGACCCTATGGAACTGGAGCACAGTCATGCTTTCTCTGGCTGCCAGTTTGCCCCTCATCTTCAACCTGCCTCTATCCGCCTAGGCAAATAAGGTGATGGGGAACACATAGCACACTTCCACCAGCCCTATGCATCCAGGGAAAACACATTTTGCCCAGGGCATTACCCTTTTACACTAACAGAGTGACATAAACATGCTGCAGAAGGAGAGAAAACTAAGATCTACGTGTCCTGGTTACATGAATGCGTGATATTAGGGACAAGATGAAAGTGAGCTTGTCTTAGTCTGCTTAATACTGTGGCTTGGTTACCTCTCCCATGCGGTATCTGTGGCGTTTGATGCCTCTCCCTGTGTCTAAGACTTTACATGTATTAGGTAAAAATCCCCTGTTGTTTTCAATCTCCTCTATTCTAATCTCTCTGGGTCATTTTGCAGCTGGTTCTATCCTACAGTGTATTTGCTATTCCTCTAACTTTGACATCAACCACAAACCTGACAGCAGTTCAAATGGCACCAGAGAAATCTTTGACAAAGTAGTACAGGAAGCAACTGAGCAAAGCGCTGAATGAGGATTAGCTAAAAAAATTAATTGGTCAGGAAATCTCTGGAAATACTAGATAAGTTCCATACTGCACCAACTAGCATGAAGACTGACAATGTTTTACCTCTGCAAGGGAGCAGCTCCATGCAACTCTTGAAAATGGTCCATGACCATAGCTTGAGAACAACTGATTTAAAAACAACTGGGATTGGATTTTGGGTGCTGTTATTTGGGGATAGGTAACTTGGAGAAAGCAACTGATTCACCTCAGGAGGAGAAGTAAGAAGTAACAAAGTAGTACATCTGATGCAAATGGGATGGGCCCA
The DNA here is from genome assembly GCF_011386835.1 of Chrysemys picta bellii. NCBI lineage: Eukaryota > Metazoa > Chordata > Testudines > Emydidae > Chrysemys > Chrysemys picta. The sequence goes on from NC_088793.1 coordinate 199,689,624, forward strand.
GGAGAGAGACAGTGAGGGCACAGGGAGAATCAAGTGTCTGGCAGGGTGTTGGACAAGGTGACACTGATGTAAAACTAACAAGCGGCTAATTCCATTTACCTACATATTTTTGGTGGCAAAATTCAATTCCAATTTTCATAGAGCACATTTTCCTCTGTTGTCTGCATAGCTGAAACTACAACAAAATGACCAAACATTTTTGCTTCACATGGAAACAAAACTAGGAACATGATACTCTCTCCAAAAATTGTTAAGATCAGGAAATGGATTTTGCTCTTTTTGAATAAAAAACCAAAAGTTTTTAGACACCGAGTTACTCCCATTCTTTTCTGCATGGCATTATTGCTGAAAATCATTCACATGCTTTCATAAAAATAAACTACCATTTGGGTTTCCAAAGATCTCAAATGTTGCATGTGTTAACACTGGCATGTTTTCTTACCTTAGATTTGTGATCGGACGTTAATGCCTGAATTTTAATTTCAGTTTCTTTCTTCATTTCAAGACAATTACTTCCTCTAAAAAAGCAAAATTGCAAATGTGTGCCACAAGTTAAATATCTTCCCATCCAGTCAGCTCATACTAATGAATAGGTTAGTCAATGATGAAGTACTGTAGTGTATTGGAATGAAATTATTTCTTCTAGCAATTTATTCACACCTTACAAATATTATCGGCTTACCGATCATGCAATTCAAACACACTTCACCTGTTATTTCTAGAGAGGACCCACAATTATTCAATTACTAACGGTATGTCAGCAAGTCCATTTATGATGCTGGTTTCTTTTTTAGCCAATAAAATTAATCTTCAGCCTGAAAACCTGCAAACAGATTCACTGCCTAGGTAGGAGTTTTGTTTTGTTTGTTTTAAAGCCAATTTTGCTACCTTTTGGTTTGAGGCATGAAAAATGTATCTTGATTACTAGTTTCCATTGTGATTTCTGCATCTTTAACAGAAAAAGGTTTATTATCAAGTCCAGCTACCTACAGCGAGTGCCCCGCTGCAGCAAAGCTGAAATGACTGCAAGGATTGGTCTTCATACCCGTGTGCCACGAAAGAGGATCCGCACAGCCCAAACAGGCCAATATAGAGTAGCTGGCACAGATCCCATGCCATTACATTCAGGTTTTTGGAGCTGAACTTTGCATGGATCGAACAGCACCAAATCCTCACACAGACCCTGATCCTGCAACACAATGCATGTAGCAGGACCGTGGCACCCATGTGGAGCCGAGTTAAAGTTAATAGGGCTCTTTGTGGGTGGCAAGGGTCTTCTGGTATTGTAGGAGCATCACAGGCTGGAAGAATAGCTGCAAAGGGGTTATGCTGCCACCCAATAACTTGCCTGGGGGGTGGGTAAAGTGATGAAATTCCACCCTCCCACAGCAGTTCTCTTCACAAATCTCAGTTACTTGGACTTTGTGCTGGGAGAGGTGGCAGCATACAATGTAGGATCAAAAGTTCCATTACAGCACCAAGAAAGCTTTCAATTAAAGTCTTACAAGAGTCAGTAAATTGTCAAGTCATCCTTCAAACCCCGACCTGTCATGCCTTTTCTTGCAGCGAAAGGTTCTTAGAACAGCATGCAAATTCACACACCAAACTTCCTGGCCTTTTTGTTTTGGTTTTAGAACAAATCTGTATTTCAATGGACTATATTTTTATTTCACTTTTTGTGCAGCCCCTTTAAAAAAAAATTCTCACCAGAGCCATAGTTGGTGTAAATCACCATGATTCCATTGTCGTTGAGTGGAACGACACTGATTTGTACTAGCTGAAGATTTGCCCCAATTAAATTATTTATTGCTTGGCTGAAGTAAAATTAAATTAATCACAATCTTGGAAATGGAGCCAATTTTAAAGCCTATTTTAATATCAAAGTCCTGCTAACTTATGGAAATGAGCAGAAAGCTTTATCCTCAAATGTTCCTAGAGAAGTCTATGTTGGAAAAACAAGGAGTGATGTGCCTTGTGTTTCCTATGGGCCACCATGAGGATTAATCACGGATTTGCTTGTCACAGCAAGGTTTTGCATAGATTTCTGCCATAGGTTTGATACTCTGGAAAGTCCTATAGAGTTATAGGGACAGTTACATCAGACTAAATCTGAAATGTCATTGGCTGCAGTGAAGTTACTTTTGTTTTACACTGGTGTCAATGAGTTCAGGATCTAGCCATGATAGGGCTTAAAGCTTCTTATGCTTTATGAAGATGACCTCCACTCAGGAGGATCAAACAGATTTATTCAAAGACCCACTGATCAGTAACATTTCCAAAATCCCAATAGTCAGTACCTCTTGTTTATTCCTTTTTTTTTAAAGTAGCATTCAATCTGCGGTGAGGGAATGCTAAAATTGGCTGAACATAATCACCCACTTCTGGACTGTCAAAATGTCTGTAAGCTTTAGGCTATACAGTCCTAAATGTGAACAAATTCCCTTACAATAATCCCAGCCCATGCCACAACTTTACACACACACACACACTCACACACACACACACACACACACTCTCTCTCTCTCTCTCTCTCTCTCTCTCTCTCCAGTTTGGATCCTGGACATCCCTGGTAATCCAGGACTGTCCTTGGGTCCCCCTCAACCACATTTCAGAGTTGGAATATGAGCACACAAGCTCCCCCGACTCTCTGAGGTTTATAAGCATGTATGGCATTTGTAGTGCACATCTGAACTACTTGCTCAAGTGCACAGGGAACTAAATCCTGTCCATCTGTCAGTGAATGAAGCTGTAATTAATTTTTTTCCTGAAAATTATGCAGCTGACAGACATGTCATGCCATGTGGGAACTACATTAGAAAAAACTACATGTAAGCATCACAAAACCAGAACGGAGACCGGATTATATATCTCTCAGGAAGGCATTTTTGCCTTTTTGATGAAGTATGCACCAAATTCAAATCGAACGCCTTTAATTTTTTAAATTTATTTTAAATCAACGTATTGCTTATGAAAGTTGCCCGAATGACAGCAGTGGAAACCAAATACATTATTTAGCCAATCAACCAGGGCCCATACTCAGCACAGCACCTAAGCGCATGCCTAAAAAGCTAAGCACGTGCTTAAGTTCCATTGGCTGTGCTTACATTTAAGGAGGTGCTTAAATGTACCGTGAAACAGAGATGGATTTAAGCATGTGCTTGAGATCCTGGCTGAATCTGGGCTCAGAGCAGCACAAACAGTGGCAGTGTCAACTTCCCCCGGCACTATCCCCTCCGTGTACCTTGATCCAGATGTGAAGGATCCACTTTTAGGTATAAGAGGGTAAACCAAAATCTGTGCGCATTTAGCACATTGGCCTGTCTGTTAAAACTGGCAAGAATGCACACAGATATAATAGTTTATATGATAAGGACGTCTATCCACTAGGGATTAGAGAACAATTCTTTTCCCTTGCACCACAGAATAGCCATCAGATGGTGGCTTTTGGTCATTCATGACCTGGGATGGAGTCAAACTGGTGACAAGTAAATGTTTCTGTGTCCCAACATGACCCCCCCTCTTCCCCCGAGGCCATCTACTCCTTTATTTACACTTAAGACTTTTGTTTATTTTTATTTTTAAATCTTTTAGTTTTCCAAAGCACGGAACAATACTATCAGAAATCTTCAGGAGGCCCTGAGAGCAGAGAAGTGTTATGAATGCCAGTGGAAACTTGTGGTGATCTAATTTAGATACAGGCAGCAACCTAAGGGAGGTGAAACTGGGATGAGTTATCCTCGTAGTCACCCATTCTCAGGTCATCGTAAGAGATCTTACACAAAGGTTTTCACTGATTGTTAATGCAGTCATGGACAGTTATTACCACATTTAAATCTGATATCTGCCTTTGTTTATTTGCTGTTTTGCCTAGACGTAGAAGAGCGGGAAGACCGATCTCTTCTCAGACCAATGTTAATACTCATTTGTAAATCTTCTGGCTCAAGGTTCTCAAAATGCAGAACAGCTGTAAGCCTTTCTCCCTGGACGGCAGATACAGTATAACTTCCATGGTGCTCAGTTTGTCACTAATGGTGCAAGGAATGAATTTCCCCTCTGCCATCTTAATTATAATCCCAGTTCACAGCTGCCATCTCTTTAGCCATGTGCTGCAGTTTAGTCGATTGAAATGAGCTTCTCCTGTTTCACCAGCTTCCTTGTAATCGGAGTGTAGCTAATACTTCAGTGATCTGTTTGCAATATTAGGCTTGTTTCTGGAAGTGCTGCTCAGCCTAAGAAATATTTGGGTCCTGATAATGGTTGTCGTTCCTTAGAGCAAAAACAGCTCAAGGTACACTTTGGAAGAGTTCATGTAGCCTTTTCATAACTTATTGTGGAGCATTCTTGTTACCTCTTTGGCTTCAGAGACTGCTACTTCTAATAAGAGTTTTGTTTAATATCATTTCAGGCACACGTACATATTTTACAAATACTGTTCATCCAAATACTATATAAAACACAGTAAAGTGTTTATGAAAGAACCCATCGCCAAAAAGGCACCTGAGTTCAATATAGCAATTAATTCTATAAGAGACTGGACCCAACTGCTCAGTTGCATACCCTCTAGCATCAGCCCAGTATTAATAATTTAATATTATTTTATTAAATTTGTTGGGGGAGGCGGAGAGGGAAATCATTCCAGGATCAGGGAAATGAATCCTGGACAATATGACAATATGGGTCAGACAATATGAACAATTAATACTATCTGCTAATATAATTCTGTATTCTACTAAGAAACTCATTCCCGCTTTTCAGGGGTCACAGGTTAACTGTAAGACCAATAGTACAATATTGTTATTTAATCAAAAAGGGACTGTGGGAGTTAGACGTCAGCAACGGGGGGAAAACAGAGGAGAAGCAGCTACAAGATAAAGAGCTAGCAACTGGAGAACAGCAGGAACCTGGAAATTATAGAAATCTCTAGGTTCTCCCTATTAGGACTGCAAGAGACAAATTTTATGAATTGTGACGAAGATATTCCAGTAACTTCAGGAGCAATTAAGAACTGCATATAGACAATGGGTCAGATCCCATGCTAGCACAAATTGAGGTAGCTTCCCTGCCATCATAGACGCCAATTTATAACCAGCTGGGAATCTGAAAGAATATTTACAGTTCCTGTTTTGAGAGGAACCTTTTCTCGATGACAGTAAAGCAGAACCTATTTGATTTGAGCTTCCTTCTACAAAGTTCAAGATTAATACACCAATTTTTTCCAAATTGTGATCGAAGGCTGATGATGTTATTCACGGCGGTTCTGAGCCTGCTCTTACTGAAACCAATGGTAAAACTCCCATTGGTCTCAATGAGAGCCAGGCCAGGCCCATGGAGACTGAACATTTGATCTGATTAATTTGTTTTAATGTCACATGCGGAGAAAATAGAGGAGTCCAGTAAGGCAAAGCAAGTACAACACTTAGGGCCCAACCCTTAAATTCTCGTGCAGATTAAACTTATATTGACTGAGGAGGGCCGGGTCGGGCTGCTGTAAGTTAAATATAAATTACTTTTCTAGTAATATTTTGTTCCAGACAGTAAAAGCATAAAAATCTGTTTTGATTCTTATAAAACATTTTAAAATAATATCTTACCCCTTCTTCTTGATTGCCTTCTCTAACATTTTCTCATAAGATAACTTTTCTTTATCATACTGTGCCACTATTTTGTCAACTTGTGTGCAGTGCAACTTCTGCATAGCGCTGTGCTCCTGGAAAACAGTAGGACCTTACAATTAGGTTGCTGGACTTTTATTGTTTCATTTTCTTATAGTGGATAATATCAGTGTATGAACAAATATGTCTGGCACTGTATTTAATCCCTTTTAGCTGTCTGGTACCAAGGGGTCCAGATCTCCCACAGTAAATATAAAGCCTTCCTCCTCAGTGCACGTTGTAGGAAAATCTGTTGTGGCACAGTGCTAATATCTTGAAAATATGGTATTCAGCTACCATAAACCAAATAACTTTATGGAAAAAATGCCAACTGGTAACATCTATAACTATAACTATCTATAACTGGTCATATCTATTATAACTATATCTTTTTGGAATAAATGATCACTTAAATGCAGTGCAGTAATAAGATTTATGAACTCAGATAAAGTCATATAAAGATTCTGGAACCCTGGGGAATACAAAAAAAAAACAACAGGCACCCCCTAAATATCCTAGACTGAACACAGTGCCAGATCTTTAGCTCAACTTAAGTCAATACAAATTTACACTGGCTGAGGATCTGGTCCATAAGTCTAGTGACACTGGGTATTTTGTCCTAGCAAAGGTTCATCGCGCAGAAGCTGGTTTCTTATTCCAAGTGACTTTAAGCTACGCAATAGGGCTATCAAATGTATATTTAGTTAGCTGCAATGGACTATTTGTGTTTTTCTTTCCGGCCTTCCCCAGGCACAAGCTAGTCATAAAGGGCCCGATTCTGATCTATAGACACTAGTGTAAAGGAAGAAACAATTTTCCGCATGGGAATAAAAGGTTAATTATGTACGCACATATTACATACACAGGTCCACCTCTTTATAAAAACCTCACTTAATGCTTGTGTGTTCTGGCTCTGCATTGGACTGAAACTCGTAAGCCATTGTAGTGACCCTTCCTTATGAAACATGCTCATTATTTTTCAGATATCTGGCTGCCAGTGATGGTATGAAAATATTGAGCATACACTGCAATGAGGAATTTTGTTGTTTTAATTATTTTATTAACATACTGTAGCCCTATATTTTATCTGGTCTTGACAAAAAGGTCTCATATTAACTGTTATGGCTTGGTTTACTGTGGGAAATGTAAGCAGATCACATTTTACATTAAACAAATGACCAGGATTTTTTGGGTCTGTTTTCATTTAGTTTCACTACACATTCTGAATTGACACTACTGCTCTGTACCATCGGCTTCGTTGCTACTATTTCAAATATATCATAGCAACCGACTCATCCGTGTAGTTCCTTTTAAAAATACCAACGAAAGAATTTCACCTCCACTTTAACAAATGCTGCAACGCTTTTAAAAACTAGCATTAGAATGTAAACCTGAATTCCAGCATCTGTTATCCACCCCTCTGGGCAATAACATATACAACTCCTGCAATTTCTATTCAGAAGTAGGCTCTGAGCTCTCTGTTCTGCAGAGAATCAAAGGGAAAAAATGGACCCCATCAGCATCAGAAAGATGTCAGCTTCAGCAGGGAATATACTGGCTGATTAGCAGTCTAAGAGAAGCTGCAGGCAGTGAAAAGGATGAAGCAGGTCTGACGGCACTAGACAGCCACAGGTGAATTGTCTGATATATTTAATTACTAAAGCGACACACTCTTCCCCAGATAAACGGAAGAGTACAATTCTTGATATAAAAGACTAAGCATAATTATCTGAAATTATATGCCATCTGTACACTTGTCCGGCACTTCTGCATGAACTGGGAAAAGGAGACAATATTCTGTGCTGGAATCCTGCTTTATTTAGGGACCATACAGAACTTCCCTATCACAACCTAATTTTATTCTTTTCTGAATACTCATCTTTATCCAAGATATTGTATTCCCTGAAATGTTGTATTCAACAGAAAGCTATTTCGGATAGATAACCAACTGGGCTGTGTTTTCTTTGTGGCCACATGCTCATCACAAATTGTTTCATGAAACAGCCATTTAGTTTGAATGCACACAAACAAATGCAGCTAAAAAGGAAGAAACGATGAAGCTTTGTGTACTGGGAAATGTAATGTCTGCCTGTGCTATCCAAGTAGTTGGGTGATGCTTAGTTAGCAGACCAGAGACAGCAAGAGATCACTAGAGAGAAGTCGGACGACATTGGAGAGGAGTGAAGCCAGCTGATTGATGGGGGATGACTCGGTCTGATTTGCTGTTCATGTTGGTGCTGGCTGTTTCTAAGGGTAGCAGCACAGCCCTCAGTTGTTTATTAGAGCATCTGAAGCCCTTTGAGCATGTTCCATTTTTCTTAATTCTCTTTTGTGATGCATGTGTGCACATGGTCTCCTCCTCCTGCACTTCATTCACCCTTTCATCCCCCTCCTTCATCTGCTACCTCTGGCTATCTTCTGAACTTTCCTCAGCTCCTGCTGCGACCTGAGAATTAACTATTCATTTCTCCTCTCATCTCCTTCTTTTTTCACAAGGTTGTTGATGAACTCTCAAGTTTTGCCTTTCTGACTTCCTTGACAAAGCATTGATGACGTAAAGTAGCTTTAAGCAGAAAAAAAACAGTCCACATAAGCAAGTTCCTCCTTGTGACTTGGGGATGTTGGTGGGGAAGGAGGAAGCAGAAAAAATAAAGATTGTAGGTTGGAAAATGTTACGACGTATCTGTCCAACTGTGCTTTTGTGGGACATAGCTTACTGGCATCCATTGTGTCAAATGTTCTTGAATTTTCTGAATCACGATATGAAATGACTGCACTTTATTTAAAGTGGCAATATTTCACCCAAGCTCCATTGCTCTGTTTAGCTGCCAGGTCCACTACGGGATGAGCCTCATGGTAAGAACCATTTTTAATGCCCAGTTCCTCCTTTAACTTTGATTTCTGCTACTTAGCACAATGGTATGCACTGAATTTGTTAACGCTAACTTGGAGAACAGAGCCATTGCGAGTAGTGGTGCAGCTCTGGGAGATTCTCTCTGTGAATATTTCTTCTTATCTTCAGAAGGGCATTTCTGAGCCTGAAGCCACCTTCATAAATTGGGAATGTAAAAAACTGATAATCAAGCCTGATATGCACATGTAATAGCCACGACAGTGAATTTTTATGGGATATGTGGAAAAATAGCCCTTCTGCTTTATTTAGCAATACCCAGGCTCTGAATTAAATGCATTTTTAATCTGCATCTCCACAAAAACTCCAGAGGAACATTCTGAAGAATAAACTTAATGCAGCACAGTAGCGTGTAGTCTTTTCATCCCTAGAATGCTTCGCCTCACCAGGATCATCATCATCTTCCCTTGCCTCCTCTTTTGATCCTTTGTCTTTGAGTTCACTCACACCTGGTTCCTCAAAGCAACTTGTCCTCTTCTCACAGCTGGATGAGAGTTGAGAGCTCTTCAATAACCACATAGGTGCAGCCAGAAATTTTGACCCCCAATGTAAGCCCAATTTTTCTGGGTAGGTCTGCTTTTCTGACATGGAGTCACAAAACCATCATTTGATAATAGTTCCTCAATCTTCTGACATGGCTTGGCACTTCTCAATTTGTGAGTTTTGTCTGGGGCCTTCCTGTACATTGATTGACTGCAGAGAATGCAACATAGCTCTGCAGGGCCTGACAAATTCACTCCAGATTGCAATCAAAAGTTGTTATGTTGGACTCTGTCCAAACAACTGATGATCCATCTCAGATGGTGAACATGAATGTTCAGTGATCCAAGAGAAGCAGAGGCTGACAATCAGGTATATACCATGGCTACAGCCAGGCTATGGATACACCAGCATGGCTCTTTTCTGTTACGTATATAGACGTAGAAATCATTGCTCTATCAGCTACATAGCGTAAAGTACAGAGAATGTTGGGAGACAAAGCACTACACCTAAAATATCGCACACTATATTACTGCCAGTCACAGGGAGAACTGGGAGGAAGGACAACTAGCTAAAATGGCTTAGCTGACACAGGTCTGATTTGCTGTCTGCGTACACTAGAGATAACTGTTACAGCCACAATTGTTGTCAAGACTAGGGTCCCAAGAAAAACCCCAAGTCAGTTTTGCAGCATATTTCAAACACTGCTCATAAACGTAACGTGTACAGAGGCAAAGTTTCAAGTGGAAATCTGTTCTAGACTGGTTGATGGTACATTTGTCAACACCCGGTGCAGGTATAGCATAAATCTCTGGTTCAGGATTTTCTGAATCCTCTGTCATTTTAATTTCACTCTTTTCTTTTAGACGCAAAGATACTAAAAAATTACATATTGCCGATCAAACTCCAAATAATAGCCAATAATACAGTTAAAATATGGCTTTCAGCGGCAAAAGGATTTTACCAGCTACTTTGCCTGTCAACGTAAGCCACATGGTAAATACCACTTGCAACTATTTGAAAGTTTAAGGTAAATTTAATTCATTTTTAGTATTAATATACCTGTGGGTAGTGGTTAAGGCCCAGTCAGCAAGCTACTAAAGCATGTGAAGCCTGTGGGATTACTTATGTGCTTAAATTAGTTGTGTGTTCTAGTACCTCGCTGGATCAAGGCTTAAACTTTTCTGGACCAAGAACATATCTTCCTATATGTGTGTAGAGTACAGTGCCTTGCACATTTGGGGCACTAATGTTAATATAAATAATAAAAATGGTTAATTCTATATTTAAATAATTCACAGGCAGTGCCCCAGTTGCTGATATTCTGTAACCAAGATTTTACAATTGCTCAAATTCCATTAATATGATTCACGTTTCTATTTGAAGCTCCTATGGCATGTTACATAAGAAATACATATTTTGGAGTTGTTATATTTTAGATTCTTTTTAAACATCTCCTATACATCTCTGGCTGTAAAATAAATCAGCCCCAGACTTTTAAGCAGTATTTGAAAATAACAATTTGATCCGCGTTTATTTTGAATACCCAGCAGAAGTGTATTATTATGTACAACTCATCAGTGATGAATGTCACCCAGTGGGGATACCATAGCAATTCACTCTACATTACATACAATTTTAATCAAAAGCCTTATAATCGCTCAACTACTCCTACTCATTTCATAGTAGTGTCAGTTGCTTTATATCCCAGCTGCAATTCACTTATATTATTTTTCAGTAAAAGTTAATATCAAGAACATAAAAAACGATTACACTGCATTATGAAACAATAAAAGTGTTTCTCTTTAAGCCATTCCAGTTTCTATATTACGATGTCTGGAACAAACCTGCACAAATCCCATTATTTTTAGCAATGAAAATTTCAAGAAGATTCTACCACATTTTTGTGGCTTTTTATGATCTTGGGTCCATGTTAGCATGTTTTATGATTTTAAAAAAACCCACCTTACAGTGCATAATCATAGGGTCATGCACACATATTTATATGCAATACATATTGTGTGCTGCCAATTTCTGCATGGAAACCGGAGTGGCAAATGAAAAATGTCACCATTACCCCACCAAAATTCCTTCCTGTGAACCAACAGGGAACTTCTACCTAACCAGCTGAGCAGCATAGTCTTTTGGCATTTCAGTATTACAATGAGTCAGACTCATCAGTATTTTTATTTCAAGTATGCAGGAGCAGCTGCTCCACACGATGACTTTTGTGCAACCTGTAACTTATTATGCACATGTAACTCCACTGTAGACAAATGGACTTGTGCCTACCTGCACTGGGGTAAATCTGGTGCTCTGTATTCTAGAGCATTCAGTCCAAAGTCTTTCCAAAGGAAGTTTTTCAAAAAGGAAGTTCTTGAAAATGAATCTGGATATGTTTATTTAGAGGGAAATTCAACACAGGTCAGAGTACCCTTATCAGTAGCCCCACTAGGAGAGGTGGGGGGAAGCAGTCTGCTATGGAGAAGCTTCTACATCAGCTCTAGAAAGGGACTGAGGGATTTGCATTTGGATTCATGACGGTTCAAAACCTGAGGACACCTCAGAGCTGCTGCACCTTGTCCCATCCCACACAGCAGATCCATGCTAGTTTCACTGCATTTAGGGCCATACTCTAGCCAGAGAATTTGGCCCACGGTGAGCTGGTGACATGAATATACAATGGCATAGCTCGAGGATTATGCAGAAAGAGAAGCAGGATATTGAGGGAGAATAATCTCATACACTCCGCTCTATTAACAGTGGGCAAAACACATAATTACTGGTATATAAAATTTCTTGGCACATTCAGTGGTTACTGTGACACTGGCAGACCAGGTGCCAGCTGATACCAAAGCCCCAGGCCAATTCACCTGTCTATTAGTATAGATCAGGGGTCGTCAACGTTCAGCACGCGGCTCGCCAGGGTAAGCACCCTGGCGGGCCAGGCCAGTTTAATTTACCTGCTGACGCGGCAGGTTCGGCCGATCGCGGCTCCCACTGGCTGCGGTTCGGCGTCCCAGGCCAATGGGGGCGGCGAGAAGCGGCGCGGGCGAGCGATGTGCTGGCCGCGGCTTCTCGCCACCCCATTGGCCCGGGACGGCGAACCGCAGCCAGTCGGAGCCGCGATTGGCCGAACCTGCCGCGTCAGCAGGTAAATAAAACTGGCCCAGCCCCCCAGGGTGCTTACTCTGGCGAGCCGCGTGCCGAACATTGCCGACCCCTGGTATAGATCAAACTGATTGTTAAATGTGTAAAAATGTATTTGGTGTTTAAACTTCATGAAAACGAATGGGCTGTTACACGCATTGTTTTCACATATCTGTATCCTGTTATACTGTGCTAGCAAACATTTACACTGTATATATCCCTGTAACTAAATAACCCATTAACCGAGATGTGTAATGCAAACTTCAGCAGGAAACTACTAATTCTTGTGCATTTGAAGGCCAGTGTGATGATCAGCAATTGAAGACTCTAAATGGATTCCCCTGTCTCTCCAGAAGGAACTTTTTATATGTGACCACTTTGTGACACTGCACCCCATATTCTTCACAGGGATATGATGATGACATGGTTATAGAATAATTATAATGTATTTTATGCAAGATAAGTCATGTGAGGTGTCAATGGAAAAAAGTTATGATTTGCTGAATATGATTATCCTATTTGTCTGCATGTATCATGTTTGTATCTGAAGGTATGACTATTGACTATGTACCTGTATTTCAAATGTAGTTACACCTGGTTAATGCCCACTTGACAAGATGCTGTCAGTCTAGCTAGTGGGTGGGAAGAGCCTATTCAGGGCAATGGGTCATTAGGAAAAAACTGGCCTTGAGACAAGTTTATCTCCCACCTGGTGATGAACCTTCCTGAGAACACTCGAAACAGCCTGTGATTAACGGCTGCTATGACTCTACATGGACATGTGATCAGACCACATGATGCTGGACTCCATCTTGGGATGTCAGTATTTTTCCACAGACTGGTCTGGAAATCAAGCATTGAAACAAAGGGGTCCACCATATGCTAAAGCTCTATAAGGCAGGGAGTGAAATCATCTGGTGTTCTTCACTCCCCCTCTATAAGACTCCTGAAAACACCTGACTGAAGTGGGGGAAGTGCTGGACCCAGGCTAAAGGGATTTCTAGCCTATGAATGAAACACCTGGGGATTCCAAGCTGTAAAATGCAGCTGGGCTCTTAAGAATCTACAGCCTGCTTGTCTCATCGCTTAGGGTGAGAATCTGCTAATTCATATCCAATCTATTTAGTATATTAAGCTTAGTTTGCATTTTTTATTTATCTAGCCGCAGGGGTGTTGCTATTAGGTGACTGTACTGGCTTAATCCCTTGTGTACGAGGTGTGTGTGTGCCCCATGCCCTGCCTTCAGGCTCCCCTGAGCACATTCCATGAGCACAGATCATTTACTCAGGGACCAGAATTTAACCTATGTATTAATTACAAGGTACAAAACAATTATCTCCATTGAAAACTCCACAGCCACCACGGTGCAGTACCATGGTGTCTCCCATTCCAAGAGACAATGCTTACTGCATTTGCCTCAGGCAGTGAATGGTCAGTTTCTGATGTTGCTCAGTGTAACTGTTCTAGTCTGTTTTAAAAATCAAACCATTTCTGCGATCTGCAAAAGTCATAGGCTAATTTATTTAAAACTCACCAACGGTACAGCTAAACATAGCTAAGACTCAGGAGCAAGTTGTTCCTAGTATGAAAGTCCTTTTTGAAAGGCTGATAATTACAAAAAGTTACTGAGGTTTTTCAGATTCAGTGAAATGCCAAACAAATATGAACATTACAGTATAGGAGGGTGACAGCTCACTAGGTGGGTGTCATTACAAAAATATTCAGTCTTATCTACTGGCAGCAGCTTTATAAAAACCCCTGCACGTTGCATCTCTCGGTTTATAGTACACCCACATTAGAGAAAAAAATAATATAAACCCCTTAGAACCAAAATATCTTTGTGGCTTGCTGAACTTCTGAAGATCTTTCCACTGTCCCAGCCACACAGGATAAAGAACAAGATGCAGAGGACGGGAGGCTGCACCTTTATTCACCTCACGTATCTGTGAATACCTAGCAAATAAGGCTTCAGTCACCGTGTTTCTCTTAGTGGTTTCCACCTACTTGGGAGGTCCTGCCATCAGCATCTCCATTCCCAACCTGGTCATAGCTGCACAGGGACCCCACCACCCTCCCCTTGTGTGAAAGTTATGAGGGTCTGGAAAAGATGTGTGGGTGGTACACCAGATGGTAGGAGCCCAGGCCCCCTTTCCCAGTTGCCTTAGGGGATGCCTTCCCCTAAATCCACTTCCAACAACTGCTTATCAGGACCCCCTCTGGAGTGAGTGCACAGGACACCTGCTACCTACCAAGTTGCAACATCTTGATCTATCCTGCTTACCTACCTCACTGGACCCTGCCTTGCTGTGAGGAAGACGACAAAACTCACCCTGCCTCGGCCAATCTGGCAGTGAGAGGAAAATTCCTTCCCAGCCTCAAAAGAGAAAAAAAAGGGCAGCAAGCACACTGCTTACAGCTAATCATTAAAAACCCGGTCCTACTCTGATCCCCTGGGTGGAAGAGGGGGTGCTGCTGGTGACTCCTGAGAGAGTGCAAGCTCTTTCTGGAATGCACAGGGTAGACACATCCTCCCTCCTCCCAGTGCTCCCTCTGCCTGGTCTGGCCACTTCCTGTCCCCGACCAATGAGGTAATTTCTCCTTTCCCTATCCTTATAAGCCAAACGCAGGAGAGATCCTTAAAGGAGCCTCATCCCCTTTCCTTCCAGCCTGCCTGCCAGAAAAAGACCCACTGCACTGGGTTGTGGTGAGCACTTTACAGACGTATTATAACTGAAATAAAGTCAATATTTACATAAAGTGCAAGCAGCAGCAAACCCACACCTGTGCCATGATTGGCACACTCTTGCAACCAGTTGGTAAATTATTTTAAGAACAGCAGAATTACAGCACAGGAGGACAGTGATGAAATTGGGCTTCCGTTAGGCATTCAGCTGCAGTCCAGACAAAATCATGCTGCCAACTGCACATACATGCAGATCCCAATGACTGTGTTCCACTAATGGGATTATCAAGCCCCACAATGTGAACTTCTAAAAGAATAAATTTTTTCCAAACATCTTTTTGAAGCAAAGTAGTTGGGGGGCAGCTCCACCTTCTCTTCACAGTTCCTGTGACATGGTCAGTTTGATCACTCCCCACTCCACCTCCTCAAGGATCCGTTTTGGTATTGGTCCAGCATGGGACCAACAACGTGCGCTGCCATATGATGGAATGTTGCTGCTACTGCTAAGGGTAAATGTAACGTGTGATTCTTTTTTTCCTAAAAAATGATGTTTATTTCTCATGCCATCATGAGGATGGGGACTAGAGACTGAACTAGATGACCTCTCGAGGTCCCTTCCAGTACTAGGATTGTATGCTGCACGAGTGGGTTCACTTTCAGTTTCGTTGCCTTTCTTGAAAAATCATGCGCCACATTTTTATAACTGAGCAAAAAAGCCAAGCTACATTGCTACACTGACATGTCTGATCCTGACCTTTGTATGGCACCATGCCATGTAAGATTAGTTCTCAATGTAAGCAAATGGACTGCCATTTTGATCACACCTTTCTAAGATAAGCCCAACCTTCCCAGGGACGCATACGCCCCTTAGAGACTTAGAGGAAAGGCATGCACACACTGAAACCATTATTGCCAGTGCAAGGGAACGCCCTCTCTTCCATATTGGAAAGGCAGGGGGAATATTAAAGAGTTGGTGGAGAGTCAGACAGGAGGACACATGATGGGCAAGAAGGTTAGATGCTGCAACCTTAGAAAAAGGCCATATGGAAAAACAAGCTGTTATGAGCTCAAGTCACTGGCTCATCAGTCTTCTGAGTAACACACTGAAAACCTTGAGAATGAATTCTGCTGTAAAATGGAAGACGATTTTAATGTGCCTAGCAAATGCAACGACAAGAGATGAAGCCTCTGCTTAGATTTTCAAATTGGCGATCTTACTTGAGATAAGGTTTTAAAAAAGAATATTTATGCCTCTGTCACCAAAATATGGTGGTTTAAAATAAAAAGAATCACGGAACCCCTAAAAAATAGTTAATTGCTCTCCCAGCAAACTTCAATATTTTCCTCTCTTTCTTTTTTATATTCCTTCCTTAGTACCTAATCTTGCTATTATGTAAGGGCTTCAGAGGAACAGAATGTTGCTGAACCTAGGCAGTTCATCTGAGCAGGACTGGGGCAGGATGCACCGAGCCCAGGCAGGGGTTCCATACCTCATGCACATCGCAAAGCACAGCACAGTGGCTCTCTACCCTTTAGCACAAGGGTCTTTTAGGAGAGAAGGTAGGTGCGCAGCCACAATTATGCAGACTTACCAGCCAGCCCTCTGGGTGTGGGGGGGCAGCAGTAGTGCCCTGCAGAGGATAAGCTTTCTTGTCTCCTGCCCAACCTGTGCAGAATCCCAAAGTCTGGAGAATCCCCCAACTCAACACCCAACATCCAGTCGGTTTAGTGAGGCCGTGTGGTAGGTAGAGGATTTGGTTCAAAACCGGAGAGTCAGAGCTAAGAACTACCCAAGGGAATTCCAGTGGCACAGCTTTTTCTGAGGTGGAAAAGAAAGGTGTACTTACTCTGAGGTGTACTTACCTGTACCGTAACTGGAGTTCTTCGAGCTGTGTGGTCCCTACCTGTACTCCGCTTGAGGTGTGCTCCACGCACCTGAGACAGGGAGTCTTTTGCTAGCACTGTCTGCTGGTCTGTGCCTGCACCATTCTTCTCCGGCTCTGAACAGAGGGCATAAAAGGAGGTACAGACCGACTGCGTCTCCAGTTACCCTTCTACCACAGATAGCCCTAGGCCAAGGCTCTGCAGCAGAGGGGAAGGAGGGAAGGTAGTGGAATAGAGATAGTGTAAAAGAGCAATAATCTCTGAGAAATTCTTGGGGATGGGTGAAGTCCCTGAGCGTGTGTAAAGGGCAAACATAGTATCTATCATTAAAAAGGTGAACAAAGAGGACCATGGGAATTATAGACCAGTCAGCCTAACTCGAACAGGTTCTGTCTCAGACCCCAGGAGGTAGCAAGAAAATGGAGAGGTTGTTGGTCCAGGACACCCCTTAAGTCCTTGGTTTGGAGTATGAGGAGGATAATGGTGCAGGCACAAACTAATGGACATTTCTAGCAATCATGTTCTGGTCTCAGGCACATGGAGTGCAAGCGCACCTCAAGTAGTATACACATAGGGACCATCACTCAGAGAACCCTACTTAAATAAAAATGCTAGCTGTATTGGAAAGTCCCTTTGCAGACTGACTCCGAAACAAAAAAAGTATGGCCTGTCACCACAACCAATGTGAAGTACTGAAGTTGTCTTCCCTCCAATATTTATTCACCGTATGTTTTCCTGCTTTAATTTCTAGTTGCTCCTCTACGGCCCTGTAGCCTCTTTCACTTGATCATGAAGAGGTATTTAAAAGCAATATCATGTCTTTGCAGAGCTTTGCATATACAACTTCCCATTTGCATTGCTTATAATCCTCTGAATAAAATCTCTCCTTTTCCCCACTCCCAGACTTCACAAAATCCAAAATTCCATGTTTATCGGCAAAGCTGCTAATCTGACATTAAGGTAAGATGGGAAGTTCTAATTTTATCAAGGGGTATAAAATGACTGCTTACTAATTCTGAGGCTACTCAGCGGGTATGCTTCTGCCATTAAAATGAGCTCTCCACCTATCCTACTTAGTATAAAATCTCATTTTATACATCAAATGCATATTTGCCTATTTTCAACTGTCCACACATTTTATATGAAAAATAAATGGGTCTGTTCTCTTTAAAGAAAAAAGATTTTACAGATTTTGTATAGCCTTCTAAGGTTATCATGCTTTATTCTTTTCTCCCATCTGGTGTTTCCGCCTCTTGTTAACAGGAGCATGTGAAAGGTTTCCACCCCTGACATCTTTCTGATCCTGTGTGACTCCTACATACTCCCACTAACACATTTTCTCTAGCATACTCCCACATTCACACAGCATGGCTTCAATCAGCCATTTATCAGCCCATGCACACAAACGGTGTCTTCACTTCTGCATCTGTTATTTGCTGAAGTATTTTTACCTTTGTCTTTAGAAATACTTAGGCCGATCAGCATTTACACTTAAAAGAAAATAAAAGCAGGGAACATCGCTGTTCGTATAAAAGACACGTGAATGCTGTGTGAGAGACACACCTGATGAATACTTGTTAAAGGTACACCGCTCAATCTTTTTCCTGTCAGGTCCCCTGAAGCTGAATCAGTCAGCTTTGCTGGTACTCTCCCATGATGCGAAGTCAAAGTTTCCATGGAATGCCTCTGGATGGAAATGGCACACAGGGACTCAGGGGAACATTTTCAGAAGTGCTTATGTAACCTGGATAATTAAGCCTCCTTTCCAAATGGGATTTATGCACTTAGGAGATGAGATGCATTGAAAGTCAATGGGCCCATAGATCATGGAGGCACTTTTGAAAGTTTTACCATCCAGGCTTCTTTCTATTTTTTAATTTTCTAGTTTTCCAAAATGCAGCGAAATGAAGAAAGTAGAAAGACTAACATTACCGTGAACCCAATCCTTGCCTCAGCCGCCAACGGCTCTCTCTCACTATACCTCACCGTGGCTGATCACCAGCCCAGACGTGACACTAACAATTGCTCCCTAGGTTAGCTGAGCCGCTGTAACCAATATAGGGAACCCCTAGGATAGCCAGTGTAATCACAGCTGACACTTTCTGAGTAGGGATAGATGACATGGGGCTGAAAAGGCCAGTGGTGTGACTAACTTAGGGTGTTCCCAATGTATCCCCATGTTTCATCAGCTGAATTGATGTTAGAATGATGGGAAATCTTTCAGATTTTTTCCCTGACGTAGACCAGGTGTTAGAAAGAGAAGGGGAGTAGCCGTCCGAGTACAGAACTGAGAATCAGGAACACGGCTGGCTTTAGAACTTTTGGTCAGGCCTGCAGAAGAGTGTATTTTTTCCTAGCACCATGTTTTCAACATAACCTATGCCACTATCACATCATCATATCAGCCTAAGGGGTTTGGGGACAGTTAGCTGCACGATCCTTTGGGGTACCTTCCACGAACTTAATGGACTCATTTTACATGGAAAGCGGCATGCAGAGGAGGGGGGATGGTTAGGTAGTAAGCCTTCTACTGCCAAAATGGATCCTTGCTGCTTATTCTTGCAAAGTCAGCAATTAGTTTATATCAGTTTATGTTTGCAAGGCCATCTTTGTAAGGAAAAGGGATAGAAAACCTTTTGTAAAAGAAAAGGTAAGAATCTCCTTTACATTACTTATTCCTCCAAATTTAGGGGGCCCATGGTCAGGAGCATCCAAGGATCTGGCAGTAATTCTTGGATTCAGTGGGTCTAACAATGCAGAGTTGCATGGCTCTCTTCCTTCCTTCCAGGTGCTACAATGTGTTATAAGACCGCTAAAATACATGAAATGATTTCCTAATATTACTTTTCTGTGCAAACAGTAACTGCAATTGTCACAGAGATAATGTGTAATCCCAAATGGGGGAGCAGATAGCACAATGGATTGCAAAGGGACTGGATGGGTCCAAGAGACACGCACTCTACTAAAGTGAGGTGTCCTCACTTCCAAAGAGTTTAGGAACATATGATCTATTCTAGATGTTTCAGGTACTTCAAGGGTGCCCATCACCTTAGTACAGAAGTACTAATTTTAGCACTTAAAACGGACTCTCTTGTGACTTTGGATATTCAAAACTTCAGTTTCTGTAAAAGAATAACATTTATTTCCCTCTTCCATGGAGGGCTAGGGCCTTCAGATTTAATTACTTAATTTTAATACAATGCTTTGAAGATGAAAAGCCTTATATTAAAAGTGCTTAGTATTATTATTAGTTCCCTGACCATTACCAGTCCAGCCACCACCGACTGTCGTGAAGGTAAACATAAGGACTTTTCTTGTAGTAGGTGCTGCTGCAGGTTCTGATGAACCTTCTGACACTAAAAATGACCAGCCACCATCAATCCAAGCATGCAGTGAAAATGAGTCCTCTGCATAAGAGTCAAAGGATAACAAAGAACACTTAGTAACAAGGAAATGACTGACTATAAAGCCGAGCGGGGCTTTCCTATGCCACCAGAATGGGACCAAATTCAGAACCTCAGTACTTCTTCACTTGTTATGTTTCCTTTGATACCAGGAGTGATTAGGGACCCACTACGAGCAGGAGGGAATTGAGTATGCTGTGGAGCATAGTGGTAGGGGACTTTGGACACTACTGCCAATAATATCAAGCAAAAGGTGACTACCCACGAAGAGGGGATCTCATTTTTCAACTACTCTCCCTACCTACACTTTCTCTCCATGCTGTTCCTACACTGTCTGTCTTTGATACAGCATATTCCACCTAGCAGATTCTCAGCAAGATTTAGAAACAATCATTTAAGAGGCTAGCAGAAACCATTACCTAGTAAAGGTGGTCTTTTGCTCTTTATACAAGTCAAACAAAATTGTACTGGAAGTTGAGGGAATATTTAAAAGTGCTCAAGGGAAAAACTGCCTATTGGAGGGTGTCCTTAGTGTAGGCTAAAATAAACATGTAGTTCTTGCTAATCTAATTTACTTATCCCTAGTTTTTCCGTTGACTACCATTAAAATCTGCCCATGCTTACAAACTTCACTCACTTTAAAAAAGTCACAAACTTGCTGGCTAAGTGTGTTTCCCCAAACTCTTAGAGCTCTAATGATCATACCTTGGCATGCTTCTTCTTTAAAGCATTCAGCTCTTTCTGTTGTTTCTTTAAATACTTTATGTATGCCTACAAAAAAGGAACTTGGATCAATTTTCCTGTAGTCATAATGACTGACACCAGATAAAATCTTGCTGTTTGCAAATATATATATCGTCTTGCAAAGTTTATGCCCAAACTTACCTTCATTTGCTTTAAATCTTCTATCTTCACTTGAGGAATAAGTTCTATACCTAAAAGGCATTAATACATTTTATCTGGAACTTCAAACACATTAGTACATATCACAGTTTCTGTATTTAACTTCACCACAACTTATATTTCTGTTAGACAGTAATTAATGTGTGTCACATTCAAATGTATAATGTAAACAAGCAACCAACTGAGTTCCATTTAAAAATAATTTAATTATTGAGACATGGGAAAGGTATGTTTAATTTTTTTTTCCAACAGTACTGCACCATCCATCATCTTACTGGTGTAAGGAGAAAATAAAGCAATAGCTGCATTCCAATCTCCTTTCATTCCCAACTTATGTGTCAAACAAGAACAAGAAAAGAGTTTGTAAAAATCTTGCTCAGAAATAGAGCAGACCATGTGTGCAATTTCACAGATGACCTCTTGTTAGATTCTGGCAAATGTTGTTTTCACTGGCGTATCTTAACATTCTTTCAGTTACAAAGTAGTATTTTAAATGTTAATATTGAAAAAATAAAGTCAATATAATCCCATGAGAAATCTACCAGGCAAGACCCTCCTTAATTCTTACATATATTAGTGATTGACCCAACATTTTATTATATACTGTTTAATTAATTAACTACCTTAGGGCAGGTCTACACTTCAAACACTGCAGTGGCACAGCTGCGCCACTGTAGTGCTTCAGTGAAGACGCTACTACACTGACAGGAGAGTTTCGCCAGTCGGCGTAGTTAATCCACCTATGCGAGAGGCATAGGAGAAGCCCTCCCGTCGACATAAAATCATAGAATCATAGAACTGGAAGAACAACAAGGAGTCTGGTGGCACCTTAAAGACTAACAGATTTATTTGGGCATAAGCTTTCGTGAGTAAAAACCTCACTTCTTCAGATGCATCTGAAGGGACCTCGAGAAGTCATCTAGTCCAGTCCCCTGCACTCATGGCAGGACTAAGTATTATCTAGACCATCCCTGACAGATGTTTGTCCAACTTGCTCTTAAAAATCCCCAATAATGGAGATTCCACCACCTCCCTAGGCAATTTATTCCAGTGCTTAACCACTCTGACGGTTAGGAAGTTTTTTCTAATGTCGAACCTAAACCGCCCTTGCTACAATTTAAGCCCATTGCTTCTTGTCCTATCCTCAGAGGTTAATGAGAACAATTTACCTCCCTCCTCCTTGTAACAACCTTTTATGTACTTGAAAACTGTTTTCATGTCCCCTCTGAGTCTTCTCTTCTCCAGACTCAACAAACCCAATTTTTTCAATCTTCCCTCATAGGTCATGTATTTTAGACCTTTAATCATTTTTGTTGCTCTTCTCTGGGCTTTCTCCAATTTGTCCACACCTTTCCTGAAATGTGGCACCCAGAACTTGACACAATACTCCAGCTGAGGGCTTTTTTTGCAATAATGTTACACTGTTGACTCATATTTAGCTTGCGACCCACTATGACCCTCGCGATCCCTTTTCTGCAGGACTCCTTCCTAGGCAGTCATTTCCCATTTTGTATGTGTGCAACTGATTGTTCCTTCCTAAGAGGAATACTCTGCATTTGTCCTAACTGGATTTCATCCTATTTACTTCACACCATTTCTCCAGTTTGTCCAGATTATTTTGAATTTTAATCCTATCCTCCCAAGCACTTACAATGCCTCCCAGCTTGGTATCGTCCGCAAATGTTATAAGTGTACTCTCTATGCCATTATCTAAAGTATTGATCAGAATATTGAACAGAACTGGACTGAGAACTGATCCCTGCAGGCCCCACTTGGCACCGTCTACA
The DNA here is from genome assembly GCF_011386835.1 of Chrysemys picta bellii. NCBI lineage: Eukaryota > Metazoa > Chordata > Testudines > Emydidae > Chrysemys > Chrysemys picta. Next base: position 199,712,477 of record NC_088793.1, read on the forward strand.
CTGGGCGTTAGGTTGGTATAAATGCGTTGCTCAGGGGGTGTGGATTTTTCACACCTCTGGGTGACGTAGTTATACATATATAAGTTTATAAAGTAGACCTGGCCTTAGTGTCCTTTAACTGTAAAATTCCATCTGTCCTACAATGGATTATCTGCCTTGTAAGATGAATTCCACTGAACAACATTCAGATCTTGCAAAATAAAGACAATTTCTGCAGAACAGGTGAAATTTTAATCTATTCAGCCCCAATAATATATTATTTCTGAGTTAGCACCATAAATGTGCCTGGTGCTTTATAAGACACAAAGGCAGAGGGGGAAGTTTTCAAAGATATAAATAGGACTATTGAAAGTCAATGGGAGTTGGGTGCCTAGCTCTCATTTGTGCCTTTGAACATCTCCCTCAGGCTCCCTTTCCTTGCTGGATATATAACTTCTCTTGACCTCAATGTGAACTGTGCATGTTAGTGTGGGCAGAATGATGCAGCTATTAACAAATAATAACAATATATAATAGGATAATAAGGATAGTCACAAATGACCTGCTCTATTATTCCTCAAGTGGATAGGAGAGAAAAAGGGGATGCAGGAGAGATGGCAAATGTACAATCCCTGAAATCATAGCTTCAGAAACAGTGCTGCACAATGTTTGTTGTGATCTAAAAAGAGAGATTCAGATTTTATTTTAAAACGCAGACTCCCTATTCATGCTTACTGCTTTGTTATTATATGTGTTGAACTACATTTTCAACCAATAATGATTTTTCAGTAATCAGTCTGAAAATATATTTCCTCAGCCTATTAACTGCAAATTCACACATGCTCCTAAATAATATACAATAAGGTGACTACCACACTTTTGTGATGAAATATGAATGTCTACAATTCAATATGTCATTCTTTTTACATTTATATCATAGTATCCCAATTCACAAAAAGATTGTTTGACTGGTATAGAGAGAATGAAGTACTTTAGATTCCAAACCTGACCTACTTTACTCTGAGAAGTGACTATAGAAATGTCATCCTCTTTCCCAACAGCTCTGCTTATTTGTGTATTCAGCCCTACCTGCTAACTTTCATGCCAAAAATAAGTTTGTGCTGCTTTTTACTTGCGTTATCCCTGCAAAACCAAGGCAGCCACCAGCGAATGAGCTATTCCTTCTGGCACATTAACAGAAATGTTTACCAAGTTTCACTCAGTTATACCTGTGCAAACTCATTTGGCCCCACAGAACCTTTATTATCTGTGATGTGTGAGAGAGAAAGAACCCTCTTGGTTCTCAAAGATGATTTTGCAGGACAAGCAGTTAGGAAAAAAACGCCTATCTGCTTATAAACTGAGCACATTTGATATGGAAATATTTGACAGTAAACGTGGGTGCCCACAATGCCAGTTTCACAGACACTTTTTGGAATACAGCCACATTTTAAAACATTTCTAGTTTGATGGGGGATCCCCACAGAATCCTAAATACCTGGTTTTTATTTAAATCAACCACTCTGCTGAGGAATTTTTAAAACAAAAGAATTTTTGTGAAGTATACAAGAAAACAGCCTTCCCCACTAGTCCTACTGTAGTAGATCATTAATAAATATTGTTCCCAATGTCATGCATGTTCCTGCTGATAGCATTGACTACACTGGTGCACAAACATGACATTTATTAAAATCCAACCATATTGGCTTCTGCGCCAAGAGAAATATGGATAGAAGAGTATTTGCCAAGTGGACAGAGACACCACTAGTAGAGAAAGATGTTACTTTTTGAGCTTTTCAGAGGGATTAGAAACTATAGGAAGTACAAAACTAAAAGCAATGAGGTAGTACATCTTTGTGTCCTTCTAAACCAGTGGTCCCCAACCTTTTTTGTCTGGCGGGCGCCGGATGACGAGCCACTGAGGACCGTGGCCAGCGGATGAGCAACCGCCGAAATGCCGCCGAGAAGCAGGAACATCAATAGGCGTTGCTGCCGAAATGCCGCCGACAAGCAGTCATCCAGAGGTGTTGTCGCCGAAAATCAGCGGCATTTCGGCGGCAACGCCTCTGGATGATGCTGCTTCTCGGCGGCATTTCGATGGATGCTGGTCCGCCGGACAGTACGCGGGCGCACACAGATTCCCCGGCAGGTGCCATGGCGCTCGTGGGCACTGTGTTGGGGACCACTGTTCTAAACCATTTAAAGAAGAGAAAGCTCGTTTTCCTTTACCTTTCTTAGTTTCCATCCCAGGTCCGAGGCCGGAAGTGGTACTTGGTCTAAGTTCAGAACTACTCTGAGGAGTCACACTTGCTTTGGGATTATTAGCTTTTCCTTTCTTATCATTCTTTGTGGTGTCATTTGGTACATCAGCTATATCACTCTGGAAAAAGCATGATTACAAAATATCATTTGCAGGGGGGAAAGAAAGGAAGTCATTTACTTTTAAAGAAAATTCCCCATATATTTGCTAATACTTCTAGACAAAAATTATTTTCAGATGAAGAATTTATAAACTATTTTTACTGAAAATTAATAAGGATGTCTCCTTTCTAATTTTAGACACATGGATGTGCTGTCATGACTGATAAAAAATCCCTCATGACTGTGACTATATTTGGAAATACAGTGAAGGATATTTTAATAAATCTGACAACACATGTTCATGTATTTAAGAGTAGAACAGTTCTATATTTGAAAATAGAGATTAAGAGAATAACTTGCATTAATGACCAATTAATCAACAGGAGAACTGACCAAACATTGTGGCCCAAATCTCATTGCAGTGGTATCATTTCTTGTAAAGTGAAGCCTGTATTTTGCATTGTCCACTATATGAAATTATTTTGCCTACGTTCATAATTAATTTCTACTTACAGTTTCAATACCCATAGCTCTCATCTGGTCTGCTCTTTTTTCCATGACAGATAAAAATTTCTTTGGATCTGATAAAGCATCCACAATATCTGAAAAAAAATTGAATATTTATCAGTTTTTCAATATTTTAAGAGTCATTCAAAAAGCACAATGTAATTTAGCTTTCACAAAGGCTTTATTCTGTTCTCGCCACATGTTCCACTGTCCTCAACACTGGGCCAACTTTTCATAGTAAACTTGGTAGGAGTGGGTAAGCTTTTTTAATTTAGTCTCTCTCCCTTCCCTCATGACAAGAAAGAAAAGGAGATAAAAATTTCATGATTGAGTAAAGGCCTAATCCAAAGCCCAGTGACGTCTATGGAAAGACTCCTACTTCAAAGGGCTTTTGACCAGTCCATAATAATAAATAATAATAATAATAATAATATAGCACTTTTCATTAGTAGATCTTAAAGCACTTTATAAAGATGATCAGTAGCATTGTTCTTATTTTACAAATGGAGGGAAAACTGAGGCACAGCACAAAGTGACTTGCCCAAGGTCATCTAGCCGCCAGTGGCTGAGCCAGGAATAAAACCTTGGAAGTAAAGATGCCTTCACACAAATTGTTCTGGTATTTTCCATGGCTCATAGGTGAAGGGAACTAATTGTTTTACACGGATGGCCTAAACAATAGTACAAGTGACATCTTTTATTTACAGAATTCCTCCTGTATGATTCAGGACAGCACTACTACTCATACCACTCACCCTGCCAAGGCCCAGATGTGGGATGCAACGAGAGGGCTATAAACCAATTAATAAGTTAGGATTATATTGTGACGCCTCCTACTGTTTCCTCTTCCACCCATCTTCTCTAGGACAGAATGCCCAGAAAGCTGCTGCGGGTAGGAGAAGCTCATTTAGACGTTCTCTCTTCTATCTCTTGCCCTGAGTGGTTCTGCTGCCCGCTATTAGATAGTAGTTGTGAAATCATTTTACAGTTTTACCTACTTGTGAGTCTTACCCTGGCGTAACTATCGGCCATAATTTCTCCCCTAGTGCAGACTTTATACCTGGTATAACTTCACAAATTAGTGTTCTGCAATTGCCTTCCCTTAACTCTGCCAAAAGAACTTAATAAACCCTCTTCCCTTTCCTAGAAGCATCCCAGCTCTAAGGAGTATTTTTCACCTTCTTTTATTTACACTGCACATAGTGCATCCACATGTGTATTTAGATCTTCATTTAACAAGGTGCCTAAGGTCACGCCAACTTGAAACACGAGGGCAGTCCAACTGACTTCAGTAAAACTACTTGGGTCTTTCAAATCAGGCACAGGCTCGAGTTCTTTGCTGAACTGAGGCCTGATCATGGACCACGGAAGAAAATAGGAGTTTTGCTATTTGCATCAACAGGCATGGGATGAAACTGTTGAGGGCTCGATGTGGCCAGCTCTTTGGAGCAGGTATAGTTTAACCACTGCACAGTGCCATGTGCATTTACAACACGATATGAACAACAGAATCCCTGACTCACTTGACAGTCATGATAAACATTCACTTTTACCATACACAGTGTTTTATACTGGTTAGTTGAATCAGGAAACACCTTTTTGACAATTTAAGTCCTTAATACATGGATGGCCCCATTTGTGATCTTAGTTATTCTAGTGGCAAACTGGGTGTGATATTGGCATCAGGCCCAAAGAGAGTATTGCTAATTTTACATACTTGTCTCTTTGCTATACGGCAGTGTGTAAAAATCAATAAAATTGAAATTAAATTAACATTTGCATCCCATAAGAAATATGATTGTATGGATTATATGTCATGGGTTTTGTGTACGTAGCTATTAATGTATAACTGTATATCGAGAGCTACACAGAGACATCCGTCCTTGCTTCTACAGCAAATGTATCTTTTCAGGCCTTGATTTAAAGATAATCAAGTAACTCACAAGTGGCAAAGGCATAATGAGAAATGCTGCGTGACAAATTGAATTGATTTTAGTACCTACAATAGTAAAGCATCTACAGAGAGTAGCAATGACCTGGTGATCCCTATGTAACTTTAACTTCAGTAATACTCAAGAAGACCTGTACAGTGGAAAAGTATATCCGCTGAAAGTGAAAAGAGTCCCTAAGGACATTCCTTTGAGCAGAATTACCATTTTAAGGATGATGGGCTTTCATGATACGGAAGAAGATAACCAGTCACGCAGGACATTAATGAGTTTAAATATAATTAATATTTTAATGTTTCAAGATACTGCCCCTTTCCTGCATGTGACTATTAAATGGGCCTCCTAGTTGAAGAAGAAGTATTACACAGAAATCCAGAGTGCATCCATTCTCTTGTCTAAAAGCTGTATCTTGATTCAACCATTCATTATAAAATATTGTACATAATATGCCTGAGCTTTTGCCATGATCATCCTGGGAGTCATGGATGATGTTCTTACTTTACTGTATTTTGGGGGAATGCAACTGATTATTGAGATGAAATACAACTAAACCTTTTCTCCCATGCTGGAAAGAGAGTAGTGAGTTCAGTTACTGCCCCTCAAACACAACACCATGTGCATAGTGGATTCTTTCTGTTCAGAATGTTGTAATGTAATAAAGAAAATCCATCTTCCAGTTGCTTATCAGTAAAGATAAACCTTTCTGTGGGCTTGCATTCCAGATAAGTCTCAGTAATGTAATGGCTCTGTACTTCTAGAGTGCTGGTTTTGGAAGTCTATGTTTTCCTAAAGATCTGAATTTTATTTCACATACCAGAATCCTGTCTCATGTCATAGCTGTTTTCAAAGTAACTAGTAGTGATGTCATAGATAAAACACGGGACTAGGGCCGCATGTACCAGTCCAGGAAAAACATATTAACCAGTTCGAATTTTGGGAATAATCTTGCTTATAGTCCTTACTCATGCAAACTTCCCACCGAATTCACTGGAAGTTTTGCCCAAGTCAAGAATGAAGGATCAGGCCTTCTGTCCTTAGAATCTACTTGATCTGTATGTGAAGATAGTTTGTGCGAGATATGAAAGCTCCATTAAATAATATTTTTCACCAGCTCAAGTTAACCACCCAAAAACATCCAATACCACTGTTCCCCACCAACTGGTATCTTCTCTCTCACACTCAGCTGTCCTTCCCACAAATATCAAATGGACAGACCTTATCCCAAGCACATAATGGCCCCAACAACCTGAATATTTTCCCTTTCCTTTAACTGAGCCAACTACCCTTCCAATCCCTAGAACCTACGCTTCAACGAAAATCCATGCCTGCCTTGATCCTGCAACCATGACATAGTATTTGAAAATGGAACTTGAATATTAAGAACTTTCAAGTAAAAAAAACCTCCTTATGTGTGTGGGAGAGTGAGACCTTTGCAAATTTTGTTACTAATCATTTATATACCGCGCCAAAGGCTCAGCGTTTCTACTGGAAGTAAATGATTCACAGCTCTTTTCTACCCCACCACTTGTCCTCTGCTTAAATTTTCCTTTTTTGTGGTCTTTTTGGCAAGGTACAACTGAATACCAAAAAGTTTTAAAGCTATGAGTTAAAAAACAAACAAACAAAAGTTGCGTTTAACCAGTATAACCTTAGGAAGCATGTGTTATAGAAACAGAAGTCCCATCACGACTATATATAATAGTGCTTACTTATTATGTACACTATATATTATAAAAGACTTCTCGTTGAAGTCTGCTGCCTCATTATGGATTTCTTCAGAACAGTATTGTGTACCATTGGCTATTAGGAGCAGGGGTACTGAAACAGATAAACCATAGAAAATCAGCAAACCACACCAAAAAAAGACAATGGTGCATATTTTTTCCTAACCCTATCATGAAGCAATCATAAATCATTATTATTTGGCATAAGAGATGTTCTTAAATCTTACGCCTACAGGTTAAAAAGGAAAGTAGCTGAAAATTAAGATTCTTGATACTTTGCCAAAACAATCTAGTTACAAATCAGAGATTGTAATTGTAAGTTCATAAAACAATGTAACATTCAGAACAGATGACAAGCACTCAAAACCCACATGTAAATATAATAGTAATGATGCCTTCTGAACATCAAAAGTAACATCTCAAGGCTCTTTTGGTCATCAGGCTATTGCTCAATATCAACGAGAAAATATAAAGGGTGACAAGTCAAAAATGACAGTCGTTGGGAAAAGAGAAACAACAACTGAGCTTGTTGAGTTCTCATTAGTACAGAGCCCATTTTCCCTACACAGGCACCAAGATATCACGTATCGTTTCCTCATCCTAGCAATATTTCACTTTAATGATAAAGCTACTCGAGGTAAATATTTTTTTTCCCTTCACATCCTGAAATCTTACAGATAAACCACCTGTAGTAATGTTGGCAATTTAGAAGATCAACCAACACTGAACTTTTACACAGCTTGCCTTTTACAAACTGATTTTGAAATTCTCTATGAAAAAAAAAGTCTGTATCATTTCTGGATTTGTGTGTGAGCAGTACAATTCTTTAAAAAACTCCCAAACTCTGCAAATTGAAGAGTTAATAGTAAACACAATGGAACTTCATTTATGTCACATTAACTGGTTCCAAAACTTTACAAAATTAAGGTTCCAATTCAGGAACTCATCCTGATTCAGGACAACGCTTTGAGCATGTGCGTACGTACTGAAGTACATGCAAAAGTTCTTTTCTGAATTGGGGCCCTTACTGGTAAAAATTGTTGGTTAAAACTCATTGAATGAATACACTGGGTAAGTGCCTGGTACCAATCAAATCAATGGCAAACCTCTCATTGATTTCAGTGGGGAGTCAACATTTAACTTATTATTTTTGCTCTAAAAGGCCCTGATCCTGCAAACAATTATGTATATGCTTATCTTTAGGCATGAGAGTAGTCTCATAAAAGCCAGGACCTATGTTTTTTTTCTTAAAGCTTGGTTGTAAATACTAGCAAATGATGTATATAAGGTTTTAATGATATTTGGTAAAATTAGTCCCTTTAACAATTTCGTGCACACTCTTTCTCTACTTTTTACTACTGAAAATCCAATCCACATTAAAGTTGCAGTAACTATTTTGTACATTTTGAATTAGTTTTACAAAGAGGAAAACATTATTTTTCCAACAAGGTTTCCCAAAAATCTCTTTGAGGGTGAAGTTCAGAGGGACAGAACAAGGCCTATGGCCCACTTAAAATCCAATGTGAGCCCTAATTTGAGGTCTTAAGTGGGATACAGGTGGTACATGGGCCGTGCACTAGCTCTCTATACAAGAGCAAATTTCATCCCACCTGAAAAAAAACAAAACATTTCTCAGCGACAAATGCTTAATGAAAGTGGAAAACTTCCAGTACACTTACCTGCAGTTTAAAAATACTAAGACCTAGGGTAACTAAAATACATGTAAATGAAAGGAGCACATCCATGCTCTTCTGCTTCTCTGCTGCACTTGGATTTGCTACCTAATCTGCATCACTAGTAGCACAATAATAGTGGCGTAACTTCGCTGGCAGTTCTTGGTGTTTACTGCTATTAGACCTAGACCTCTACTCAAGACTTCCGTGACTGCTTTTAAGAAGTGGTTTCAATAAAGTTATGCTGGTATTTTTTATTCAAGCAAACATACTGATAGAGCACTGTTGTAGGAGCAGTGTCAGAGACCTATCTATCATAATACTTATCTTGAAGAGATAAAAGTTTGTCTTGTAAAGAGAAAAATAACTAGCACGAGTTTTCAGAGATCAGGCATAGATGGCTATCTCAGGGCACCGAAGATAATAAGGATGGCAACTTTAACACTGGCAGTAGGGTTGCCAACCATCCAGGATTGGCCTGGAGTCTCCAGGAATTAAAGATTAATCTTTAATTAAAGATTATGTCATGCGATGAAATCTCCAGGAACACATCCAACCAAAACTGGCAACCCGGTCACTAATAAGTGATGGCTAAGATTTAATTTAAAGAGTGGTTTGAAGTATGCAAAACTGGGTGGTGGGAAATCACTTGTAATTGCAAACTTTATAAACACTTGAAAATTTGGCATCTTGCATGTCCACTTTTCAGAGCAGGAGTATTTAGAAGAATATTAAAGTACTCTTTAAAAAAACAACAACACAGCATCTTGTTTGCCCCCTAGATTATGAAACTACAATATATGTTTTAACTTTCCAATTAATATATCCAATGAGTTCTTTCTAAAGAGATGAAGAGATTCTAAAGAGATTAAGTACTGGCAAACTGGCAAATTCAGGTAACCTTGGGAAATGTAATTCTAGCTTTGTTTCTTCCCAAACTAATATAAATCACTACCTTGATTTTGAAAGGCTACACTCTTCATTGTTAACATTAAGGCATTTGAGACAAAAGTAAAGATATCTTAACCAGATATAAGACATTTTCCTACAGATTAGCAGATATAACATTTTTCCAGTGCTCCAGGGATCATGTATTTTCTATTGCACAATGCACTTATATTCCTTGCATACTAAAACCCAAGATTCACAAAGCTGTAATATGTGTTTCTTCTTACCTCCAAAACCATCAGGCACATATGTTTTGAGCACAATGTTGCAGAAAACTGTGGGTAGTGATAGTGGTTTGTTGCCTTCATTTCGAAGGGAAATGTGTCTGTAGCCTGCCTGAAGGCCATCTAGAGGCAGGATCCTCTGACCGATCAGCCTGTTGTTGTCGTCATACACTGCTATTCTCAGAACAGCGAGATCAGGTAGAATAACCTGGGAACCATCAAATAAAGACATTCACTGACTCTTACAATGTTTCAAATTCCCCAAGTACCACACTTGAAAGCATCCAGAGATCACACAACATAGTGGATGTCCATTTCCATTACTGGTAATTCAGAAGCACAGCCTACTTATCTGTTAGACAATACCATCACTCTTTGCTGGATGCAAGCTGTACACTTTCAGACACTGAGGCATTACTGGAAAAGTTTAGTTTCTCTCTCTCTTTCTTGGTGTTCGTTTTTTGGAGCACAGAAATTGCTCTTTGAAGAATTCTCCAGATTGTAATCAAAACAATTAAATAGTTTGCTTATTTATTTTTCATCACTGGAGGCCAGTGACCCCTGAAAGTGGGCAGGGAAATACGACATGGGAGTAGCAGAGACACAAACTGGTAGTCGAAGGCAGATGGGTAATCCTGGGGTGAGGGGAAAGGCAATGATGGGGGGAGCGGGGGGTGCTTGGAAAGGACATCAACAATAGAATAAGGGTGGCGAGAAGGGGGAAGAATAGGGTGTTACACACTGTCTGTAGGAGGGAGATTCTGGGGGGGAGAGGTGATGTGAACTCAGCTGGAGAGGTCTGGTGGGGAAGAGGGTGACATGTACATCATAAGGCAACTGAAGGAGGGCAATACACAATGGGAGGCCTGGTGCTGGTGGGGAACACTCTTAGCAGGGATGGGTGTGAGGGTTCGCACAGAGGGAAGAGGTAGAGGTTGCTGGAAAGTAGGTACCTGAAGCTGTTCATAGGAGTGACCCTCATTCATGTGAGCAGTCACACTGAAGCAAAGGGTACCTGAAGCTGACAGTTCCCATCCTGACCAACAAAAGCAACAGCAGAAACTCCTTTCGCTCCCACCTGAATCCAAAAGGGCTAGCCTGACCCCTGTTCCACCTGCTTCCTCAGAAGGGTGAGCAGGGATAGGATGGGAGGAGGGAGGATTCCTTGCACGGGAATGTCTGTACGGGGCAGGCCAGCAATCTTTCATTCCCAGGCTGCCTGGACTGCAGGCCAGAAAGGGCCCTGAGAGCGGGAGTGGGTAAGAGACAGAGAGAGGAAAGGAATAAAGAGGACCTGACCCAGAAAGGAATCAATACTAATTAAAATGACACTGAGACATTACTACTTTCCTTTCTCTCTCCACCTGGTTCTATTCATTGATGCCTGAGACGGTCACTCAGGGAAGAAAATAAAACAGATTTTTCCTCCCTTGGATCCGCTGCCTCCAGTTTAAGCCTTAAGTAAAGAGTATAGAAACAAACAGCTTTTTGAACTCTGTGCATGTCTGAACTATTCACAGACACCACAGTTAACTGGCCCTGTGAAGTACTGTCTGACTGACCAGGGGTAAGCGTCAACCCCTCCCAACAGAATGACAACACAAACTTGGGTTAGAATGGCAGAAGCTTTAATATCGAACAGAACAGTCAAACAGAATTCACACATTACCTGCTAGCATTTGTGTAGGGTTAATGCCATCATGGGAGGAGCCCCAGGCCCCAAGCTGACCCGACTAGGGCCACTTAAACAGCACGGGTAAAATCTTCCCTTTACATGTCACAGGCCAGCACACCGTTCATTATGTGATGGGCCGTACTATACCATTGCTCTCCCTGCTCATCACTGGCAGTAGAAATTCAAGCCCCTAGCCTGTTGTTAATTTTAACTCCTCCTCCATGATCATGGGAGGATACCAAGGAACAAATGCCCCTTGGTTGTTTACTCATATTATACTTACAAGGGGTCAAGTTGTGACAAATGAGTTATTATGGGATTGGTGTGGCAAATCATAGTTTACTGTACAAGCATATGTCCTCTGAGTGGGAAGAACCCAAAGGGCGGCAGATGCTGGTCATCTGGTTACTCAGCCCAGGGCAAGGACGCCCATCTGGGACTGCCCACAGTGAATGTAAAGCATTTCCTTTTGCCCATTTCCTAGGCCCCTATGCAGGAAAGCATCTGAGCACATTCTTAAGTTCATTCCTGTTCAGGACACCATTAAACATGTACTGAATAGTGATGCGTTCTGGAACTAGGGTCCCAGCAGCACAGCATTGGGACAAGTCACCTCCCAGGAGATCGGAGTCCACTACATTTGCTACACTGGAAGCAGATTATCTGTGTTACACAATATACATATAAAAACAGTATGACCACCAGGCAAAACCTGTCACGAAAGAAAAACAGTAAAAATTCTGCAGGACAACAGAACAGGTGAAAGAAAAACACACAGTATCAAAGACAGCGCTGTTAACGCATGTATTTTGGATGAAACTCCAGTTGACAAAAAATAAAATAAAAATCAGACTGAGAGATAAAAACTGAACATTTGAGATGACGACTGATCTCCCTCTGGGAGTCCACCATACAGTACCAGGAAAAAGGTGGTGGTGTGTTTTTTTTGTTTTTGTTTTTTAAGTACATGATACACATGGTCTACAGGAGAAGGGAGCTGGTCACGTGTGTGAGGAACACAGAACCCTTCCATTTTTTCCATGTAATGACATTGACCTTAGCTTTGGATGCAGCATCTCACCTGCCCTCTTGGCTGAAGGAACAGTGCAAGATAGCAGCCACTGTCAGGGCAGGGAAGAAGACATCTCCAAGGAATGTTGGTGTCCACCAGCTGGAGCTCATTCTGAGCAGACTGCATACCTGGAACACAGGCATTGCCACGAAGGACGTGGGTTCCTCCAAGAAGGAGGAGGAAGCAAAAAAGAGGGAAAAGCCAAACAGACAAAAAAAAAAAAATCATGTGACAACTAGAGGTTATCCATAAAAAAAAAAAAAAACTGTTGAAGTTTAATTCAGCCTTAATGGTTTACAGGTTTACTGTGGCAAACACGAGTCCTACATATTTAAGGTCCAATCCTGCAAATCCTTGTTCATGGGAGTGACCCTTATTCATGTGAGCAGTCACACTGAAGCAAAGGGGATTGCTCATGCAAGTAAAGAATACTCACATGGGAAAAGGTTTGCAAGAGCAGGTTTCAAAACACCCAAGTGTACATTCAAAAAATCCTACCTTTCGAAATACAAATGATTCTTCATTGTAAACAGGGTTCAGGCCATTGTTCATCACCATGCGGGTTCGAAATTCTTTACGTATCGTGTCCGTAGGTAACCCGTACATATCCACTTCTACATATGTACCGATTTTTTTATCTGATAAGAACTGACCAGATATTACCTGAATAAAGAAGAAAAGGAATTAAATACACTCCTCTGATCTAAAGAAAGTAACAATATAAAACATACAGTACTTTTACTGTATGAGTGGAAACAATGTCACTTGTATACTTTGTCAAATAACAGTATTCACATACGTTCATTATACAGAGCAGTCATAGTCATTTAATAGTGTAATTTTTTTCCACAGCATCAAATAACCACTAAATTTCATGTTGGCATATTTGGTTTTGTAAATAAAAAGGTAATTCTTTAAGATTTTTATGAATATGTGCACACACAACAAATTACAGTGTGTAAATCAATAATGAATTTGGCCTATTTATACATATACATATACCAGTACCACTTATTTTTAAAAATTAGATTCCATGCTGATATTATGCATCTGTATGAGTAACAAGTAAACAGCGTGTTTTCTGATAGGATTCCTCTTTTCTATTTGTGGGGTTTTATGCTGAATTTTAGTGAGAGGCCGACTGCATGTACATTCTAATAACAGCCCCATGGGAAAGTCATATTGTTCCCACTACTTTTCAGCAGCTGCTGTTGTGCATGCAATATTCTCAGCTCCAAAGCCTCATTACAGCACAGTACTTAAGAATGGGTGTAAGTGCTTTGCTGAGTTGTGATCTCACTGCAAACATGGAGTGCTGAATAAACACACACGTGCAAATACCCTATTGTGCAGTAGGTTTTATAGTGGTAAAGGCACTGGCTTTTCTCTCATGAACTTGTACGTTCAAAGCTTGGTTTGGGTCACAAGTAGGGTCTTTCTCTCAAGTTTGCCATATCAGATGAAAACATTGGCAAAGTTGGCAGATTTTTGCTCAAGGGGCAACTTGGCTTATAGCAGCAGATGAATCAATTCAGAACTGAGATGCTTTTTCTAAGTGGAACTAGATTGTTCCTTGGTAACAGGCATATGAAGGCCTTTCACCTCTAGGTCACTGCCACTGTAGTAACCCGCAAGTTATTGTAATCTCACTTACTCTGTCACCTATATAAACTGAGTTGGTGGCATCAATACATTGGATAGTGGACATGTGTAAACTTTACATAACTATTATAATAACAGACAAATGTGATTATAGGTGCCAACTTCTGCTGGCACCGGTGGGTGCTCGACCCCCCTCTTTGCTCCCAGCCTCGCCTCGACTCCACCCCTGCCCCGCCCCCATTCCAACCCCTTCCCCAAAGTCCCCGCCCCAACCCCGCTCCCTCCCTGCCCCTATTGGACTCCTTCCCCAAATCCCTGCCCCAGCCCCGCCTCTTCCCCTGAGCATGCCGCGTTCCCACTCGTCCCTGTTTCGTGGCGGCAAGCACTGGGAGCTAGGGGGAGAAGCGGGGACGCGGCATGCTCAGGGAAGGAGGCGGAGGTGAGGCGGGGAGGGGAGCTTGGCTGCCAATGGGTGCTGAGCACCCACTAATTTTTCCCCATGGGTGCTCCAGCCCCGGAGCACCCACGGAGTCAGCACCTATGAACATGATGGTACTTCTGAACAGAGGGCCAATGATCTGGTGGAGGTGGAGACTGAGTTATCTTCATTTTCTTCTTATTACTTGTATTACTATAGTGCCTAGGAGACCTAAGTCATGGATCAGGACCCCATTGTGCTAAACAAAGAACAAAAAAATGGTCCCTGCCCCAGAGAGCTTACCATCTTAACACTCTACCTGTAGTTCCTACAAAACAGGATTGCCTCATATTGGTGAGGTAGTACATAGGGGAGTTTACGCGTTGCTACTGCATATGTTGTTCTATAGACGTCCACCTTCCGTGTTGTCATTCCAACACCCTTTAAAAAGCAGTACATTTTCTCTAATGTTTTTACAAAGATGTGGATTGGCAGAGCTATATGGTGAAGGTTGCCCTGAGCCTGTCCGTACTATGCCTTGCTCAAGCCAGTGAGGATCTGATCCAGCAAAGCACGTAAGCACGTGCTTAACGCTACGCACATGAGCGGTACTACTGACTTTAATGCGTCTATTTATGTGCTTAAAAGTGCGTTCCTGGTATAGAAAGACCTTCATTGGGAGAAAATGCTGGGCACTAAAAGTCTCTTTAATCTATCAGAGAAAGATGTAACAAGAGCCAATGGCTGGAAGATGAAGCCAAACAAATTCAAATTAGAAATAAGGCCCAAATTTTTAACAGTGATGGTGATTAACCATTGGAACAAACAATCAAGGGAAGTGGTGGATTCTCCATCTCTTGATGTCTTCAGATCAAGACTAGCTGTCCTTATGGAAGATATGCTTTACCCAAATTACTGGGCTCAATACAGGGGCATGTCTAGAGGAAACACAAATCTCCAATAAATTCTTGGAATGAACAGGGGACAACTTCTTGTTTCAGAAGATGGGGAAAATAACCAAGGGGACAGCTATTTTAGACTTGATTTTGACCAACAGAGAGAAATTGGTTGCGAAGGTGGAAGGCAATTAAGGGAAAAGTGATCATGAAATGATAGATTTAATGGTTCTAATGAAATAAAGTCGTGAAACCAACAGAATAAGGACACTGGACTTCAAAAAAGCAGACTTCAGCAAACTCAGAGACCTGGTAGATAAGGTCCCATGGGAAGAAAATCTAAGGGAAAAAGGAGTTCAGGAGAGCTGACAGTTTCTAAAAGAGACAATATTAAAGATGAAACAGCAAACTATCCCAAGGCAAAGGAAATACGGGAAGAATAGTAAGAGGCTAAAAGGGCTCCATTAGGAGCTCTTTAATGACCTTGAAATCAAAATGGAACACAGATAAATTGTTAAGGAGGAGTACAATGGAATAGCATAAGCATGCAGAGACAAAATCAGACAGGCTAAGGCACAAAAAGAGTTACACCTAGCAAGGGAGACAAAAGGCAATAAGAAATGGTTCTAGAAGTACATTAGGAGCAAGAGAAAGACAAAGGAAAGCTTGGTCCTCTACTTATGAGGGAATGAGAGCTAACAACAGATGACATCAAGAAGGCTGAGGTGTTTAATGCCTATTTTGCTTTAGTCTTCACTAAAAAGTTAAATTGTGACCAGATACTAAAAACAATTAATATTAACAACAAAGGAGACGGTATGTAAGCCATAACAAGGAAAGATTAGAATACAAAATATTTAGATAAGATAGATGCATTCAAATCAGCAGGGCCTGATGAAATGCACCTTAGGGTACTTAAGGAACTGGCTGAAATAATCTCAGAAATGTTAGTGATTATCTTCTAGAACTCCTAGAAGATGTGTGAGACTAGAAAAGGGCAAACATAATACCTATCTTTAAAAAGGACATCAAAGAGAACCTTGGGAATTATAGACCAGTCAGCCTAACTTCGATACCTGGAAAGATACTGGGACAAATTACTAAGTTAACAATGCGTAAGTACCCAGAGGACAATACGGTGTTAAATAATAGTGAACATGGATTTGACAAGAACAAATCATGCCAAACCAATCTAATTTCCTTCTCCGACCGGGTTACTGGCCTAGTGGATGGAGGGAAGCAATAGACATGATATATATTGTTTTTAGTAGGGCTTTTGACATGGTCCCATATGATATTCTCATAAGCTATTTAGGGGAATGTGGTCTAGATGAAATTCCCATAAGGTGGATACACAAATAGTTGAAAGACCATATTCAAAGAGTAGTTATCAATGGTTTGTTGTAAAAAAATGGGGGGACGTAGCTACTGGGGTTCTGCAGGGCTCAGTCCTGCGTCTGGTACTAGTCAATATTTTTATTCATGACTTGGATAACAGAATAATAGTATGCTTATAAAATTTGTAGATAACACCACGCTGGGAGGAGTTGCTAGCATTGTGGAGGACAGCATTAGAACTCAAAACGACCTTCAAAACTTGGAGAATTGGTCTGAAATCAGCAAGATGAAATTCAATAAAGATAAGTGGACAATACTGCACTTCGGAAAAAAAATCAAATGCATACCTACAAAATGAGGAATAAGGGGGTAGGCACTGGTGAAAAGGATCTGGGGGCAACCGTGGATCACAAATTGAATATGAGTCAACAATGTGATACAGTTGCAAAAAAGGGCTAATATTCTGGAGTATATTAACAGGTGGAATTGCCCCACTCGACTCAGCACTATTGTCCAATTCTGGGCGCCACACTTTAAGGAAGATATGGACAAATTGGAGAGTGTCCAGGGCAATGCAAAGAAAACGATAAAAGGTTTAGACAACCTGACCTTTGAGGAAAGGTTAAAATAACGGGGCATGCTTAGTCTTGAGAAAAAAGACTGTGGGGAGACCGGATGACGGTCTTCAAATATATTAAGGTCTGTTATAAAGAGAACAGCGATCAACGGTTCTCCATGTTCACTGAAGACTGGCAAAAAATAAGGGATCTAATCTGCAGCAAGGGAGATTTAGGTTAGATATTAGGGAAAACTTTCTAACTATATGTCTGGATGTTATGCTCTGCTTTAATTTCAGTGCATTATACTAGCCACTTCTTCATGGTACTCACTAAATGCGCAAATCTGCGCAATGCAAGATACTTACCAAAAAAAACTAGTGTAATGGAAGCCTTTTACAGGAGTCCTATATCTCTCTTCAGACAAATATCTTGAATTTGCTGCAAATTTATTCTAAGTCCAGATTTATCTGGCTACAGCAGGCCATTTTCCTGTGACAAATTTTTGTTTCACTACCATAAGCTTTTATTTGCCAACACAGTATATGTTGTTATTCTGTACTGTCAAGGATTGAAAGCAAAAATGAAACATATTTAAAATTGCACAAACCAAAGTTGATTTTGACCTGTTCTTTTCTGATGTGCAACGAAGTATCTGGTCTTACATTCTTCAATTACAGACAACTTGAAATGACTGAATTGAGAGACAATGAAGTCTAGTGGCTTGGTCACTGGACCGAGAGTCCAGACGCGAGTTCTATTCCCAGCTTTGTCACTGACATGCTGCAGGAGACCTCTCTGTGACTCTGTTTCCCCTCCAGCCTCTCTCTGTCTTCCCTATTCAAATTGTAAATGTTTGGACAGAGACTGCCTCTTCACCATCTAGCACAATGGGGTCCTGATCTCTATTGTGGTTTCTAGGTACTACTATAAGATTGACTCAGAACCAACAAATTATGAACACAATTACCTTAGGGAACATGTGTTCCTATTTCTGTTACCCTAGTCCTCCTTTCGCTAGTATTGTTTGTTACATCTAGTTGTTGTGTCTTGTCTTAAACACAACTGTAAATTCTTTAGGGCAGGGACTGTGCCCTCCAGTATGTTTGTTCAGTGCATGGGGCCCTGCTTCAGAGTGGGGCCACTAAGTAATAACCCAATATAAATCATAAGTTTTGCGCTTACAATAGCATTTTGCATTTATACAGCACTTTTCATCTGAAGATCCCATATGCTTTACAAAGAAGGGTAAGCTTTATTATCCCAATTTTACAGATACAGAAACTTACTGAGCACCCACATGACTTGCACATCATCACACAATGAGCACAAGTGGCAGCAGAATTGAAACTAGGATCCATATATCCAGATCATAGCATATCAGGGTTGGAAGGGACCTCAGGAGGTCATCTAGTCCAACCCCCTGCTCAAAGCAGGACCAATCCCCAACTAAATCATCCCAGCCAGGGCTTTGTCAAGCCTGACCTTAAAAACCTCTAAGGAAGGAGATTCCACCACCTCCCTAGGGAACCCATTCCAGTGCTTCACCACCCTCCTAGTGAAAAAGTTTTTCCTAATATCCAACCTAAACCTCCCCCACTGCAACTTGAGACCATTACTCCTTGTTCTGTCATCTGGTACCACTGAGAACAGTCTAGATCCATCCTCTTTGGAACCCCCTTTCAGGTAGTTGAAAGCAGCTATCAAATCCCCCCTCATTCTTCTCTTCTGCAGACTTAATAATCCCAGTTCCCTCAGCTTCTCCTCATAAGTCATGTGCTCCAGCCTCCTAATAATTTTTGTTGCCATCCGCTGGACTCTTTCCAATTTTTCCACATCCTTCTGGTAGTGTGAGGCCCAAAATTGGACACAGTACTCCAGATGAGGCCTCACTAATGTTGAATAGAGGGGAATGATCATGTCTGTCCCTCGATTTGCTGGCAATGCCCCTATTTATACAGCCCAAAATGCCGTTAGCCTTCTTGACAACAAGGGCTCACTGTTGACTCATATCCAGCTTCTTGACCATGGTAACCACTAGGTCCTTTTCTGCAGAACTGCTGCCTAACCATTCGGTCCCTAGTCTGTAGCAGTGCATGGGATTCTTCTGAGTCTGGGGATCTCTCTGCTAAATCCCATTGCTTCCACTGAGGTGATATAATCCTACACAAAACATGCCCTTTATTCTTATAATTGCTGATGTGAAACTTGGGTAAATGTATATAATGTATGACAAACATTTTGCTTGGGAATGCAGTTTGCAATTTTCACATCTTTTCCTCTTCTGGATATACATAAAGTGATCACTGAGATCAGAGCGTTTTCCTGAGCAGCATTCTGACGTATCTGAGCTAATAGACCACTGGCAGAGAGTGGAGTAAATACAATAAAAGGTCACTGCAACTCTTTCTTTCCTTCCTAAAGGTTGATAACCTCTATCCAGGAGTTTTATGGACTCTACTGTCTCTCAGATGATTCACAGAATTCAAAAAGTTAGGACCTCTGTAACTCACCTTTTCATAACATTCAACTTGGACATACATGAGGCTGCTCTATAAATGAAAAAAGTGTTTGTATTCCCACACACCCCACCTTCCGCACTACTTTTCCATAACTGATTTTCCACAACTAATTCTACTGAAGCCTGGCGTTACCTTCTTTTGTAGAGTAGCCATCAGTGACACCATAAGGCGGCCATTTCTGAAGTTCTATATGTATTGAAAATGTCCCACAGAAAAATTCCCATTACAAAACATTGTCTGACTCTGTAGCAGCCAGTGGAACATACATGATTCTGAATTACCTGCAGAAATGAGCTCTTCTTTTATTTTGAGATGACTGCTCAAAACCACAAAGAATAGCGGGGGATTTAAAATTGAGTGACACACTTTAAATGGATAATTACAAACTATTTCTAATTATATCCTGTTCTATTCAGCTCGTGTAAACACAGATGTCATAAACAGCAATCAAACAACAATAATTAGATGAATTAGATAGAACAATTTGATGAAACCCACAAATTCCACAGAAAGTCGCTGTACATATTAGATTTCCACTTGTGTTTAAATGTGGTTTTGGATGCTCTAAGATGACTGTAGTCTCAGTTATATTTTACCTGTACTGAACACGTTGCAGCAATAACACCATCTACTGGTGTTTCAGAGAAAGGGTCAAATGTTCGATCTGGCCGTCGCATGAAATCTGGTTTAAGGAGATACCTTATTTTAAGAAAGAGAAGAAGAAATGTATTTACGTACGGAACTTATAATAAATAAAGTGGCAATTTAAAGTAATATTGATGGTCTAGCTTTAACGAATGAAATCCCCCAGGGTATTTTAAAATACATACTGCCATTCTGATTATAATTCATGCAACTGTGAGGAAAAAAAAAAAAACCTAAGGTGATCCGGACTAAGTGTTTTTATTCAAAGTTGTTTTTTAAAGAACCAGACTCCACTCCAACCAAGATTTATTTAGTAAATTACCTCCTGAAGTGGATTTCTTCATCTGAATTATAAACCCTTGAGGAAAAGCACTGATAACGTTAGTACTGACGGACACTTAATTATAGTGGTGTGAATGGTAGTGCGATAATAGCACTTACACTGCCTCCCTGGGGACTATATCCTGGCTCAACATATCAATGAAACCCATGTGTGCACTGATGAGTAACAAATGAGGATTCGGATTTTAAAATAGAATGGCGGTGTTCTGGAGTCCAGCTGTGTCAGAGATGAAGGGAATTCTCTCCCAACAATGGAAGAAAATGTGCAACTTGAATCATCCAGCCAATTCAGCAGCTATGCACAGATAGCAGCTGTTAGACGCTCATATTTTACCCATAACACCGTTTCTGCTAAGCATCATTAGTACAAATGGTTATCAAGGTCTAGACTGCAATCAGGAAAAATTAAAAAGGTGCTGGAGGAGCTATTAGGACAAAAAGAATCTCAGTTTCACTCTCTCCCGTTTTGACGTCAAGTTTGGTTTCTATTAAGGAAAGAAATTTTCCTCAGCATTATATAATGAGTGTGTCGCTTTCAAAAATGACAAGCCCATGTAATCATTTAAAACAGATATTTGGAGTGAAAGGGGAAATATTGGCTATTTTTAGGATGCATTTTAGCCTTGATTGGCTGCGTTAAGGATCAGTGGGACTGACTGTGCTCTGACACTGATCTAAATCTGGAGTGACTCACTGAAGCCAATGGAGTAACACCAGTGTGACACCGGGGTAGGTCAGAGAAGAAATCAGGAGGCCCACTATATCTACAATATACTCACAGGCACAGGGAGCAGAACATATCATACACGTTACATTTTTTTATTCCATAACACCAGCACATTTCCTCCAAACAGTTTGGTGCATAAATCAAGCTTGTTCTTTGGATAGTTCCAAAGGACTAAATAGCAAGTGCATTTTCATTGTGCTGTTGGGCGATGGAGCAGAGAGACCATGCATTGCCAACCCTGACTAATGGCGCCGTCCCAAACAGCTGCCAATAAAATATTTATACTGCATCAAACTTTCCATGTACTATGCATATTACAGAAACATTACTTTAGCAATGTTCTAGGGCGTATCCCATATTCCATTATGTATCTAAGGGCTGGTCCACACTAACCCCCCAGTTCGAACTAAGATACGCAACTTTAGCTACGTGAATAACGTAGCTGAAGTCGAAGTATCTTAGTTCGAACTACAAGGTACTTACCGCGGGTCCACACGCGGCAGGCAGGCTCCCCTGTCGACTCCGTGTACTCCTCTCGCGGAGCAGGAGTACCGGTGTCGACGGCGAGCACTTCTGGGATCGATTTATCGCGTCTAGACAAGACGCGATAAATCGATCCCAGAAGATCGATTGCTTACCGCCGAACCCACAGGTAAGTATAGAGGTACTCTAAGATGTCAGAGAGGCACACAGAACTGTTCAAGCCAATGACTGATGCAGGGGTAATTTTTTGTTTGAAAATTTCTTTTGAAAGTAAAACAAGTTTTAAAAATACGAAAGGAGCAGCAGGGAAGCATTGACTTGGGTTTATCTGATTTCAGTCCGCTCCTAAGCCACCTTTTTTTGTTGCTATTGAGAAGATCACAACTGCTCCATTTTGGAAAAACAAACTGGTTTTAAGCTTGACTGAGACACGTGACCATTTCCTGGGAAATCACCAAACACATTCTCATGCTTTGTATTTTATTTTTGTTCACTGCTTTAGTACAATACTATATGCTGCTTTCTTCAATTTTTTATTATTCATTATTTGTATTGTGATAGTGGCAGCAGGACTCAACCAAGTTTGTACCCTCCCTAACAAAATGGGGCCCCAGTCACATTGTAAGAGACAGTCCTTTCCTCAGAAACCAGATAGACAAGACAGTCAATGGGTGAGAGAAAGGAGATAGTATTACCCGCATTTTATAGATGAAAACCTTTTCTAAACTTCATACACTAGGTTAATACAAACTCTTTCTGGATGCACTAGTATCCAGAATTAGACATCACCAGTAAAATCACCTACTTTTACAGATATTGAACATTTCGTGGCTATAACAAGTGCACTACAGCAAATGAATTTCAACTAACCACCAAATAAAATGGCTGATGTATGCAAATTCTCTCTACCGCTGAACATGCATGCAGGATACCAGATAAATGAATATATAAATCTTATAGTGACAATTACAGTAGTGAATACCAAAAATTCTATTACTAAGACAATTGTCTTATTTTCACAGTCATTCAAGACCAGCCAGAGACCTGAGAAATAATTCTCTGTAGTAACTCAGAGCCCTCCCCATCTAGTGTCCCGTCTCCAGCCATTGGGGATTTTTGCTACTGGCAGTTCCCAATGGGCCACATGCCATTGTAGGCAGTCCCATTATACCATCTCCCCCATAAACTTATCAAACTCAGTCTTGAAGCCAGTTCGGTTTTTTGCCCCCACTGTTCTCCTTGAAAGGCTGTTCCAGAAAGTCATTCCTCTGATGATTAGAAACCTTCACCTAATTTTGAGCCTACACTTGTTTCGTGATCTTTATAATTTGTCACACAAAGTCTCTTCTATTTTATTTCATAAATTGAGTGTGGCTGAAAAGTATATTAAGCACACTACTTTGCAAGCATAAATCAACCCCAGGAATTCTGCTCATCTCTATTCTATACCTAGCAGACGATTTTTCATTTGTAACACATAATTAGAAGTGACAAAGTTTTATAAAAACCATAGTATGGTGCTCTGATACATAGTGAACATAGTTTAAATAACTTTACTCACCCGCACGATCCATTATATTCAAATTTTCCCTGATTCAATTGCATTGCTAAATCTGTCAAGAGACAAAAATAATTTAATATCTTATCTCTGTGAATAAGGCAGATGTAGAGCAAACTTCTTTACACAGGGAAATATGATGCACAGTTTTTTGCCCAAGGATAACCACTTTAACTTAAGGTGATTTCTACACACACAACTAGAAGACTTTGGATTTCTTTACTATGGCAAAGTCTTTCTTTACCCACCAGGCTAAAATCTAATGTGCATAAAAAAAATAGACTATAGTTACAAAAGTGTTAGGCCCTGATCCTGCAAGTCACTGGGACTCTACATGAGCACAAGGGTTTGCCTGCATGGATCAGTTTACAGGATCGGGGCCATAGAGACAACAGGAACTATTTTCAGCTCAGATGCTTATTGAAAAGTCTGAATATTATTCAATTCATTTATAGAGCGCCTATCCACAGATCTTCTTTGTGTTAATCACATCAAATGGGTCTTACAAGTCCTCTCCTCCAAAGTCCTCTGTTCAATGCCATATAGTCTATCACATCACATGCTAATAGGTCTTCCTTTATGAAATCCTACCTTACTGGGTTGGCCTCACTGTCAGTTGTCTTCAATCTTAATCTGTTGGATTCTTACCCACATATTTGTCAGAACTGTGCTTTACATGACCAAGCCATCTGAGCCTGCATTCCCTCATTTTTTTGATTATGGATGTTACTTTGTGCATGTCTCTAACATATACATTCCTCATGTGGTCTTTCTTGCTTACATCACTCACAGATCCCAACATTTGCATTTCCGTAGAGCAGATCATTTGCTCATGTGTCTTCTTTGCTGCCCAACTCTCAGCACCATACATTATAACTGGATGGACCACTGCTTTATAGACTTTCCCTTTTCATCTTACTCGTCTCCGCCTGTCACATACTGCACATATATCTACAGACACAGCCAGTAAATACATTAAAAAAAAAAAACCTAAAATTTACTAACACAAATTTTTCCTTCAAATTTCCAAACACACTTGGCCTATGAAGAACTTCCCTCCTATTTTTAGTGATAACTCTGGCCTCCTTTCGCCCACAGAGTTCCCAGAATGCACATCAGAAACAAAACTAAATTGCCTCCACAACATAAAAATATGCGATTTTGAATGCACACATACTAGCAATTTCCTTACTTGGCAGCACCCACGCTTAACACATCAGCCTTCCAAAGTCTATTTAGTGGGCTGACTTCCATTCCCTCACCTATCCTCCAGGCTCTCAGTGCGGCCTTCTGACAGAACACTTAACAGAGCAACGCTGCTTTCCCGCCCCCGCCTCCCCCCATAGTAATCATTTACAACACAAAGGGCTGAGAATACTGTGAGGGGATGGGTGCAGACCCAGGGAGAAGGATGAAATTTGCACTGCTTCCTTTACCCCCACACTGTGTCCCCTTCCGGACTGATTTACAAGCAACACTTGTATGTCTCAGTGCAGCTCTCTCTAGTCTCTCTCAGCTAGAAGTCAATGATGGCAGTGATGCAGAGCTTTGTGGAAGAGGAGTCGCAGAGGAAAAATGGATATGATCATTAGGACTTTCTGGGGCACTGAGCACATCACCAAAGGGAAAAAATAAGAACAATAGCCCTTTAGGTTTGTCGTGGAAAGAATTACCCACGCACTGATTTTAATTTACAGACTCAGAGCCTGAGGCCTTTATTGCAATACGTACCAAACGCGTTTGGGGTGCAGTTCGAAAACTGACACCCCGAGGGCCGCTCGCAGGCGGGTTTTTATTTAATTAAACCGCAAGCAAAGTACAGACAATACGTCATGAGTTAAGAAACTGGGGTCATGAGTTAAGAAACTGGGGTTGGGGTCAGTCCCCCCCCCTCCCGGTACCTTCCTCATTATTTTCCGAGAAGTGGGTGTTTATTTGGGTAGAGGGGCGCTTGGTGGTTTTCCCCAGGGGTGGTACTTGGCATCAGTTTGGGTACATTTCTCGGCAAGGCACATGTTATTTTCCGGGGTTTTTTGGTTAGGGGTGGGGGATGGGGGGTTTATAGGACGCTAAAAGAAGGTCTATGATTGGTTAATTTGCAGATAGCTGGAACTGGAAAATATTTGCAGATAGCTTGCAACTGCAAGAATGATTAACTCTTTTGCAAAAGCAATTTCTTAATGTAAGCAGATATTCTATTTTTTGAGCGGTTTCATAAACTTGCGGTTATTATGTTGCTAAAGCAGTTTTTGCTATAGCTTTTAGCATCATTCTGGGTTTTTACTTTCCCCCCTCTCCTCTGGTCACTACCCTTGTCCGAGTTTGGCAGACAACCATGTTGTTCAGTCTTGCTCATGCTAAGGCCTGTACTACTTTGTATAAAGGCCATCAGCATAACAGATCTCTGCTAGAGGGTTTATTTCGGGGCCTTCAGATTCAAAGCTCTGGCTATCAAAAGGAAGGCCCCCCTGTTCTATTTCCCCACAGGTTAGAAGATGACACTGGAAAAATTGGTCTGGCATGTACAGCCAAATATTTTTCTTGATTCAGTGCAAAAACTAATAATTATGTGTTTTTCCCCTGCCAAAAGGGTAAACCAGTTATCCCTCAGCATAGGAGAAAACCATGTAAACTCCCAATGTGTCTGCCTGTCACCAGCCTAAGTGGCTTGCATAGAATATCAGGGTTGGAAGGGACCTCAGGAGGTCATTTAGTCTAACCCCTGCTCAAAGCAGGAGCAATCCCCAGACAGATTTTTGCTGCAAATTCCTAAATGGCCCCCTCAAGGATTGAACTCACAACCCTGGGTTTAGCAGGCCAATGCTCAAACCACTGAGCTACCCATCCCCCCAAAGCCTATCCCATTTCCCAGTGCTAACAATGAGATTTGCCAGTAATTGCTAACTGGTCTAGAAATATAGCTGACATGTAATTATTATTATTTACTATGTTATCCGGTGTGTTCCTCCAATGTAATGTTCTCTATGGAAGCTGTACATTTGGTTGTTGCAAAGATAGGACTTTTGTGAAGAGGGTGATTATTTTAGAAGTAAAAATTATATCACTATTACATTTATTTGAGAGCCTAAAGTGTCTTGCTAATTAATTTTGCAACTAAAAGGAGACTGAATTTTCTTCCATGCATTTTTCAAAACAATTCTTCCTTGTCTTATGCTTCCATGATTCCATACACATCATCATAGCGTTTAGCCATATGTCTGTTTCCTCAAAAAATGCCAGGAGGAAGTCTGTGGCATCTGTCTGAGTGTTCCTGCCCAAGCCTTTCTCTGGAATTTAGGTTCACTGGACATCACTGCCTACCTGGGGTCTGAAAGTTCAGTGAGACCATCTGGCAGCCAGCGTTCCAGAAAATTTGAGGCATGTAATTACTGGAATCCACTCGGCCTCCCTTGGGGTATATTCGACTCATTTGTCGTTTATTATAACTATGTAACACGTTAAGGAAAACAAAATAAAAACAACATAGAGACTTAAGATCATTTACTCATACCATTATTATTTCTTATATGATGTATCCTATTTTCCACGCTTCCGCGTGGACAATATATTATAAAATTACAACTAAATGATTCTTGTATATAGGACAGACATCTACTGGCTAACCAAAAACAGAACTGGTATTCGGTATTCTACTTTTAATAGAAGGATACTTCACAAATTCAATTGCATGCGTCTTCAAATACCCTAGTCCAACTGATTCATTAAAAGAGGACATATTGTAATGAATATTGCGTTCTAGAACAATAAGAAGTAAAATTCATTTTAAAATACGGAGTATAAAATGGAGCAAAATACAAAACCATGCAATAAATACTATGCAATGCAGTAACATAGATCTCTTTGTTTTTCTACTACCTGCCATTTTACAGAACCAAATTACATTTGAAATAATCTTAACGGATGTTTTCTTATTTGTCATTCTCTTCTCTATAAGACCATTCTTGTGAGCCATTAAAACTTGGCTTTTATATTTATGAAAACATTTCAATTACGTAAAGAGCATGAGTGGTATAACTAGATACTAGAAAGTAATATAGTACATGTTTTAGGGTATTATATATATATCACAATAAGCAAACTGTTGACCTTTGTGACAATCACATTTATCCTACGTTACTGAAAGAGAAAAAAGCAGTAGATCTACCATGATCTATTCTTTGCAATGAGGTACAATATGTTAACTTAACATACTCCTAATAATTCAGTGCCTCCCTGTGGATGACAAATGGAATAACAAGTTCATTCTATATTCCAGGTAAGTGTTCTGTAAATACCAGACAAATGGAGTTAACTAAACTACAACAAGAATTTTAAACCGATTCTAAAAATAGCAAATTGGATATAAGAATCATTACACGAAACTAAGTAGAAGTAAGAAGACAAATACTGTTGTTTCATTCAACCTTTTATGTTACCTTCTGCTACATGGAAACCTTGAAACTTTACGGGCTGAGCATAGTTGATCATTGTTGATAAATATGGATGTATATTGGTTGTAGCACCCACATATTTGTAAGAGGCCATCCATGCTTGTTCATCTTCAACAGTTACTATACCCTGAAAGCACATTTAAAAGTATATCCACAATCACTTTTTTTTTGCACTTGTTGGAGTTTTCAACACGACGTAAAAAATGATGCCTTGTCTCCAGAAATTAAAATAGACACATAGTGACACAAAAAAGTTGGAACCTCAATGCTGCAGTTAGGGTCTATTCCGTTATTGATATATGCAGAACACTCAATGTTGCGTCTGATGAAGTGGGCATTCACCCAAGAAAGCTTATGCTCCAATACTTTTGTTAGTCTTAAAGGTGCCACAGGACCCTCTGTTGCTTTTTAAAGATTCAGACTAACATGGCTACCCCTCTGATACTTGACTCAATGTTAATGGGCATCATGTATGAGGTTCGATCTCCGAATTAGTGAGCAATATTATAAGATGTTAGTAAAACAAATTAGAATCCATGATATTGATTAAAAAAAAGTCAAAGGGGACTGAACAATGCTGTGGGATAACGCCCTGTCTTATTGGCATCGGTTGTCTCTATAGTGTAGACAACCTCTTAGGCTGACAAGGAAGGGCATTACCTGTCAGTCACTGATTGCCTGGGGGAGTTGAGTGACCATGGTGAAGCCCATGTTGTCTGGTTTGCAGTTCACACTTAAATTAAATTTTCCATGGTCCATATAACCAGACCAATACTTAATTTTACCATTGTTAGTAGGGCCCAATCCCACAAGCGGTCCACGGGAAAGTCAATGAATGTTCCACATGCAGTGGGGCTTGCAAGACTGAGCTCTTGACATGTAAAACACTAACACTGACATTCCGTAACAGTGCAGAAATATGACTTTATCATCATGCATTTTTTGTTATCAGGTTAATTTTTATCAGTCTGCTGACTACAAATTAAAACAAACTTCTTTAGATCTGCAGGCCATGATTTTTCAGACTTGATTAGTAATTTTGGATGTCTCAATTTGTGGGAGGCCAATTTGAGACGTTTTAAGGAAGCCTGATTTTCAGCAAATGATGAGCACCTATCCTCTGAAAATCAGGCCCTTTCAAGGTGTCCAAAGCTGGCCACCCAAAATCACCAGTCACTTTTCACAACCTTGGTCCTAAAGTGTATAAATGAAAAAATGCACTGGGATGGAAATCAATGAGAGTTTGTATCCTACTACAGGAGAACAGGGCCCCAGGACTATAACCATACAATACTCTAATGACACAAGAGTCCTCCTAGTTGAGGATGTACCAAGGCAATCTACTGATTATTAACTTTAATATATTCACTTACACATAATTTGTAGACTAAAAGGTCTGACTCTCATTACAATATCCACAGCAGGGGATCTAGGCTTTTAAAACAGGATTGTAGGATTTGGGAATAAGAGGCTGGGATGCCACTTACAGCCATCCCCCCTGAGCTGAAGGAATGGTTACCACAATACATGGCCTTTGTAGGGTGCTGAAGTGAGTTAAGGATGAAAAAAAAGTAGGATCCCTGTAGACCTGCATCTCAAGAAAAGAAGCAGAACCCCCCTAAAAAGCAGAGGAGACTGAAACAAAGTGTGGTCAGGAACGGTTTTAAATGACAGAAAGGAAGAATGCATGGAGACAAGTAGGAGGCGGGAGGGAGGGTGTGAGACTAACAGAAGATATTCTTGGAGGAAGATAAATGCACAAATCCCAAGGGAAAGAAAAAGAAAAAACAAAGAGAAAGAGAGATAAATAAAGTGGAGCAGGATGAAGGGAGTTGGAAAAAAGTTGGCGTGATTTCTGTCAATCCGTTTTAAGGAATCACGTTCCCAGGCACGTGAGACTGGGGTGTAGTTGTTTCTACTGGGATCAGATATTTCTAAGTGAGGGCAGGTGATGCATCCCTGTTTTTCCCCCATTAATATTATCCCACTGATTTCCCCCAAAATCCTGTGAATAAGGGGAGTGGGGAAGATGGAACTGCAATTTATTGGCCATCATTACAAGGAGAAAGGAGCCACAAGGTGCAAAGAAATAGAGTGTAAAATAGTTATACAATTATGAATGTATTGTAGATAAAAATGTTTATATATAAAGAAATATAATAGAAACTACATAACATCCTATGTGTCACCTTTTTATTGTTTTCTTGTTCAGAATCTTCCAGAGCCTAAGGAAAAAATATATATACACATTACCCAAAGAAATTGTAATATGAAACACTCCTAGTTATAAAAGAAAACCCTCAAATGGTTAATGCATTTGGCAAAAAGTATATCCCCTTCCAATTGATTATATGGTTCATCTATCATTTAACTCTCAAAGGTTTGCAGTATCTTTCAAATTCAAAAGGGGTGGAACGATACAGCTGCTAGCACTGGTTAAAGGAGTATCATGCGGGGAATAGCCAAAAGCTCGTGGGGAGAGAGTGCGCACACATGAAAGATCATTTGCCATCCTATATTCAGGGTGTCCAGACTTTGAGGGCGTTTGAAGATACAAGGATTGCAGCTGCTCTGTGCTACCTGCTGTAAATGTCCAAATGTGGACGAATGCTTCTACCTGCCCCAAGAGACTGCAAGGTTACTTGCCACTAGAGTTCCATTCACTGAGTGACTCCCTGTGGTTTCTTCCTTCAGTTATAAGCCGCTACCACTGAGAACCTTAGGAAAATAGTGACTTGGCTCTCAATGTATGTACAGAGAGAATCACGATTTACTGTCAAGCCATAGATCAATGAGGGAGCAAAGAGGGGCTCATGCAGAGGATGGCTGACCACTCGGAGTAACCAATAGGGCAGTTGGGGGCCTGCTAGTTCAATAAGCAAAACAGCCCTACAGCAGAGAAGGAAAATCTGCAGGTCATTCGGAAGCTCTGTAAAAGGTCCTGAAGAAGCCAGGATGCTGAATCAAAGACAAAGCAAGCAGGCAGCTCTGATTATGTGTGATACTGCTGTTGAGGGACAGGTTGTGAAAGGCAGTTTGTACAGCAAGGAGAACTTCACCAATCGATATTTTTATCTCAAACGAGCCACAGCAAGCCATGCAGGAGAGAAGAAGGGCAGAATGCTTCAATGACAGAGGAGAATGCTACGGTACCTCAGTGGCAAGCAGGCTCTGGTGCCTTGGGAGCCAGCATAGCTTAATTTTCAATTCCACTGTACTGTATCTAGTTATGGACAAGCGCTATACCAAGTAATGTTCGCTTACCAAGTACAGAATGTCAAACCACTACGATAAGGTGGTGGAATCTCCATCCTTAGAGGTTTTTAAGACCCGGCTTGACAAAGCCCTGGCTGGGATGATTTAGTTGGGGTTGGTCCTGCTTTGAGCTGGAGATTGGACTAGATGACCTCCTGAGGTCCCTTCCAACTCTAATATTCTATGATAAGTACCAGTGGAAGAATAAGACCTTGTGCCCAGTCTGCTCTCTGAGATCCCAGTGTTATCCTCTCCAACTGCGAGTATTTTCCTGCTACCTGATCTATTTCACTGTTTCATAAATGCACAGCAAGTAGTAGTGGGTGTCTGCTGTTCAGAGAGCCCGGCACAAAAATAACTCAGGTAAGAAATGGGCTGAGGCCACGCCAGCAGTAGTTCCGGAGCAACGAAGCTGATATTCACCCCATAGTACGGCTCTTAAATTGTGACACACAATTCACAGCCAGGTACTGTTATGTAGGAAGGAAACTGTTTGCAGCCGTGTCTAACAATTTTTGGCCAAAACCTGTAGTCTGTGCACAGTGATTTCCCAGATATAGCTCTCATTTGCCACAATAGGAGTTTTGATTGAATAAGCACAGCAGGTTTTGGCTTGTTAAATTTTATATCACCACGAATTTAAGTGTCAGCAGTTCTGCTGGAAAAATCCCTGTGTGATTCATACTGTATTTTCTCCTATAACTAACACATAGTGTGATCCTTCCGCAAAATGAAAGGTCTTTCCCAGCCATCTCCAGGGAAAAATCTTCCAAGAGAATATAGGTCAGAAGCAAGCCTACCTTTTTGACACTATTGGCAACAGCTTCTTTTTGACTCAAGTCATCTGCAGAAAGCTCAGTTCCAAATTTTAATTCTGGATGGGCTTCTTCTTCTTGATCAGCTACACAACAGTGAAAAGGAAGGAAATGAGCATGAAAAACATAGCAGCGGATATTTTTGTGGAACCAGTTCAAAAACCATCACACCACTGTGAATTGGCTCATTTTCTAAAGCGAGTAAAACTAAGGAGGTAGAAAGATTTCCAACAAGTAGTGGGTGTTTAAAAGAAGTCCCTCAGATTCCTCGGTTTACTAGCTTTTATCTAGTAAATACTAACCTCCATTCAGTAAAACGGTGTGTAAGAATAAATCTGTGGATCAGACGTAGATACTGAGAGATAAGTTTAGCATATTCTTGGAAAATTCATGAATTTGTCATAGGAAAATGTAAAAATCGTGGACCTGGGGTAACAAAAATGAAATGAAGCCAGGGCTCTTTAATTATAAATTCAAAAGTTTTGGTGCCACCATCTGAGTTCTCATAAGCCTACACCCATTCTCTTTCCTTTTATCCATTCTCTTTTATACATGGATCTCTTTCATTTATTTTAACAAATTGTTAGTGGCTTCAAAGGAGCCAATATGGTCTCTTATGTACAGGCTATTTTAAAATGTATTTATCTACTTAGATTTAAATAATTAAAAAAGATGTCTATCCAAGCCTCTAAGTGCCCTAACACATAATTACTAATACAGTAAAATCCAGCAACATTACAGCAATCATTTCAACAGGATCCCAGCCAGCCAGTTACAGAACATTCTTTCCACCCCTTCGTCATCTAGGAAACACCCTCAGCCCACTCCAAAACCCTGCTGAACAGGTGTCTTTTGCGGCACGGCTGGCAGGTCACCAGATCTGGGATACTTCAGACTGAGTGAGGGAGCAAGTTCCAGACTCCCGACCTCTCACGGAGAATGCATGGACAACCAGCCTTTCTCTTTTATAACAAGGGGAGTCTAGCTCAAGCATCTTGCTGAAGGCAGCTGTGGCATGGGGAGAGAGATGGTCCCTCACATGGGCCAGTCAATGGGAAATGTAGGACTTTACAGGTGGTCATAATCCAACACCATAAACTCAACCTAGAGACCAATGGGCAGCCAGTGCAGATCTTGATGTCAGAAACTCCCCACATGATGCCCCGCTGAATAAGTGAGCCACAGCGCTCTGCACCATCTTCAGTCTCCAAACGATTTAAAGGTGCAGCCCCACGTAGAGTGCATTGCAACCGTCCAATTGCGAGGTAACAAAAACAGGTAACACCGACAAGGTCCACATCCACATTTGCAGCCTCCTAACCAGGTGCAGATGGTAAAAGTGGATTGGGTCACTGCTGTAATATGAATGTCACACAGCAGCTGATGGTCTAGGATCACCTCTGAGTTGCAAACACAAGTAACTAGTGGCAGATGTACTGTCTCAGCCTAAGAGGCGGATATTACCTCTGCCATCTCCTCCGGCTGCTTTCCCTGGCAGCCTCATTGCCTCAGTCTTGTCTGGGATGAACTTCAACTGGCTCACTCTGATCCATGCTCCAAACTCAGCTAGACACGGGCTGAGGCACTGAACCGCATCGTTCAAGTTGGATGAGACAGACACACACAGTTGGGTGTCATTAGCCTACTGAGGACAACACACCCAGCACCTTGCGACTAACCCTCCAATCAGCCCCAGATACAGGTTGAACAGACCAGGTGATGGAATGGCACTGTACAGCACCCTGCTTTTGAGAGCTTCAAAAGAAGAGCAAATGTCCACAGCTACCCATTGAGATCTCTCCAAGAGAAAGGGATGGAACCAGCGAACAGCAGCTGCCTCTACTCCCACCAGAGTCTGCAGGCAAATCAACACCATCTTGTGATCTATGGTAATGAAGACAGCCGATAGGTCTAATAATACCACCAGGGACACCTAGGGCTTGTCTTCACTACGGGGCTAAATTGGCGCCGCTGTGATTAATGCAGCGGTGTCGATTTAGTGCGTCTGGTGAAAACGTAATAAGTCAATGGGAGAGTTTTCCCACCTCAATGAGGGGCGGAAGCTACGTCAATGGGGGAGCGTATCCTGCCGACATAACACGGTGTCTACACCACCCTAAGTCAGTTATGTTGCTCAGGAGGGTGGGTTTTTTACACCCCTGAGTGACATAACTTACATTGACTTAAGCGGTAGTGTAGACAAGGACCTAGTCTTCATCGATCACTAGAAGGAGATAACTGACAAGCATGACCAATGCCGTCTCTTTGTCAAAGATAACTCCTACCCAGATTGACGGGGTCAAGGAGATTAGCAGCATCTAGATACTGTGAAAATTGTCTTACCACAATCGTCTCCGCTAAACGTGCCCAAGCAGGGAAGAGAAGATTCAGTACTCATCAATGATTAGCTAGATTGCCAGCATCCAGCAATGAACACATGACTAAAGGCTGCACTATTGCTTCCTTCAAAGCAACAACCAGTTTGCCCTCTCTAAGAGAGGCAATGACAATCCCATAAGCAATGGGCCCAGTATTTCCCCCACTGGCCTTCGCCAGCCAGGAATGACGTGGATCCAAAGCATTTCCCGACTGCATTGGCACAACATTGTATGTGTGAAGAGAGATATTAATACATAGATGGACAAATTCAAACCAATACGTTAGAAAAGATTGATGTTCAGTACATGGGAGAAATAGCTTCTTTTGTAGTGCTTATAAATTAATTGAAAAATTAAACTAGCAGTTTCAAGGGATACTGACAGGATTTTTTGCATAGAAAGCATAATTTAGCTGAGGAAGAAATACAAATCAGCTCCCATAATTGTATAAAAATGTTGCAGATCCTAGTCTACCATTTCTATCTCCCCCTGCTCCTGCTGCGCCCCCCCCCCCGTTTAAAGATGTGTTTAATCCACTGACCCATTATTTGGGTTCAAGGTACCCTGTTTGGACAATTCCTGATATCACCTCCAGGTGGTGAACTAGGTAGAAAGAACAATATTCAAATGCAGTCAATGCCTATCTCATAACAGATATAATAGTCCAGCACCTTGGTTTTGACCTTCCACAACTTCTATAGGTAAAGCTCAATCACTTCGGATGGAGAGTGATCAGATGGGCTGTTAATGGCTATAAATAGGGTCTTTGTGACTCCCCCCCTTTGACACTGAGGCCAATTAAAAGATGTAGGTCACATTCCTGTAGACTGCATTCACTGGCAAGGGCTCCGTGGTTTCCTCCTGGACTTTGCACAATGCTCTTCTCTCAACTACTTAGACTAACACATGTGACTTGACCATCTATGCAGATGCAACTGCAATACATATCTTCACAACTTCATTCTGCTTTTCTTCTTCTGCCGCACTTTTCATCTCTGCTTTTCCGCGGTGTAGTTTTGCTTTTGTGTTATCCTACCCCTGTATGCAACCCCTCACCCCAGATATCTCAAAGGGTTATCCCAGAGATAAATTGCAAAGAAACAAATCAACAAAATAAAAATGGGATCAAAAGCAGAACCATGTTCCAAGGGCAACAGCAGCACAGCCGGTGCGACGAAAGATGAGACATGAAAGGGTTAATGCAACTTCTTTTGCTAATGGTCTAATTTGCTTTGCAACATTTTCATTTATTTAATTTTACGTGGGCTTCAAGTTCACAGAGTCACTATTTAAAATCTAACCAAAAAACGTACTTATAAGTTTACGTTACAAGTGGGAAGCCTATAAAGACAGTGCTTGTGAGGATACGTCACGTTAACGTGAAGCAGTTATATTAAAAGGCTTCTACTGAGGTTCAGTAGCAAATGTCTATCTGTACTCCTCCCTCCTTTTCCAGCGTGCAAGCAACTCCCGAGAAGCATCACTTATAAAATCCTCACCACTTTCTATTTCTTCTTCATTGTCATCCTCTAGGATATTGACAGGAGCAGCTGTTTCCCCAGCCTCCATCATACTTTTCAGTGCCTCAAGCTGTTCTATTTAAAAAACAAAAAACAGAGAGAAAATAAACGTTCGCCATGTAACAAATGGTTTGTATCCAAAATTAAATATTTTAACTCAAATTACATGAAGAAAATGCTAAATAACTAGGGCCTGATTCTGACAGGGGCTTGAATTTAATAGGAGTGGTGGGCGCTCAGTACCTGTCTTAGGCTCAGGTCTGCTGTCAGCAGCAAAGGTTTACAAAAGGACTTGAGACCCGTTGTTGTTAGGGATAGTTTGATAAAACAGTTATTACCAATGCTGGATTAAAAATAAAAACTATCAGGGGCATCTTTCCCAGGGACTACAAGAGCCTTTGGATCAAACACATTGCTGCCGCGGGCAAGTCCTGGGTAACAGATGGCTGTTCACTTTCACGGCCTGATACATTCCATATTGGAATGGGAATTTTACCTCAATATAGCGCAGGACTCTTATGTTATTTCTGAATTGTGCTTGTAAGTTGCACCGTATGAGACAATCCTAAAGTCAATGGGAGTTTAGCCACTGTCTTCAATGGGAGAAGGTCCAGGGCCAATCAGTATGGAACCATGACTACCCCAACATCATTATTCATGCACGGCAGAAGAATACCAGGATTGGCAAGAAAAGAAGAGTCATCTGAAATTCCATTTCCAGTTTTAGTTCATCCTGGCAGATGTGGAAAACACAATGATGACAGCACACCTGCTCTATGAGAGATTCCATCTGTGTTACATTTTAGCGTGGACAGCACAGATTAGGACCCAGAATTCCATTTCAAGTTATAAGTATTTATAATTTCTACACATTTATACAGAGGGCAAAACTTTGTCATTGATATGAAACACAAGTGAAAACAAAATGTCATGCATAGTGAATATACAGTATATTCATCATTTTGGAAAGTTTGGTAAAACATTATTCAGTTATCTAAAGTGCATACTTTTGTATTGATTTAAAGGTTCAATGAACTTTACTTACTTTTTTCCACTTCAGGTTTCAGCCTCTTGTTTTTTATGAGTATCTTTCTTTTGAGATCATTAGGGGATGGTAAGGGTCTTCCTGGTTCAAGCTACAAAAATGGAGAGAAAGGCTTATTGAGCATGATTTGCAATGATATTCTCATTTAACCTCTCTGACCACACGTTTTGGGCTGGATTGTGACTTTAGGACCAGTCTGAGCAAGGGACACTGAGGGCTGGTCTTCACTATGGGGAGATCGACGCTGCTGCAATCAATGCAGCCGGGGTTGATTTAGCGGGTCTAGTGAAGACCCGCTAAATCAACGGCAGAGCGCTCTCCAGTCAACCCCGGTATTCCAGCTCCCCGAGAAGATTAAGGTAAGTCGACAGGAGAGCATCTACCGTTGACACTGCGCAGTGAAGACACCGTGGTAAGTCGACCTAGACTATGTCGACTCCAGCTAAGTTATTCACATAGCTGGAGTAGCGTAACTTAGGTTGACTTACCCCAGTTGTCGAGACAAACCCTGACTAAGCAGAACCACGGAAGGGCTGTTGTGCAGTCAGGGCAAGAGGACTTCCACTTCCTCTGCGGCCATCCCCTCCCTCCAAATGGGAAGCATGGGATCCCATCCCTCTCTGCTCATGGAAGCTGATGGGATCATTTGACCTGTATATTGTAAACTCCTTATTGTCTCATATTCCTGTAATGAGCCACACACAAAAAGCTCTGAATACATCAGAATAAAAACAACAGTTACATTAAAATATCAACAGGGAGGCAAGGACACTGAAAAAGTCATTCGTTTCTTTTCTTCTTCTGCTCAGGATTTTATGTAGCATCAATAAAATATTAAAAATAAAAGGTTCATATCAGCTCTTTAACAATCTCTGTGTGTTCAGGTAAGAATGTCCCTCTTTTTCGCTCTGTTCCGTTCAGTATTATCAGATTATTTTGAGGGACGATGTTTGAGAACCTCCCGATCTTAAGTTTCAGAGTAGCAGCCGTGTTAGTCTGTATCCGCAAAAAGAAGAACAGGAGGACTTGTGGCACCTCCTGTTCTTCTTTTTGCGGATACAGACTAACACGGCTGCTACTCTGACTTTTCATTATGCAAGGCACTGCATTTAGCCGTATGGAGTGGAAATCCATCAACCCAAATTTGTTAGTCTCTAAGGTGCCACAAGTCCTCCTGTTCTTCTTTTTCCCGATCTTAAGTTAGCCACATTCTGGATTTAAAAGCACAGCTAATGTGCAGTCCTTTAATTTTGTTTACCTATCTTGCAGTCTTGCTTAATCGCTACTCTTGCCCCTTTTAGCATAACACGTTTAGACATCTATTATTTCCACCTCACATTAAGGTTTGCTAAATTCTAAAAAAGAGAACATGCTGATAAAAACCGTATACCTACATTGGTAAGAGAGACTGCTGTTATTATTTATCAAATCATCTAAAAACTGAATTCTGCTCTATTATGTTCTCTCTGCTGCTCATAGCTTTCATAAGCGGCAGAATGGGTGTGCTGCCTGACTGCCATCCAGAAGAAAAATACCTCAAAAATTAATCGGTAATAATAATATTTTACAAAATACTTATTGTTTGATGATCACAAAACATTTCACAAAAATTAATGAACACAATGCAAGAGTGTGGCAGGAAAGTATCATCATCCTCACTTTACAAATGGAGAAAACAGAGCAGGAAGAGGTTACATAGCTTTAAAATAAAGCATTTATCATCTGAGCACTGTACAGTAAATAGAAAAGGAGTCTCTCCCCTGTAGAAATTACAATCTAAATCGACAAGACACAGAGTGGGAGGGGAAACTGAGGCAGAGAGAACAATGAAGTGACAGTGGTAATGCCACAGAACAGTAGCATACGCAGGAGCAAAACGTAGTTCTCCTGATTCTTAGTCCACTGTCATATCCACAGGACCACACCACCTTGGCAACAGTCAAGTCAGGAGACTGGAGTATCAACTCAGACACTGACTTCCTGTGTGATTTTAGGCTAGTCACTTAACCTCAGTTCCCTAATATCAATTTCCTAATCTGCTAAATGTCACTAATAATACTTACCCAGCATAACTCACCGCCGTACTGTGAGGTTCCAGCAACCAGTGCACAATCCTGCAAAGATTTATCTATGCGAGTAGTCCTTAGCCAGGTGATAAGGACTATACCTGCCAGTAAGGGTTTGTAGGATCATATCTTTGATGTTTGTGGATGGTATCAAATGACAAATGCTACATATGTGCTAAGTATCATTAAATGACTTGCTCCATATTGGGAAGGGAGAGGAATAACATCTGTTGGCCCATCACTCTCCGCTCTGAGGTGGGCCGTGCATAGGACAGGCTCCCCTGGTACAAGCCCTAGCACACAAAGGAGTACAGATTTGGGTGGTGGGGGAAGGATCTGTTACCCAGATCACAGCTGAAAAGGACAAGGAGTACACTGAGGTAGAAGTGAGTTGGGACTGGAAGATATAGCCAAGGTTAGTAAGGAATCCTAGAACAGGGAGGCAGATCTCTTTGGAGTGGGTGGAGTGTCTAGGTATTCAACCACCACATAAAAAAATAATCATCATCTAGTCAGCTCTGTCACTGTGCAGGACCTGCATCAACAGCCTCTGGGGGAAGCCACTGTCAACCCACCACACCTGATACCCAAATACAAGGAGAAGCAAACAAAGATGGCAAACAGCATGTGGAACCAACAACAATTGATGCAACATCCTTCCAAGCTAATATCCATTTTCCATTATAATTAAGTAAACTCAATCATTCAATTCCAGCAAGAGAATCATGTACAATAGGGGTGGGCAAACTTTTTGGCCCGAGGGCCACATTGGGGTTGCAAAACTGTATGGAGGGCTGGGTAGGGAAGGCTGTGCCTCCCCAAACAGCCTGGCCCCCTCCCACTATACACCCCCTTCCTCTTCCCACACCCTGACTGCCCCCCTCAGAACTCCCGACCCATCCAACCCCCCCTGATCCTTGTCCCCTAACCGCCCCCTCCCAGGATCCCCCACCCCTAACCACCCCCAGGACCCCAGCCCCTATCCAACCCCCCTGCTCCCAGTCCCCTGACTGCTCTGATCCTTATCCACATCCCCGCCCCCGATAGTCCCCCCTGGCATCCCACGCCTATCCAACTCTCCCTGTTCCCCATCCCCTGGCCCCTATCCACACCCCTGCCCCCTGACAGGCCCTCCTGGGACTCCCATGCTTATCCAACCCCCCCGTCCTCTGTCTGCCCCCCAGAACCTCTGCCCCATCCAACCACCCCCTGCTCCCTGTCCCCTGACTGCCCCCCAGCACTCCCTGCACCCCTTATCCAACCCCCTGGGCCCCTTACCATTCTGCTCAGAGCAGCATGTCTGGCAGCCGCGCTGCCCGGCCGGAGCCAGACACGCTGCCGCACTGACCAGCAGGAGCGTGCAAGCCCGCCATCCAGAGCGCTGCC